>NC_142588.1:58409401-58711375 GCF_965207765.1 Zootoca vivipara | reverse complement strand
CCATAAGTCCAAATTGTCAACCTCAAGCCAAGGCTCTCCAGCTATCAACTCCCTACACAATGTACTGTAAATAGAGCAGAACTTTACATCACTCCATAGGTGTCTACAGAAGATGGCTTTGAGTGACTCAGTCAGTTGAACCTAATTGCACATTAGAGCAGAATTGGGGTGGGAGGGTTTAGTAGTCATCTGGCCAGGGAAGAAACTCTTCCCTTACTCCCAGTATGAGAATCCATTAGACTCTGAACACAAAGCAGAACCGAGGAAACAAACATCATCAACTTACTCTAAAGTTTTAATCTTTTTGTTGTTGTGAGAGGGACAATCGTTGTAGGTGGCAAAAATAAACTCTGGTGGAAACTGGTGGAAACTCTGCACTAGTCTAATTTGACTATAAGCATGCATTGTTTAAAGTAACATAATTAGTGCCTTGATTTCAGATGGGGTGAATAGGTATTTTACCTTGTCTTTCTGAAATCTAATTGTTTATCTGTATCATAAAAATTTGGACTAGGTTTTTTTTTTTTTAAAAAATATATTTTTATTAATTTTCCAATTAAAACCAATTATATCACATTCATTATTTCAAATTATACACATATATATACCAATCAAACCGAATGTTATGCCAAATCATCTAGAGAATTTTTTTTTTGGGTTCCCATGCTTCAAGAAATTGGGGATTCCTCGCAACCGTCCACTGCCGTCTTTTTTCTAAAGTTCAAATCGTCTCTCCAAGTTCATAATAATCCAGATCTTCCCCTTACAGTCACATAGATGTTTTCCACTTTCAACCGATTGTTTCCCAGCTGCTGAGATAAATATCAAACAAGGTTTCACAGATGTTCTTTCTCCTGTGTGGGTTAATCAGTCAAGCCTCCCCATAAATCTTCTTAGTCTGGAGCTCCCTGTTGCGTCGAAGCAGCGCCATCTTAAAAAGCTCAAATCACTTTCGTTTTCTCTCATAGCCATGTAGATTAACGATCTTTATAAAATTTACAGCTTTTCCAGGCAGAAGACTCAAACATCAAACCATAAACTCTTGGTAAATTAATGGATCTCCTTGCCCTATAGCTGAACTTAGCTTCAGGTCGCTGCTCCAATTCAAAATGCGTCATAAATCCTCCGAACGCGTCAAGGACTCCTTCCGTCCGACTAGGGGGGGGGGCTTTTCTCATCGGCAACTCCACATCTTTAAAAAATATGCTCAGTAACAACAGTTTATAAAGTTCAACTCACACAGTCTTTTGCTTCTCTTTCACTCCAAACAAGCCAGGACATCGCGTCTGGGAAGGTACGAAGTAACTCATATGAAGAAAAAAAAAAAAAACTCACTTCCCTTATCGCTCCGTCCCCATCAATCCTTCTTCCAGATGAAATACAGCCTTTGACTCCTCTCCCTCAGCAGCATAAATTTCTCAGCAGTAAACAGCGCTTCTTCCCCTCCTTCTGAAGTATGTCCATAGATTTAAGCCTAATTATCTTCTTTAACCATGGAAATCCCCGCCATGCAGATTAGCGTCCGGGAGTCCTGGCCCTCGTAAGTGCTTTTCAGCCCAAGCTCCCCCCACTCCATAAACAGTCGGAGTGGGTCTGGGGGCATCGCGGGCCAGCGGCCCCTCTCCGTAACCCCCGGAGAGGGTAGGGGGTTGCCATTTACTCCCCTAGCAACCGCCAAATTCCTTACGAAGGTCAGAGGGATGGAAAACAGGTCCGCCATTCCTGCCGGCGGAAACCGGAACCTCAAAAATTTGGACTAGGTTTTAACCTGGCATATCTTTTATAATTTATGTATCTTACTTGACTACAAGTGATCACCAAGGAAGAACATAGTTAGGGAGAAGCTTTTTTTGTGAAAGTCCAGCCATAGGCTTACAACCTACCTGTTTTATAAGATACTCTAGGATGAGGTTGAAGGAATAGACAGGAAAGATAAAGTAGCCAAACAACATTTTTTTTCTTTTTAAGCAGCCACCACCACCATATTGGAATTGCGTATCTTTTCGTTTCTGATATTTATTGCAACAAAACAAATTGGGTGAAAAGATGACTAGTATGTTTGAGACCATGTTTTTCAAATGCAATTTGTATAATTTTTTTTGTATAAATTTATATTTTTTAACTTTTTCATGATCTTTACAATATCTAAAACACCGACTTGTTGAGGGGAGGGAGAGAAAGGAAATACATGAAGCCATTATTAAAAGGCTGGGTTGGAAATAAAGTTGGAAATGGGTTCCGGTTTCCGCCTGCAGGAATGGCGGACCTGTTTTCCATCTCTCTGACCTTT
Organism: Zootoca vivipara; assembly: GCF_965207765.1. NCBI lineage: Eukaryota > Metazoa > Chordata > Lepidosauria > Squamata > Lacertidae > Zootoca > Zootoca vivipara. The sequence continues at coordinate 58,709,085 of NC_142588.1, read as the reverse complement.
GTAAGGAATTTGGCGGTTGCTAGGGGAGTAAATGGCAACCCCCTACCCTCTCCGGGGGTTACGGAGAGGGGCCGCTGGCCCGCGATGCCCCCAGACCCACTCCGACTGTTTTTGGAGTGGGGGGAGCTTGGGCTGAGCACTTACGAGGGCCAGGACTCCCGGACGCTAATCTGCATGGCGGGGATTTCCATGGTTAAAGAAGATAATTAGGCTTAAATCTATGGACATACTTCAGAAGGAGGGGAAGAAGCGCTGTTTACTGCTGAGAAATTTATGCTGCTGAAAGGAGAGGAGTCAAAGATTGTACTGCATCTGGAAGAAGGATTGATGGGGACGGAGCGATAAGGGAAGCGAGTTTTTATTTTTATTTTCCTTCATATTGTTGCCTCGTACCTTCCCGGACGCGATGTCCTGGCTTGTTTGGAGTGAAAGAGAAGCAAAAGACTGTGTGAGTTGAACTTTATAACTGTTGTTACTGAGCATATTTTTTTAAAGATGTGGAGTTGCCGATGAGAAAAGCCTCCCCCTAGTCGGGCGGAAGGAGTTCTGGACGCGCTCGGAGGATTTATGAGTTGTGACGCACTTTAAATTGGAGCAGCGACCTGAAGCTAAGTTCAGCTATAGGGCAAGGAGATCCATTAATTTACCAAGAGTTTATGGTTTGATGTTTGGGTCTCCTGCCTGAAAAAGCTGTAAATTCTATAATGATCGTGAATCTTCATGGCTATGAGAGAAGCGAAAGTGATTTGAGCTTTTTGAGATGGCGCTGCTTCGGGCTGCTTCGACGCAACAAGGAGCTCCATTAAGAAGATTTATGGGGAGGCTGGACTGATTAACTCACACAGGAGAAAGAACATCTGTGAAACTTTGTTTGATATTTATCTCAGCGGCTGGGAAACAATCGGATGAAAGTGGAAAACATCTATGTGACTGTAAGGGGAAGATCTGGATTATTATGAACTTGGAGGACGATTTGAACTTTAGAAAAAAGACGGCAGTGGACAGTTGCGAGGAATTCCCAATTTCTTGAAGCATGGGAACCCAAATAAAAAATTCTTTAGATGATTTGGCATAACATTCGGTTTGATTGATATATATATGTGTATAATTTGAAATATTGAATGTGATATAATTGGTTTTAATTGGAAAATTAATAAAAATATTTTTTTTTAAAAAAAGGAAATAAAGTTGGAAATGAACAAAACAGGCACATATAAAATGCCACAGATAAGTAAAATATCATAGGGAAGAGAATAAAAACAGCAAATGAACAACACTATACTTTAATTATACTCAAATATATTGGGATTTCTTGTGACTCTTCCTTTTTTCATGTCTTCCTATTTCAATTGGTAGGCAGGATATTTCCTGCACAGTTTAAACTCTGTTACAGGCATCCCATTCTATGATATTAGATGTAAGAGATACGTGAGAAGAATGATTATTGCCTGTGCCTTTGTGGGGGGTAGGTTTATTAAACTATCTGACTTTTTTGGGGGGGAATTGCAAATTATGAACCTTCTTAAGCATTTTTCAGGGGAAAGGCAGGATACAAATGCTTTAATATTCCCAGTATATGCCTGTCCGTCCTTGTTCCTTGCTGCTTCTCTGTCAGCTCAAAGACTTTCTTTTCTCACATTCCCACAAAGTTCGTGCAATCTGTGTTCCTTTTTCCATCTTTTGGATTTAGCTTTCTTTTGCAGTATTTTTTGTCTCCAGTAGTCAGTTGTCTTTACTAACTTCATGAAGCTTGCTTAGACTATACATGGACATGTACCGTATTCTGCATCTATTTCCTCCAAAAATTGCACCCACTGCCAGACATCCCTCCTTTCCCTGAGCAGTTCAAGCCCATCCAGGAACTGATAAACTTTGTTGTGCAAAGTGCTTAGTAGTAATAGGGTTTCAGTAGAGTTGCCTACTGTTGGTCATGTTCAACCACAGTTTGGTATTTGAGAAATATTTCTTTAGGCTCTGATGCCCAGCTGTCATCCTCAAGAACTGCACAGCTTTAAAGGCTGGGAGCTTCAACTTTAGACACGAAAAATGGGAGTATTGTCACCTGTTCTGATATTGTTACTGTTACATTTGGGGGAGGGGAGCATTATCAGAAAGTAGAGACAAAAGAATTATGAAAATTGTCATTGAAGTTAGAATGATCAGCTGTCCATTCGAGATGCACATCTTACAAAGCACTTTGGATCTCTTATTCAGTTTACAACTCCTAGTCTCCTGTACATTCTTGCATTACTAAATCAGGATATTAAAATGCAAGTAAGAAAATGGCCTGCGGGGTTCTAGAAGCTACCGGTATTCTGCTCACACAAAATATCATGTACTTAGAGTAAACCGCTAGGTACTGGTGCCTGCTCTAGGATATGCCGTGCCATCAAAAATTCTTTTTAACCACTAAAGCTAGAGTTGATTCCTGCAATGAAGGGAAAGTTGAGGGTTTAATTCTGTTGCAGCTTCAGATCTTAGGGTTCAAGGTACCTCAACATCACAGGAGGTGGTAATCCAGCGCACTGTACCGTGTGACATCTAATGTATGGGTTGGATCCAGAGAATGAAGGGCCACTTGCACAGTTCGTCTTTTCTGGCTCCCTTCCCCTCCACTCCTTGTGCTCGCCCGAAGCCACTCTGTAGCATGGGATAGATAATGGGGGGACGGGGACGTCTACAATGGAAGGGAAAACTAGAAGAATTTGGCAGGGCTGTCTTGTCAGAATGGCAGCACTTTGTTCAAGACAACTTTGGATTCAAGCCTGGATTTTTATCAGAAGCTTGATATTTTGCTGCCTGTCTTTTAAAAATACAAAAAATTGAATAATTTATAGTGCCTGATTAAAAAGAAAATAAATGTTTTCTGAATCTAATATGAAGAACAGCAGAATTTTGATGAATGAAATTCATTACAGCTAAACTGCACATTGCATTAAATGTGCAGTTTTGGTATGTGTCTCAGGTTTTTTCTTTTTAAATTAGCAGTTACCACAGCTTTTCTACTGGAGGCCACCACCACCCAGCTGCCATGTAGCTACTTTTCCATAGCAAATTACAGCTGGGGGGGGGGCAGTTTCCTGAGATATTGGTGGAGGGTTAAACATTTCCCTGCAGTTCTGGCCCACTGCCCCCCTCAAATTGGCTGCTACTTTATATGGAAAAGCAGCACAACAGAAAACTATGCATCTTAGCCCTTACTGGAGTTGCTAGATTCTTTCTTAAAAATTTAGCTTGACTCTCTTTTGGTCGCAATTTTGGAAGATGCTGTAAAAATCCAGTCTATTCTTAACTTGGAATGTACAATAATAAACTTGGAAAATGAGTAATCTTTCAATTTAGTATGCATTATGTACAGTAAATTATCTCTTCTCCCTTTACATTTAAGGAGCAATGGCTTTTTTCCTTTTTTAATAGGGTCCAGACCATCAGACAGTCCTATTTAACCATGGAGCAGTGCAGAATATTGCTCACCTGTTAACTTCTACATCTTATAAAGTAAGGCATTAATATAACCTCTATTCTGTAAAGTAAGCCATTAGTTTGAATCTTGATGCAGCATCATTGCTGGAGTGAAGAAGTACCGTATATAAGACGGCGTATAAGACGACTGGGTGTATAAGACAACCCCCAACTTTTCCAGTTAAAATATAGAGTTTGGGATATACTCGCCGTATAAGAAATGCGACCCAGCGTATAAGACGACCCCCCCTCCGACTTTTCAGAAGATTTTCTTGGGTTAAAAAGTAGTCTTATACGCAGGAATATACAGTAAGTGCAACAGAAGCTGCTGTTTCACTGCTTCAAGTGCTTCACTCTTTGCAATGTGTGTACAGATATGGGGAAACACCACAAAGCATATTTTCCTATAAAAGGGCTCTTCTGTTGTATACTTGAGATGCATAAAAAAGGAAGAAAGTGGGAGAGTAGAAGGGAACATGATAGAAAGGGGTAGAGGAAAGTGAAGTTGAAGAAATCTCTGATGGCATCTTCCTGGCTACATCATTCCTGTCATGAAGTAGCATGCTTAATCATTACTTAATTGTTTTGTTATTCTCCTAATACCAACCACTTGCAACAAATTTAAAATGTAGAAATGTTTAAAATGGCTATAAGCAATTAACCTTGTGACATTGAAAAGGACACCAACCTCAAAAAAGAAAACGAAAATAAGATGAACTACTCAGAACATCACCAACAAAGAAACCATGGCAAACCAGGTCGTCTTACTCCATCAGGTGCCCTGGGAGAGGATAGTTTTAATGGGCACTGGTAATTAGTGCCTGAAACTTCAAATTACAAATTAATTATATGGCAGAAATGGCCAATGGCAGAATTAAGAAGAGATTCAAACAATTAAATTTTTCAAAGCAAAATGAATACTGAGTTGAGTCATTTCTACCTTCAATTAATAACATTAACTTTGGCCCAAGACGACTACTTAGTACATAAAAGGTAAAGGGTAAAGGGACCCCTGACCATTAGGTCCAGTCGTGACCGACTCTGGGGTTGCGCGCTCATCTCGCATTATTGGCCGAGGGAGCCGGCGTATAGCTTCCAGGTCATGTGGCTAGCATGACAAAGCCGCTTCTGGCAAACCAGAGCAGCACATGGAAACGCCGTTTACCTTCCCGCTGTAGCGGTTCCTATTTATCTACTTGCATTTTGACGTGCTTTCGAACTGCTAGGTTGGCAGGAGCTGGGACCAAGCAACGGGAGCTCACCCCATCACAGGGATTCGAACCGCCGACCTTCTGATCAGCAAGCCCTAGGCTCAGTGGTTTAACCACAGCGCCACCTGGGTCCCTATAACTTAGTACATAACATGAAGTAATAAAAGAAAACTAGACCTCCTCAAAGTTAACTTTCTGAAACATAGAAAATAAGGTTGTACTTTATCAAATTCAAGTATTTATGTTTAATATTTAGGGAAATGGAGGAAGGGGATTGAAAGTAACTGCACAGGGAGAACTCTGTATCTGGCATCTCCCAGCACATCATTCTGTAGGAAGGTCTTGATTTGCTTCCCCTGGTCAGTTTTAAAATTAACCTGTAAAAATTATATTAATTACTTAGATATCTATTCGTGATGCTTGAATATGTCATCTAGAATAGTTCTGGATCATGCTCCTAGCATGGAACCTGGTACATGTCAGATATTATTGGGGAAGTGCTATGATGAAGAGGCCTCTGGTTGTTTTGGTAGCAAGTGAAGTAAAAGACTGGCCTGAGACACTGAATAGCCACTCCCAATCAGAATTGCCAATACTAGGCTAGATGGACAAGTATAAAGGACTTAGTAGAAAGTAGCTTCCTATGATCTTTTTGAACCGGCCAAATCTGCTTTATACAAAGTTCATTGGCAACTCTGATTTTATCTGTAAATTGAGTATAAGGATGTGAGGACCTGTGCTACAAATTGTATAATAAATATTCACTGGATAAATCACTGGATACAAATGCTCTGCAAGTTCCAAATATTAAGGCTTCCATTGCATTCTTTCGTAATGGAACATCCTGTAGTTTTAATCAGAAATATATCTGTTCAGTGCAGTTAGACGTTGACTTGTAGAATTACAGTTGCCTGAAACTGGGGTTTCCTGATAGCTCTGGAAAGTGAAAATCCCCTGTGTGCTTAGGTTTATATTAATTGGCAGTGAGAAACCTTGTGGGCATTTTATTTTGACTCATTATAAGTAGCCAAAGGTCGTTTCTCAAATTAGGCTGCACTGAGTCTGTTTACATTATGTGGGGAAGTAACTTCCCGAGTATCAAATGCAATTATGATGCAAGGGAGGGTACAGAGTCAAAGAAGAAGCTGATTGACAAGCCCTTGCAGCATGTCAAATGGAAGGGAGGAGAATGAAGAACGTGGGACTGGCAGTATTAACTCTTGTTCAGCAAAAAGGAGACTCGTTCGTTATACTGATTGGAAAGGAAGCAGGGAGACGTGGGTGAGCACTCATTCTGCACAAACTAGAGTGCACAAAAGTTTCAGAGTGAAGGAGAAGATGACTTCTGCTCTAGTGATGATTCAGATTCTGTTTTGGCAGGGCTACCTCCCAGTTTGAGAACTGTGGCTCAGTCTAATCACTTAGCCCTCCTAGCTTTTTTAAAGGACTTCCTCCGTATTTGCACCACATTTTCCGTGGACTTCTGACAAATCTTTAAGTGATAGTAGCTTTGACTGACCTTACATAAAACATAAATTTATAAATGTGTGTTTTTATACAGGTTCGAATGCAAGCACTGAAATGCTTTGCAGTTCTTGCCTTTGAAAACCCCCAGGTATCATTGACTCTCGTAAATGGTAAGCTGAGCACTTTGCTGTCAATATACAGATTCACAAAGTAATTGCAATTTTGCTAAGTAATTACAATTTAGTTAATTCCTGACACTTCAATTTTCTCATTTTCAGTGTTGGTGGATGGGGAACTATTACCACAGATTTTTGTGAAGATGTTACAAAGAGACAAGCCTATTGAAATGCAGCTCACATCAGCCAAATGGTAATATTCTTTAGGCTCAAGAAGGAGTAACACTTTAAATCAGGCTACCTCAACCTCAGCCCTCCAGATGTTTTGAGACTACAATTCCCATCATCCCTGACCACTGGTCCTGCTAGCTAGGGATCATGGGAGTTGTAGGCCAAAACCACCTGGAGGGCCAAGGTTGAGGAAGCCTGCTTTAAATGCTACACATGTTTACTTGTTGCAATAAATTATGAATACACAATTGTGCCAACCCATACAGCAAATTAGCAAAATCAAAGGGTTGTATTCAATACTGCGTAAGCAGGCTTCCACTCTCACCGTGGGACTGCTCAAGAGGGTCCTCCAAGCCTCTGGAGTAGATAAGGGCGTGAAGGAGTGCTGAAGGTGGGCAGGAGAGAAGGTGGGCAGGAGAGAAAGGGAAAGACTTACTTTGCAAGCAGAATTATGTTCTGCTCACACAACAGCAGCATTAAATACCTGGGCATGCACCTAATGTGAAGGTTGCAGATGTTGCTTGTTGTCTAAATAGCCTGGTAGGAGTTGGTGATCTTGGTGCATGTTGGCACAATGACATGGGCAAATGTAGTTATGAGGCCCAGGAAGTGAACTTTAGATTGCTAGGTAGGATGCTGATGGTAACTTTCTCTGAAATGCTCCTGGATCCATGCACAGGTGCAATTTTTCTCCCTCTCATGACATTAAAACTCGGGGACATCTAATGAAGGTGAATGTTGCAAAGTCAGGACCAACAAAACAAAGTAGTACTTCACAGAGTGCATAGTTAAACTATGTAGTTGTGTCCACTTGATCACTCACACTACCAACATAGGCTCTTGCTCAGTGGTAGAGTAGAAGATTTACATGAAGAAAGTTCCATCTTCAGTAACTGGCATCTACAGTTAGAGGGGGTAATGGGAGTGGGCTGTCTCTGCCTAAAGCCCATTGGTAGTCAGAATAGACTGTACGGGCTAGATGAACAAATTTATAAGGCAGCTTCCTGTATTCCACTTTAGTTTACCTTTCCTCCCCACCAGCTTATATCTGCTCTAACAAGGGTCATGATACTTTTCTTCTGCTTTCTAGAGCTTTACTATTTCATTTGTTTTTAAAACGTATCCCCTTAACTGCTGAATGGTTCATCCAGCAATGAAACAAAACAAAATCTAAAATATACTTTATACTTCTGACAATATGGGTAAATTAGGTCTGTAGTTCTCTCTAAGGTAGTGTAAGCCTTCTAATGATTTTAAAAAAATATATCAATTCTCTGTATATATTACATGTGTCAGTTAATCAGCATTTTGATGTTTCATTGTAGCCTTACTTACATGTGCAGAGCTGGAGCAATTCACACTGATGATAACTGCATTGTGTTAAAGGTAAGTTGATGAAGCATACAGCTGTACTTAGACAAACTGTGTTTTGCACCTGCGTCTCGCCTAGGAATTTAGGAAGCACTAATAAAACTATTCTTACTTGGTGGTGATTAGCAGTTGCTAGTTTTTGGTAGTACAGTGGTACCTCGGGTTACAAACTTAATTCGTTCTGGAGATCCGTTCTTAATCCGAAACTGTTCTTAACCTGAGGTGCGCTTTTGCTAATGGGGCTAAAAGTAGATAAATCATGTTTTGTATCTGTTAATATTTAAGGTTTAGTACTTGTCTTGGTCTTGATTTTGTGAAGGCTCCCTGTAGGAGAGAGATTACCATGCATTCTGGTGTCACTTTATTTTTCAAAGTTATTGCAGGGGAAGTAGATTGTTTCAGTCCCTATGACCACTACCATAAGTGAATTATTGACCAGTTTGCTTTTGGATAACTTTGTTCCATCTTAGTGCTAAGTCAGTTGGCCTTTAAATCATGAAGCTGTGTAAACCTTGGCAAGTCTAAGTGGATATTAGACAGTTAATTTGTTTGCAGGTTCCTAGCTGCAAATAAATTTGTATTTGTACAAGTTGCTTTGATGGTGCAGGAACACTAATGGCAGTGGCTATTTTAAATTTCGCATTTGTACAGAGACTTGTCTAGATCTCTGAGAAGATCTGTGCTTAGAAAATGTCTTTTTTATCTGAAAGTTGATCTAAATGACAAACCTAACAAATTTCAAAAGCATGCATAGATGAATTACTTCAAAAAAATAATCATAGTTTTTGTACTTTCCAGACACTACCATGTTTGGCGCGGATGTGTAGTAAGGAGAGGCTACTAGAGGAGAGAGTAGATGGAGCAGAAACTCTTGCCTATTTGATTGAAGCAGATATTGAACTACAAAGAATCGCCAGTATTACTGACCACCTTATTGCAATGCTTGCCGACTACTTCAAATATCCGAGTTCAGTGAGTGCCATCACTGATATAAAAAGGGTATGTCTTCAATAAACTCGGAAACTTCCCAAAAGTATGTGGGGAGATTGTGTGTGAAAGATTAAAATATATAGTCGATAAGCACCCAGTTCTCATTGATTGGCTAATAATTTGATGCAAGAAGGTATAAGACATCCCAGTTTTCTTTGTTGCTGTAATCAAATGCCTTTTTGTCTCGGTTGTTCGGTGTTGTAATTGGTACATTCTTTGTAAGATTCCAACTGGATCACTAAACAAAAGAGAATGAGTACTACTTGGGGCAAGACACAGAATACAGTGCCAGCTGTATAAACTGTGAATAGTATTCACTGATACAAACGCAGCAAACATTGACAGGTGCAAATATGACTCTAATAGGTGGTAGCGGAAGGGGCCTAAAAAGTATATTGCCCAAGGCTTGGGTTTATTTCACTCACTTATTATTTAGACATTGGAAAGTAGGCACTGTTCTATCAACAGCCAAAAGATTGCAATTTAAGTATAACTTGAATTTTATTTTTATTATTATTATTATTTAATAGCTTGATCATGACCTAAAGCATGCTCATGAACTGCGCCAGGCTGCATTCAAGCTCTATGCTGCACTTGGAGCGAATGATGAAGATATAAGAAAGAAGGTGAGTCTTGACGTGAATGTATTTTCCAGTACCAATAGCTTGCGGACAGGAAGTGGTATATTTCAATCAAAGCAGTTGCCCTGACCTTCCAGACAAGTACAGTGATTGTGTGTCCTTGGCAAAAGACTTAGTACGCTGAGATACAGGTTGGTGGTCTTCCTTTTTCTTTCTCTACCGAACTTGTTTTCCATCCTTAGTTGGTCAGACACCAGATTTTTTTGACCTTCAGACACTTTCGCAAGACACTATTTGCAGCATGAAGTTTTTCATATGAAAAGGTGATGGCTGAGAATATTCCAAAAAATATTGTGAAAATATTCTACATATTAAAATGCAAATCTGCATCACAAAGTGTCATTGTACAGGTGTGAAACATTTCCCCCAGAAATTTCTATTTTGTGAAAATAATTTTTTCCCCAGTTAACATTTTTATATGTTCTCTGTAGAGTTTAGAATATTGAGCTAAATGTATTAGATGCCATGTTCTGTTTAGGAGATTGAATTATTCTACTGCCCATGTTCCATGTAACTTTTCCCTCAGATAATTGAAACTGAAAATATGATGGATCGGATTGTAAATGGCTTGTCTGAATCTAGCATCAAGGTGCGCTTAGCTGCAGTCAGGTATGAAGTTACCTTATGTGAGTAGACTTACATCCAGGGTGTTTTGCCTTACTATTTTTCACTTCATTAACTAGGAAATACATTGATTTTAAAACACTTAATACTATAAATCCACAATAACTATGGCTTGAAACGGTTGGCTTCAGCACTAAACTTGTTGAAGTAGTATGGAAGAAGTGGACTTTCTTGCCCTTTCTTCTCTCTGTCTGCCACCCAAAAAGTCTTTCTTAAGGGTTGAGGAACCTGGCTGTAGTGGGTGTGAGGAAGGGGGAATTCCTGAAAATTGGGTGGCAACGGCTTCTGAAAACTGTGTTACTGCTGGTAAAAGTTGTCTCTGTCCTCACCCTATTGAACAGGGATCCTCTGAACCTTGGAAAAGGCTTCCTTGTAATTAATACTACATTTTTTTTCTTTTGCAGATGTTTGCACAGTTTGTCACGATCCGTGCAGCAGCTCCGAACTAGTTTCCAAGACCATGCTGTATGGAAACCTTTAATGAAGGTACATGTACGCTTGAAAAATAATTGTGTTTGTTATTCATTATTATATCAGTTGACAGCTTCAGAAGGGCTCACCGTCAACTGATTAACACTGACAGCAAGCCTTGCTTGCCACAGAACAATCAGGAGGGCACTTTACTATTATGTTATGAACAGTAAAAATGCTATATGTAAAACCAGGTAAAACAGTTCTGAAAAAGGAGTCAGAGGCTGCCTGCAAATCAAAGCATCCTTCTGAGAAAGCATATAGAAATAGCTTTTCTGAATTTGATGAAATCTGGACAATGACAGAGCTTGTATAACTGAAATTGGCAGTGGGGTCCATAAAACAGTGTTTTTCTACACTGCCATAATGGAATAAGCCTCCAGTGCATGTGTCACCACAAGCACTGTTGGTGGAAGGCAACCCTGGCCACAAGGGCACTGCCACATTCTGTGGTAGCTGCAGTTTTCAGACCAAATGTAAGGACAGGCCCACATAGAACACACTGCAATATTCCCATCACATAGTTACCAATGCATGGACTGCTACAGCCAAGTTATCCCTGTCCAGGAACAGTCATAACTGATGCTTCAGCCAAAGCTAGTTAAAAGCCGTCCTGGTCACCAAGGCTACTTGAGCCTCCAGTGACAATAATAGATCAAGGAGTACAGTATTCCCAGACTAACATACCTGAATCTTCAGGTGAGGTGCAGCCCTATCCAAAACAGATAACTTACCTATATTTCGGACAGTAGAACTACTCACTTGCAAGTCCCCCATCTTCTGAAGATTCAGCTTCAGTATATAAGCCCTTCATCCAGCCCACAATCAGGTCTAGACTATGTACTATAATAATAGTGTTGTTTTCCCTTAGGTTTTACAGAATGCTCCAGATGAAATCTTAGTGGTAGCATCTTCCACTCTATGCAATCTTCTCTTGGAATTTTCTCCAAGCAAAGAGGTTTGTTTTTTAACCAGAAAAATATATTGGTGTTATGTTCTTTTTATGATATAAAAAGTGTGTCCTGAATCAACAGGCACTGGACTGATGTGGATAGAGTTCTTTTTTGGGATTTGAAGTCTCTGTGGTCCTTTCCAGCTTTGATTTCCAACTATTTTTTTCTCAAAGCCCAGATTTATCAGGCTGTTCAGCACCTGGAATAATGCTGCTAAATATAATTTAATGGGTGATATGGCACAAGCTGAATGCTGTTCTCTTGTAGTCTACCCACCTGCTTCAGCTACATTTATATCATAAATGATATCCAGCATTAGCCATACTCTTCATAGGCCCATCAAAATAAATGAACTTAAAGTCGCTTAAATTTATTTATTTCAATGGATCTCCTCTTAGCACAACTTAGTTGGTTATCACCCCATATTTCTAAGCTGTGTGATAAATCTCCAAACTGCAAGCAAACAACTTAAAAACCAGCGTGCATTTTATAGATTGGCACCTAAAAGTAGCATAATTGTATTTGCATGTATGGCAAATTTATAACTGAGGTTATAAAAAAATGATTGTGGTTTTGTTTGTTTTGTTTTTGTCCTGATAGCCTATTTTAGAATCAGGAGCCATAGAACTTCTCTGTAGTTTAACCCAGAGTGACAATCTTGCCTTGAGGGTGAATGGCGTTTGGGCCTTAATGGTAAGAATTAATGTTAATTTGATAGCTATGGCTGCACCCTGTTTCCTTTCCCCAAGATAACATCACAATTATGTTGAAAATGGGATCAGTGGGAAAATCTTAAACTGAAAGTCTTGTTGAGCCCTAGGATGCTTTCAAGGATATGGAGAAACTTGCTTGTTGTTCCTTGTACATTCATTGTACATTATAATTGTTTCTATGTATGTAGCAGATTGCAACAGTCTTTGTAATGAAATTGGGTCCTTTTGTGAAAAATGGGATGATTATTTTTTTATCTATTGTCTTTAGAATATGGCATTTCAAGCAGAACAGAAGATCAAAGCAGACATCTTAAGAGGCTTGAGTACTGAGCAATTATTCCAGTTACTCTCTGATTCTGATGTAAATGTACTAATGAAGACATTGGGACTACTTAGAAATCTTTTGTCTACTCGCCCGGTAAGTAAAATAATGAACCAGCATTTTGATTTATTTTATTTTAAAAAAAGTATTAGTGGACAGTTCCTATAAATTGATTTCACTTGTATGATTACATACTCCTGGCACTGGAGTGAGGTCACAGCACACACCTTCATCACAGCTTGAGAATAGTTCTTGAATAACCTACAATATAAAGAAAGCTATGGCAATGACTAGAGCAGAGGTCGGCAACCTCTGGCCCACAGAGGCTGTTTATTCGGCCAACGAGCCGCCTGCTTGGCAAGTCCCCCACGCGCTGCGCTAAACCGGTGAAGGGACTCGCTGAGTGGCATTTGTGCACACGCAGATGCCAGAAACCGCATCTGCGCGTGCTCAGATGCCGAAAATCGCTTCTGTGCAAGCGCGATTTTCGGCTTCCGGGCATGCACAGAAGCAATTTCCGGCGCCCCGGACATGGGCAGCGCAGCACCGGAAATCACTTCTGCCCATGTCCAGCCCACGGACAATCGTCCGTGGGAATGATCTGGCTCATGGCCGGAAAATTTTGCCAACGCCTGGACTAGAGCAAAGTGTTTCCTAAATCCCACATCCTCTGAGCTTTGTGGAGTAAAAGCTTTCTCAGCTGAAAGTCATAAACAGAGGGATCATTCTTGCGAGATGCAGTATTTTGTGAATCAGGCTGTAAATACAAAAATATTTATCTTTAAAGGAAGTTAATCTTTGACTTGTTACATATCCATGGTAGAGACTGTGGAAATATTGGTAGAATGCTGAAAATAGCATGAATTGTTGTTGAACTGGTATATGATCTTAATTGACACACCAAATTACACATGATTATTGCTCATTCGGATCCTTCATGGAATGTTGGTGTTGAGAGAGATCTTAAAAGTACAGTAGTTAAACAGAAAAATTCTTCTTAGTTATGAGAATAAAAGTTGCCGCAGGTTACTCTTTATGAAATTATCCAGATTACTTTTAAAACTTTATAAGCAATGAGCTGGATTCAACCTAATACTTGTGTTAGCAGGAGCCAGCACAATGAGTCCTACTAGCACAGCAATGCTTTCCCTCCCTCGGTTCCACCTGCTTCTGGTTCTTGGAGGGTCAGGAGAACCCCTAGAGCAGCACATGGAGGAAGAAGAGAGGAGGCTGCTCCATCAGGAAAGCAGAAATTCTTGCCTTGAGGAAATGATCTCCTTAGAATGCCACCCAATATCTCCAGATCTGACTAATTCAATTGTGAGAAATTTTATTCTTTAAACGAAGTGCAATGTAGACTTTAGGGGTTGCATTCAACTAAACTTTACTCAGAATAGACCTGTTGAAATTAATGGCTGTTACTTAGTCATGATCATTAATTTCAGTGGGTCTGCTGAATAAAACTTATTTGTATCCCCCCTATATACCCCTTTTAAAGTCATCTCCTTTCACCTAAAAAACTTGATCGGCTTCTAGAAAGCTGTTCTGTGTAATGAGCCCACTTTTAAATTCCACCAGTTTCCAGGAGAAGCTTCTAATTCCTTTGATTTGTTAAAGAAGCTAAATGTACTTTGCAGGATTTGTTTGACGGTAGAGGGATGTGGTTTTCCAGCGTTATTAACATTTCCTTATTACAATCCTTGCCAAATACACTAACTTCAGCCTCCAGATCAAGCATGAGGGAAGCCCAGCATAGAGTGCATGTGTGATTGCCTTGTGCAATAAGAACTCTGTTATGGGTTGTGTGTTTTTTTTAATGAAATTTGTCTGACGTTTTAAAAACTAGTTATTTGCTAATGCTATATTTTGAAACTTGGCAGCACATAGATCAGATAATAAGTACTCATGGGAAGCAAATCATGCAAGCAGTGACCCTCATTTTGGAAGGAGAACACAATGTAGAAGTCAAAGAACAGGTATTTGTATGCATTGTTTGTCTTTGATCATACATATATAACGTAATAGGCAGGATGGCAGGGGGTTGGACTGGATGGCCCTTGTGGTCTCTTCCAACTCTATGATTCTACCTTTGTTGAACAAAGTAGATATTATGTCTAGAAAACCTGGATGTTTGCATAAATCTTATTGGTAACTTCCAGACATGCAGACCTTGAAGGTGAAGATTTAAGGGTTCTGAAGAGTTCCTCATCCTTCTTAAGGAAAAAAAATCCCACAGGCAGAATTTCTAAAACTGACATACATATTGCCAGGGAAATGTTGAGACAGCAGGAGGAAATAAGCAGGTTGATGCTTTTAGCTTGCTGGGGCAGAAACTTAAGTAAGAAAGCAGTGTGCTAGTAAACCTAGTAAAAACAACAACACCCTGCAGTGATTTATTTATGTGAGGAAGGAGAGAGGCCCTGATGATAGTTGCAGGGGACAAATGGGACAGGGAGCAAGTTCCCTCTCTACCTTTTCGCCCTGAAACCATTGTAGGGGCTGGCAAGGGGTCTCTGGAGAAATAGTGTGCTTGCCCCAGGACCCCAGATCTCACACTAAATTACCTTTAGGAACACTGTGTGGCCTCACTTAAGTAACTATCGAAACTGTCCTTAACTATCGAAACTATCGAAACTGTCCTTATAACAATTGACTGCTTTTTCAATGCCTTTTATTGCTGTCCTCCCCTTCCCCCCCCCCCCTCCAGACGTTATGTATACTTGCCAACATAGCAGATGGAACAACAGCTAAAGAACTTATTATGACAAATGATGACATCTTGCAAAAAATAAAGTATTACATGGTATGTAATTTTATTGAACAGGCATTTCTGCCATTCATATACATAATCATTTGCGTAGGGGCCATAACTCAGTGTTACCTTCTGTATGTGATCTAACATAATCAGTGGCATCTCCCATTTAAAAGGCTCTCTGATAGTACTTGAGAGCACTATATGAGACTCTGGATAGCTGTTGCTAGTTCAAATAGTGATTCTGGTAGCTGGGTCTGACATACTATAAGACAGCTTCATATGTTCAGGTAAAAAGATGGGTTTTCTACCTTTTTAACAGTTCAGAGTGAAATACTGATTTTCTTTGTGGCTCTCATTTAGTTGCACAATAGGAACTTCACAGTTGTCTGCAGAGTTTTCCAGAGCACAAGATCTTAATAATGTATTCCCTCCTCTTGAAGGGCAGTACCCTCCTTATACTGTGAATGTTGTTTCTGATTGTGTGAAGGGTGGTAATTTTGAGAGAAACGAACACATTTTAAACATTTAATTCTAATATCTAAACCCCTTTCTGTTCATGTTTAGAGTCATTCGAATGCTAAACTTCAGCTGGCTGCCATGTTTTGTGTATCTAATCTTATATGGAATGAAGAAGAAGGTAAAATATACTTATCTGTGCTGTCCCTAAAATGTTTTTCAAACCCTGTATATTACTTCCAGAAGTGTAGGGAAACCCCTTGAAAGACTCTTAATTTCAGGGAAGGGGAGCCCTCGATTTAGCCTGCAGAGCGAGGAGGAGAGGAAGGGAAGTTCCTTTTGCATAGATGGAACTCCACCCAGGCAGGGTTAGATACAACACAATATTGAGATCCACATATGAAAGCATTGCAATAGAGTTTATTTACACCACTATTCAATTTATAATTTGAAAACCCACTCATTTGGGTTTTTTATAACAAAGTCTTCAACAGAACCTGTGCATCAGGAAATCAATATCAGCAGAACATCAACATATAAAATCAAAATTGTTTTAGATTACCAGCACATGTAATGTGTTATGTTCCTGTCTTGCTCTTCTATGTATCTGTGCTAGGACTGTTCACATTAAGTCACATATAAGACATAAGACACATTAGTTAAATATAGGAAATGCTTTCTACAGAATTATTGTATAGTTGAATTTGGACATTGTAGTATTATTGGCTTGAAGAAATTTTGTTAAATAGGAATTTTCAAGAATTATCCTTCATTATTACAACAGCAATGATCATTTGCGAAATACTGGAGATTAGAAAAAAAATACTTAAATTAGAAGCATGAAATAACTATTTTTATTGTTTATTGGAAGAGTAAAATGCATTTATATTTATATATTTTATATTACACCTTCCTCCAAGAAGCTGTTCACTTATTTCATTTACTGTAATCAACTGTCAAATGTGTATGGAAATTAATAATAATGTAAGTTTATAATCCTCAAAGTCAATAAACTGCAACTGCAAAATGTACAATTCTCCAATTCTCCTAGTTGGCCCAGTGACACAGATCTGGTTTATCTCCTTTGAAATGGAGTTTCAGAAATAAGGGGCTGCCACTAGAAGGGCCTGCATTCTAGTACTGACTTGCCTAATTGATGGTGACTTAAAGAAGGTCCTCATCTCTTAATCCTCATTCACATAGCGAACACATGGGATAAGATACTGCATTTTTGTGTGTGCACATGGGAGCTGGAGCTAAGTGGTATTCTGGCTGTAAGAATTCTTTGCATAGGATTGTATTACATTCCTTGCAACATTTTAGTTGTTCTTGACAAACAAATGGAACATATCATTAACAATATGCAGTGTTTTTGTCTTAGGTTCCCAAGACCGTCAGGATAAACTCAGAGATATTGGAATAGTAGATATTCTACACAAATTGAGTCAGTCATCAGATCCAAATCTTTGTGATAAGTAAGTATAAAACTATTCCAAAACCAAATTTTATGGAGCTTGGTAACTTTTAACTCATTGCAGTGGTCTATGCAGATAAGATTAGATACTTGGACTTGACTGTGCAGAGCTGTTAGTGAAAATGCACTTCTTGTAAATGGGATTTTGTTACTGTTTAATTTTCCTGCAAACCTTAGAGTTGCCCCATGTCTTTCAAAGATAGTTTAATCAGCATGTCTGAAATATTACAGAAGATATAATTTTGATTTCATATCCTACAGGGACAAGTTCTCCATGGGAGTTTGGGCTTTTCCTCTTTCAAACAAAGGCTGAAATTTATATACAGTGGTGCCTCGCTAGACGAATGCCCTGTAAGATTTTTCGCTTAATGAATAGGTTTTGCGATCGGAGGTTGCCTCGCAGACGACGAGGTTTTCTATGGCTGCCACTTCGTCTTGCGAAGCGTGGCCATAAAAACCTCCGATCACAAAACCTAAATTTGTCTAGCGAAAGGGGCATTTGTCTAGCGAAAGGGGAACTAGCTGTAGGAAGGGAAGAAGGCAAAGGAAGATCAGCTGAGAGGCGCTGACAGCTGTCAGTGCCTCTCAGCTGATCTTCCTTTGCCTTCCTCCCGCGCTGCAGCTGGTTCCCCTTTGTGTTCTGCTGGTCTCTACCGGTTGCCGCGAGCAGTGAGGGGCAACTGGCAGAGACCAGCGGAACACTAGCGTGGGAAGAAGGCAAAGGTTTCCCCTCTGCCGCTTGTCCGATCCAGGCGGGAGGCGGAGGCGAGGAGAAGAGCTTCTCCCCGCCGCCTCTCGATGCACGCAGCCGGCATGGGGCGCAGCTTCAGAGGTTTCCGAAGCTGCGTCCCATGCCGGGGAAGGCAGGCGAGGTGTCGACCGGGAGAAGAGCGCTTCTCCCGGCCGCCGCCTCGCCGCGCACAGCCGGCATGGGATGCGACTTTGGAGGTCTCCGAAGCTGCGTCCCATGTCGGGGAAGGCAGGCGAGGCGACGGCCGGGAGAAGAGTGCTTCTGCCCGCCGCCTCGCATACAGCCAGCATCGGACGGGGCTTCGGATACCTTCTCCGAAGCCCCGTCCCATGCTGCCGCCAGTCCCCAGAGCCCTTAGGGACGCATTAAGTTTCAATGCATTTCTATGGGAAACCGGGACTCACTAGACGAAAAATTCGTTGCACGAATTGACCCGTGGAACGAATTAAATTCGTCTAGCGAGGCACCACTGTACCTTTCTGGCATGTCTTTAGGCCTCCACAAACTGTAAATGGGCAGTGCAAATTATTAAAGGGCGATCTAAAAGCCTGCTTTATTGGAGTATCCCTTTCTATTATTCCTCTATTTATCATATTTAACTGAAGTATCGTTGGCTTCCTAAAGCAGTCACTTGCTTGAAATACTATTGGTGCAGAAGCTTCATAAATCTCAGTAAAAATTCTCCAGTGATTCTTGGTTTATAGTGGTTGATTTCAGTCCAAAACAGACTTTTAAGGAAACAGTTAAATTTTTTGGACAAGCCATTAGAGAAGTTCAGGAGAAATGTCGATTAATTTTGTGAGAAACTTCATTGACTCAGTTTTCCACTACTGCAGTTGGCTATTTGCATAGCGACACTGTTAAAGATCCTGTCTTTTATAAGTGTACTTTTGTCATCCCAGTGGCTGACAGTGTTTTTCCTTACAGGGCAAAGACAGCACTCCAGCAGTACCTTGCATGATCAAA
Source organism: Zootoca vivipara (assembly GCF_965207765.1). NCBI lineage: Eukaryota > Metazoa > Chordata > Lepidosauria > Squamata > Lacertidae > Zootoca > Zootoca vivipara. The sequence goes on along the minus strand of NC_142588.1, from coordinate 58,690,111 downwards.
GACAAGTCGAACTGTCCGTACAACTCTCAAAGCTATATAATAAGGAATAACAGGAAATAGCCGCACCTAATTCCTTATCTTTTGCACAAGGCACCTTGGGCTGCGTTTCTCTCAGGTGCAGGGAGCTGCTTGGCAGGAGCAGTTTAAGTGATCAGGTCTCCAATGCACTTGAGGACTTTATTGAGGTAGTTCCTTTACTCAGAGGACTCTTCTGGGATTATTTTCCTGAGCTACCTGAACTCTACTAGAACAATCAGTCATCTTTTTTCCTTTGGGCCTACAATTTTCTGCTTATACCACAGCCAGTTGTGGCTGTGTCTGGGTGGGTGTGATACCTCAGAGCTTTTGTTTTCCTTTTTGTGTTTTTTCTACAGATTTTCAAGGGTTAACCATTCTTTGCTGTATGAAAACTTTAAAGAATTATATACGATTTGAATTGAAATGTTATTTAAAAAGTTTTGTCCCATGAAGTTTATTTTGATCAGATGAATGTTTTTAAGTAAAATATATGCATTTGTTAAACCTCAGCTTAATGTACCTGTACTTCCTCTTTTGAAACAAAATGAAGTGACATCTAGATGACTGGTAGCACATGTAATAATGTGACTTAACGCTAGCCTCCTACTGCCGTGTGTTACTAGCGCCAGCTCCCTGGACTTGGGAAAGCAAAATTCAGAGAACCCAAGGTGGAGCCTTAAGTACACTTGACACCAAGGTTGAACTTGTGGAAATCATACCTGCTGGCTTACCCAGCAAAAAAAACAAACAGTCCCTGTGCCAGTGCCACTGCTGCCTCAGAGAAATTACACTTGTTAAAAAAGCTCTGCGTTGTTGTTAGATGACTTGAAGCTGTGATGATAGATTGATTAAAGTAAAACAACAACTGGCGGCTGCTGTTTGAAACCATGCAGTGATGAATATGAGAGGACAGCCCCACAGAAGATCTGGGTGAAAAACAGACACCAAATCTTTTTACTTTTTTATTTTTCCAGAAGTGCATGTTGATGGGACAAAACGCTTCCTCCAGCAAAAGAACAAAATGATTAGTAGGATGTTTTCTATTCTGCAAAAAATGCTTACTATCTTCTTTACGCCTCTTGGTTCACCAGTAAGTTTTCTGTGTGTCAAGGGACAAGAGAACCAGTCTGAGGCTAATCTCATTTCACTCACCAGCTTTGGTCATCCCAAACTTTTATTTATAATTAATAACAAGGCACATCACATTTATAGTCAAAGCAAAGGTTAGAGTTTGGGCTTTTGGCTGGGAAGGTTAATAAACTGAAAGGAGGCTACAAAACAACACCAGAATTTTTATGTAAGTCTTTAATGAATTGCTTTACTCTGAAAGGCAAATAATAGTGATTTCAGGGATAGTAGTAAGTGATGCCATTTCTCAGTGTCATTGCTACAAGCTTGTTGGGGTTGGACTTCTGCAGGTCTGCACGGTGTGCGCCCACCTGCCAACTAGTACCTCAGAAATAAAGCCTTATTTAAGTCATTAACGTGATTGTAGCCTTAATAATACTGAGAAAAATCACTTCCTTGTTGGGTTTGTCCAAAGCCACTCCCTAGAAATAAGGGGTGGGAAGAAGGGAAGGCTCCCTCAGCCTGGCTGCTGCTTTTGCACTCTGGATTATTATTACACCTGCACTTCCGATATTGCTGTCATGCCTCCATCACTCATATGCATATCCACTTACTTTGAAATATAGATATGCCTAAAACTGTGTTGAATACAGCTGAGATGTGCAAATTTTCATCTTCACACTTGAAGGTTGCTTTTTAATAGTGTGGCCCGATATGTGCGAGAAGGATATAAACTATGCTAAGACAATCTGGGTAATATTGGGGAAAGGTGGGTGAAATATTAGGATGGTAGGTGATAATGAAGTGGCATTTTGCACTCAGTGAAGCATTGTGAATACTTTTTTGATGTTGCTATAAATATGTACAAATAGAAAACACTGTAAATAAAAAATGACCTTTTACTGGAGAACATATTTAAAATGACTTGGCCCTATTGATATGGTTTTTTTCCTGACTTGAAGGAAAGATTACAATCTTAGGAAAGGCAGTAAAACAGGTTTATGAACAATTAGCTGTACACTTAGTCTCTTAGACAACTATTCTAAAGATAACTAGCTTAATCTCAAATTCTTCTAAATGTCATGATGTTCGGGCTCATAAAACTACAAATGGACACATTGAGTGAAAATTATTGCTTTTTACTTCAAATGCTTTGTTTATAATTGCTGAGAAACTAGGAGTCAGTTGTGTAAATCTCATGGTTTGGGGGGGGGAATGCTTTGAATGCTTGCGGAGTGCTGTAATGTAGGACAGAGTTAAAAAAAACCAAGTTTGATTCATGTCACAAAGCTGTTCATACTCGTTCTCAGTGCTTTTTTTCTGGGGGTACGCAGTGGTACGCATACCCCTAAACATTTTGTGAATCTTTGTACTTTTGTCCATTTACTGTACAGTCATACCTCGGTTTAAGTACGCCTTGGTTTGAGTATTTTCAGTTTTAAGTACTCTGCGGACCTGTCTGGAACGGATTAATCCACTTTCCATTACTTTCAATGGGAAAGTTCACTTCAGGTTAAGTACGCTTCAGGTTAAGTACGGACTTCCGGAACCAATTGTGTTTGTAAACCGAGGTATCACTGTATTTATTTTTCCCAATTTGAACTATAAAAGGGTGATTTTCTTGTGTCAAAATGAGAGTACCCCTAAACTTTTTTTAAAAAAAGAAAAAAAGCGCTGCTCGTTCTATTCTGATCCATACTACACCTTCTCTGGTGTATCCCCCCATTTACCTCTTGCAGACATCCAAGCTGTTTCTCCTCAGTTTTGCGAAATGTACAGATGACTTAAGCTTTGTGAATATGTATGATAATTCAAGACCAAATAATCATTAAGGGAACATTTTTATTTGAAGACTCTTAGGAACTTGAAGTGACCCCAAAATTTTCTGGTCCACCACTTACACCCCAGGCTGCTTGAGCCATTATATTCCAACTCAACTGAACACATATAGTCCAAACTATAGTATCTTGAAAGCAGGGTACAAAAGTGAAAGAGGTGTTCTGTCCATTCCAGAGGCTGAGATCCAGTTGGTGTAGTTGAACAAACTGACTAGATCCTGGGCATGGTGGAGAAACTGACCTGAGGCTCAGTATATCTTTCTCTTCAAGCATACACTTAGGATGCTGGAGATTAATCTAAACCCTTTCAAAAGAAAATAGTCCTGGCCCCACTACCATAAGTTCACTTTTAAGTCTTCTCTCCCTATAATTTTGTTCTTATCTATCAGATTTACTCTTTTTCATGCATAAGGAACCAGCATCTTACCGAAAAGAAATTCAAAATATAAAAGCCTATTAAACATTTTAAAAAGCAACCTAAAACAATGACATGTAGCAATCCCAAATAAAATGCATGTTTGCTGGACAGGGTGGGGCCTACACAGTCTTCTGCCTTCTGTACAGGAGGAGGCGCCATCTCCCTTCCCAAATTGATCCTGACTCTCGTCCATGAAGATTTGGGCCTGATAGGCTGTCATAGAGGCTTGTCTTCCTGCTTCTTTGGCTGTGTTTTTTAGCCAGTTTACTGCCTTTTTTCACCCACCTCTCCTCTCATTTTTCTTTTTACTGTTGTTGTGAGTGTGTTTGTGGTTTGCTTTGAGTGTTTGAATTATATTTTTACCTCAGAACATTTTCACTTTTTTTCATTCCAGCTCTAGTCCCTTCTGGGATAAATTAGTGGCTACAGAGTAGGGGGTGGTTTTTTGTTTTTGTTTTATGTGTACAGTGTCTACTTGGCCACATTTCTGTGAAGTAGCTTCTGGAGTTTTTGGCATGTCCTGCAAATAAACTAGGTAGCAGCAGCATTTTCAGAACAGGCTTTGACTACGCAATATCTGTGAGTGCTTCGGGGGGGGGGGGTGGAGTTTTGTTTTGCAGCCTCTTACACCATCTGCCTGGGCTTTCCAGATCACCATTCTCTGCTAGTTCACCCAGTTTTGGCCCCTGCCTTTTTTGTTGGGCATTCCAGCTATTCCCACTACCCAGATCACCCATTGTCCCCATATTTTTGGCAACCTCGCCACACATTTTGAGGAAGTGGATCAGCTGTGAGGAGGGTTCCTTGATAAATTGTCTAGGCGGGAGTTCCATTTTGGAGCAGGGTTTTCTCCACACATACCCGCCATCCTTTATGCTCCATTCTGCTCTGTATTTTGACAGTTCCCTTGGTTTTTATAGTTGGTCTGCTTCCATTTGGGGGCTATTGGCCTCATTGACCCCCTTCTTTAACACTCTGCAGAGACAATATAATAATAATAATAATAATAATAATAATAATAATAATAATTAATAATAATTTATTTATTTATACCCCGCCCATCTGGCCGGGTCTCCCCAGCCACTCTGGGCGGCTTCCAACAGAAATATTAAAATACAGTAATTTATTAAACATTAAAAGCTTCCCTAAACAGGGCTGCCTTCAGATGTCTTCTAAAAGTCTGGTAGTTGTTTTCCTCTTTGACATCTGTTGGGAGGGCGTTCCACAGGGCAGGCGCCACCACTGAGAAGGCCCTCTGCCTGGTTCCCTGCAACTTGGCTTCTTGCAACGAGGGAACCGCCAGAAGGCCCTCGGTGCTGGACCTCAGTGTCCGGGCAGAATGATGGAGGTGGAGACGCTCCTTCAAGTATACTGGACCGGGCCATTTAGGGCTTTAAAGGTCAGCACCAACACTTTGAATTGTGCTCGGAAACGTAGATCTTTCAAGTTGTGTAGATGTAGATCTTTCAAGTTGTGTGGGCACTGTTTCTTTTGGTCTGAGGACACATGCTGCCTCCTTTTTTATTTCTGTCATTACTCCTCCCTCAGGAGTTGTTCTCCTACAGGGGTCTGCTGGGGGTGAACTTTTATTTAGACTCCCAACATTTCTGCCTCGGGGGATGGGACTGTGTCTAGAGATAGGACATTCCTCTCACTTCCTTTGCTGGAAGTAAGGGGTTCTGGAGGGTTGTCTCAAATCGGTGTGTCTGTGTGTGTCTTTGGGGCTTTTTAGGGTTTTGGTGCCCCTTATTTGACTAGTTGCATTTTCTCAGCCTGGGGTATCCTTTCCTTCCTGTTTTCATGTTTTCTCTGTTGATTGCATATTTGAGTGAATTTGTTTAGCGGTGTGGGGTTGTCTGCTCTGCCACTTGATTTGGTGAGGGAGATGGCTTATCCCCTGAGAGAGGAGGCAGAGAACTGTACGACTCAAGGTGATGTATGTAGGTGTCTTCTCCATTTTATCCTCACAACCCTGTGAGGCTGGGAGTGAGTCATGAGGGAGGGTACAGGAATATTTGCGTATTTCCCTGCCTTTGGAAAGCAATTAACAATATGTCTCTTGGAGGAACAGGCAGACACTTAACTGCAAAAATCCATCCAGCCTAACACCTATTTTACTCAGAGGTACTGCGTCCTGGGACGCAGGTAGCGCTCTGGGTTAAACCACAGAGCCTAGGGCTTGCTGATCAGAAGGTCGGTGGTTCGAATCCCTGTGAGCTCCCGTTGTTTGGTCCCAGCTCCTGCCAACCTAGCAGTTCGAAAGCATGACAAAGTGCAAGTACCTACAGCGGGAAGGTAAACGCTGTTTCCGTGTGCTGCTCTGGTTCGCCAGAAGCGGCTCAGTCATGCTGGCCATGACCCAGAAGCTGTACACCGGCTCCCTTGGCCAATAACGCGAGATGAGCGCCACAACTCCAGAGTCGGTCACAACTGGACCTAATGGTCAGGGGTCCCTTTTTCCATTACCTTTACTATGCAAAGTATAGAGGTACTATGCAAAGTTCTCTCATGTTCATTTGCCATGATAGAAATGAAAAGCCTACATTTGTAGGTCGGGGAGGTGGAGAGCACAGCAGCAGCTCTTTCTGCATCTCACTTTCAGTCCTACTTAGAGGAACAGCTTCCTTTTGCTTTTGTGTATTCAGAGAGAACTGGCAAAACATGAAATGAATAAAATTATCTTCTAAAGTGCACTTCAGGTCAGAACACAAACAGTGTCTAGTTCGTTTTCAATAGCTTAACATTCATGGGAAAGTCCCAAAGGTGTAAATGACTTAGACTACTAGGCATCAGTTGTGTATTCAAACTTCTTAATAGCAGCATGGGGTGGGAGAGTTGACGTTTATCATATTGTACTTTGTACAGGTAGGTTAGGGATAAGTCTTCTTTTTAAACTTGGTCTAAAGCTAACATGCAGTCATATATTGGGATGATCCCCCCCAAAAGCTTTAATCCAATTTACTCTATTGTCCATAGGCTAGGTACATGTTGTAGCCTTTTCAGACATTGGAAGGTGGCATAATCACACCATTGATGCTAAAGGCATGTGTGCACTCATTTTTTAAGCTCTTCAAAACAGTTTAAGAGCTGTTTGATCAGACTGAAAGTGCATGCACTTCACAGTAAGTTATGGCTTTTCTTCTGAAAACTAGCATCTGGTTCCATCCTTTGTGTTTCTTTCCTTATCCTTTCAAGACTTTTTCATACAATGATTCAACAGCAAAATGAGAGGCAGAAACTACAGAGGCTCTTCTATTTACATACCTTCAGACATAGGTGTGAGTTTATAACAACTTGCACAATGGGAGCACACATTTGTAGAAGAAAAATACAAAGGGAATAACAGCACTAGTAAGAGTGCACAGTATAGCATGCAATGAAAACAAAGTTTACTCTTGTGAATTGTAAACTATAGGTACATTATGGAATAAAGAAAAGGGAAAGCACTTTTGTGGAATGTGCCCCTGATATCTTGCATGTCCTAAGTGTCACTGACTGCTCCGGATCTTCTGCGTAAAAAACATTGGGGTGAGATCTTACAGCTTGTTCTTGAGACAGTGCTGGAGAGCATCTTCCAGAGCATGGAGGACTCTGTCAACATTGTATTTAGTGGAGTTATAGCCCATCAATCCTATTCGGAGAACCTAGTGATGAGATAAAATAAAAAATCAAATAAGTGTTCTACAACTCATTCTCTTAGAAGGGCCCATCCCTCATCTTAGTCTAAATGAGAAAGCAATTGAGTTCAGCATCTCAATGGCATGGAAACCATGTAAATAAGGTTAATACTAATTAGAAGTATAAATAACTGATTCACTTCTCTTTCCATTCCTCTGCATCAGAGGCTAAGGTGGGGATTACATGTTTGAATATTCATCTGCTTTCACACACAAAGCTAAAGCAGTAAAAGCCAGGTTTGTGGGGAAATAAAATATTTACAAAATGCTTTGCTTTTTGTTGAAAACCAATCCTGTCTTCAAACACCTTAGTTTATTTTCTCATTTCCTGCCCCGACACAGTATCTACCTTGCCTGCAGAAACACCCAGTCCTCCTGAAATCTCAATCCCATGTCTTTTCATAATGTAGCCAGTGATTTCCTTCCAGTCATATCCCTCAGGTACGAAGACAGTGTTGATTGTTGGAAGCCTTGCATCCTGAAAAACAAAGAGAATGAGTCAAAGGCACCCAGGTAATTTCTGAATGCATGTAAATGCTTCAGTTTCCCAGGATTTGTAGCAAGCTGCACCATCTGGATGAAATGCCCTCACCCTAATGCCCTCACCACACTGGGAATCTGCACTAACTGACCATTTGTGGTGAGCTTGATTCTGTGCAAGGCTAGAGAGAATGGTTTTTGAGTATTAAAAGTTGGCTTCATATATGTTTCACATTCCGTCCTGTACATTTTGGTTTACCTATCATTTCTGGTTACATGTTGATTGGTGCTGAAAAGTGAGATGCTCATACAGTAAACGATCAACTATTCTGCTTTCAAACTACATTCAGCTGTAGAAACACTATTGCCTTAGCGCCACCCTAAGTTAATAGACTGATTTTGCTAGAACAAAGTCTCTCTGGTTTATCTCTGGTTCCCTTCTCATATCTCACTATCCTCAGTATATAATATTCAACAGGCCTGCAATTACTGTCATTGTCTATTCCTTTCTCCATCCATCTCAAAGCAGGTCCTATAAAATGCAGCAGCACACATACAACTTAGTTCTCTTGTTCACTTCAATGGTGATTACTCAGCACAGAATGTTGACTAATTATTGTGGTTTGCATCCTACCGGTTCTTTCACAAAGAGTTGAAGGCCTAACTTCTGTAGCCCTGCACACAGGTCCAGGCTGTTCTCCTTGTGAAGCTTCCAGGAATTTTCTAGCCCCTGCATACAAAATGCACTTTTATTTTCATGTGTAGAAAACAAAAACTATTTCAAATGCAGCTATCTCTACATAGCAGGCATATTATATTAGGATGGGCACAGTGGATGGGTATCTAACTAAACAGTTCTGCTATCAAAAGTACCTTTGACTGCAATGGAATTTCCTCTCTTCTCATGTGCCCCCTAAATATGTTATTTGGTGAGCAGGGAGAGGAAGTTGTGTTGTGCAGCCAAAAGTGTATGTGCTAACAGGATTATTTAGTTGGATACTACCCTTTCATCTTTAAAAATGATAGGTTAGGTTTGTAATTGAGATTGGCTTTGTCAGTTCTGACCAGTTAGCACCCAAAAACTCTCTAAAATTAGTATGGTACTCATTTGTTTATTGGGGTCCACATCATACAAAGTAATATACTCCTTACCAGTTGTGAATAAACCAAGGGCTTGCTTAGAAAGTAAGACTGCAGACCTAACCATGTCTATTCAGAAGTGAGTCCTGTTGAATAAAGTGGGGCTTACACTCAAGTAAGTAGGGTTAGGATTGCATCTGGCAATCATCAACCTTCAGTAGTCCTCATTCTGCTTCCAGTCAAGAAAGGGTGATACTAGTTCTATATTAGTTTATTCTATGAGAACTAAGGTGCTTTATACGTTATGTAGCATTTCCCCTCATAATTTCACAAGTGTTATAACCATTATTGCTTCCGGAAAATCATATAGGGGAGACATACTTTGGGACGTCCTGGATGAACATTCAGGGCAAAAATTAATCTACTACACCTTTTAGGAACACATTGACTTCTTTTGCATTGTAAGTTTATTACTAATGGGGTCATGGCTAATATGATTGCTGGATCCACTCTAATATGCCCATTCTTAACTAAGCAGCAGAAATATATTGATTTCAGTATCTTCCTTTTTTTCTCTACTACTTCAGCCTGTAGGCCTTTCAGTCTCCCACACTGACTGACCTTTTCTGCAAGAATTGCCAAGCCTTCTCGCAGACAGAAAAACGTGTGGATGGGTGCAGTATGATGATACCTGCAAACATACATGCAACATGTAAGGGAGATGCTCAATTTGCATGGACCAATCTATCAGAAACCACTTCACAATATATATACTACCTATCAACGCCCCCCCCCCGTGCCAAAACAAAATAGTGACAGGAAAGGGAAGCAAGGAAATATTGTCATATTCTCAGTTGAAGTCTATGTCAAACTACGTGCTGCCCAGTGCTTGTTTTTGTGCTTTGAATGACTCATTGTAAGCAAGCAGCAAGTGTGCTTTCCGTCTCTTTCTCTTCCCAAGAGTTGCATGGGAGAGAATGAGCTGTTCCTTGCCATATTTCCCTTCAAAGCCTTTTCTCTTACCCCACCTGCTTTCCCAGCCATATGATAGAAAGATTGGGGGGAGGAATGGTAGTGCAGATCTGCTGCTCAATAATGGTCCAGGGCCTAGTCCATTTATGGAGACCAGGAAACTACTTTAAAAGTGAGGAGAATGAGAAGCCATAGAATTAGCTCTCACTTTCTTGGTTGATCATTGCAGCCCCAGTATTGAGCCAGCTCCTCCATGTCCAGATAAAAAGAGGTTGGTTTTGTCTTCCTACTGTAAATCTTCTTCCTGACAAAATGGAAATGCAAATATTGGGTCACCTGAAGGAAATCTACCAGTGAATCACATTCTTTGTGTACCTCCTACCCCTAGTAATTTTGCTTTAAACTGCACAGTTCTGCATCAGTAAAGGGGGGGGGGAAACGACGACTGGCTCTTCAGATGTTGAACTTCAGCTTCTGTCATTGCCAACCATTAGCCATGATGGCTGAGGTTGATGGGGGTTGGAATCCAACAACTTATTTAGTTTCCACATAGACTAAATAGTGCCAGTGTGTGTGTGAAAGAGCAATGGAGTGGCAGTGCCAGAACAGAACCTGGAAGAGTCATAGAAGTATTGATTTTCTCTCCATGAGAATCCAGTACTTTGGCATCAAGGAATCTATTAGAAACCCGGTGGAGGAGCAGACTATTGGAGCAGTAATGCTGTGAACTTTCCATCTCATGCTGAGCCTATGTGTATATCAATTCAGCTTCAGATCACAAATGCCATTAGTCTCCAGTGACTTTCATTCCATGGAAACCGCTCACAGTTGGGAGATTGGGATGTATATAATAGTATTGCCCAGTGGAATTGATTCATTTGGGATTTTCAATGCCATGTGGCCTCACTTAGCCCCTTTGTTAGAAAGAAGCAGGAAAATGTAGATAATATGAGGTGCTTGAACCTGGAGCTTGCAAGAAGGTACAGAGGTTGAATTCTGTGAAGTGTGGGGTTCACTTAGTTCAGTGAGTTGAACCCAAAGAATGGAATGGTAGGAAAACACCATGACATTTTTGATAATTTGTAGAGTTTATGCAGAGCATAAACAAGCTGTTGCAGAAGCTGACAAGCATTTTTGGATGAACTTCATTCTCTCTCAACACTTTAGTGCCAAGGTGTAAAACAGTTATTTGGTTAACTGAGGTCTTTAGGAGGAAAATGAGCCTCCTATCATTTTCCATATCTCAATGACTGTCTTCTATAAAGCACTGACTTGCCTAACATCCAGTTGGAAAGAACATCTCCCCAAAACAAATATGTTTTTGCTTACCTTGCTCTCTGGCTGAAAGAAATGGGTGAAGCACCAGGTGGTGCATTTAAGACTTTCTGGGAGCCTGTGTAGAGGATGTCAATTCCTGTGTGCTCAGCAGGGGAGGAAAAAAATTGTTAATAAGCGTTCCTCCACTATGGCAGATGTCATGTTCAGTTCTGTACTACCAGGATTCTTTGTGGAAAGTTGTGGCAATTAAAAATGAAATAAAGCCAATAAAAGTGCAATATGTATAGAGCAGTGGTTCCCAAATGGTGGCCTGTGGACCACAAGCTTCCATTGCATGTCTGTAAAAACACAAATAATCATACAGCACCTCATACATTACAATTGCTCTAACAGGCAGGAAAATTATTAAGTGGTCTGCCAAGACCCTCAGCCATTTTCAAGCAGTCCATGGGAAGAAAATTTGAGAAGTTAGGCAAGATACTTGTTTGTTGTTTATTACTAATGTCATAAATTACTTCTCCAACCTGGTGACCTCCAGGTGTTTTGGATGCACTTCTTGCTGGTTGGGGCTGATGGGAGTTGTAATCCAGAACAGGACACCAAGTTGGGGAAGGCTTTCCTATACTTAGGGAGAAGCTTGGACACTAGTTTCATATTTACCTACTTGTCCTCTAAAATGTGGCAAAGGCCAGAGAGCACGTTCTATACTATCTTTTGTATTCCTTTTCTCTTAGCAAATACACATCTATCTTCTGCCTTCTCCAGTGATGATGAAGGAAAGATGCAAGTTATTCCGATTTGGAACCTCAAACCATTTCTACATCAATGATAAACATTTGTGTTACTATGACAGATTGTTACATCTTGCTCACCTTGCTGGTCCATAAGAATTGGAGCTCCACCCAGTGATGCTACAGCATCCACCAGCAGTAAACAATTATATCTAAAATGAGGAAGGAAAGAATAGAGATTTAGCATGCTAAGGAAGGCAGGGCTTAACTTGCAAACAGGTCATCCAGATCAGATTTCTCTCTGTGCAAGTGCACTACCACACATTCTGTTGTTTTTATTGCTATTTCACTGATAGCCATTGATGCCAGTTGGCATAGCTTGGTGGAATGCATCTGGGCTGGGTTTCTCTCTCCCCCCACTCAATTGGTCTTCCCCTGCTGCTCTCTCTTTTCCATTCTGGGCAGATGTGGGCATCCAGGAAGTGCACAAGAATGTAAGAGTAAATGTTAGTATCCTTATCCAACTAGTTACCATGTTTCACAATGAGCAAAATGGAAGCTTGAACTTTTTTCTGTGGTTGACTGAATATTAATTTTAAACAAAAAAAAATAAACACTGAGGTTTGAGTAAGAAGAAAACTTAGTTATGCTATATTAAGAGAGGTCCAAATGCACAGTGAACAAGCAAACAACTTTCCAAAAGATATAGTAGATGTGGAGCTCCTTGTGTCTTTCATTTGGTTTAAGCAGTTGATAACAGCTCTCTTATTCAGATTTTCTAAGCATAGGGAATCTTTGGATTTAGGGAAAAGAAAGTGTGGTACAGCAGTAGTTGGAGGAGAATGCCGGGGCAATTAACAGAGGCACAAGAGGTTCACAATCCACACTAAGCTGAGGTTTGGGTGGGCCCATGGTAAATCAGGTGGCTTAGATTGCAGCCTTGAGGCCTTTGTTTCTGAGGCAAATAAGTATTTGACCTCCATGACCCACTGACCTGTGACAGAGTTCTCCAAGGCCATCCAGGGGCTGAAGCACTCCAGTGGAGGATTCTCCATGAGTGATGAAAAATAAAAAGGGAGCATGTGTCACTAAACCCTAGGAGAGGCAACAGGAGGGAAAAGAGTCAGACAAGACAAACAACAGGGGAGGAGTAGGTAAACAGTAAATTGCTATGAACTGGTTGTCCCAACTATCTACATAAGAAAGACACAGACTGCAGGTTTCACTTAGAGCTGTATTTATGTATTTAAATTATCTATACAGTATACGTAATATCCTGCCTTTCAGGATACAAGCTGCTACTTTCAGCTACTTTGCTCACACAACTCACCTTCTCTATTTCTTCTAGAGTGAAACACTCTCCAGGGGCCGTTACTAGCTGATGAATGTCTGCTCCTAAAAAAGGTAATGAATTACAAATCATGTTACTTGAACTTTGTTAAAGGAGAAGGAAAGGGCAAAACTGTTCCAATTAGATAATAATAAAGCCCTTCTGGGGGAAGGTAGAATATAATATTCTATTTTTTTATTATTATATTTATATCCTACCTTTCTACCAAGGAGCTGAAAGTGATGTACATGGTTTTCCCCACTGGCACTTCAATTTTATCCTCACAATGACCCTCTGAGGTAGGTTAGGCTGGAAGATAGTGACTGGTTCAAAATCACTCATAGAGTGTATTTTTACTGGGTTTCAGTTTCCTTGGATTTGAAAGAAGAGGGACTGACTAAGCAGCTTTAGAGGCTTCACTTCACTAGTTTGGATTTTGCTGATCCCTGAAAAGGAATTAGGCATGTGGCTAATAAGAACTGAGTGTGTCTCAGTGCACCCTGAAACTATATTTGAAAAGTGGTTTGGACCAGGAGAAATTACAATCTAGACATAGGTTGAAGACTCTGGATTGTTGATTCAGCTGACTGGTTATTACAGTGAGCTCCTTTGACGGCATTATGATGTCAGGTGATTTGAGAGGTATATGGTCCTGCCCACCTGTCAAAACTGACCTGCAGTGAATGAATCAGCTCTTGATCAGACCCTTGGTGTGAAAAAGGTTCCCTACCTCTGATTTAGCTCAACAAAGTCCACCAAAATAGTCAATGCAAGAGAATGCAAGTTTTAGGTTTAAGGGTGGAGTACCATTCCTGGTAGGGATGCGGGTGGCACTGTAGGTTAAACCACAGAGCCTAGGGCTTGCTGATCAGAAGGTCGGCGGTTCAAATCCCCGTGACAGGGTGAGCTCCCGTTGCTCGGTCCCAGCTCCTGCCAGCCTAGCAGTTCGAAAGCATGTCAAAGTGCAAGTAGATAAATAGGTACTGCTACAGTGGGAAGGTAAATGGCGTTTCCGTGTGCCGCTCTGGTTCGCCAGAAGTGGCTTTGTCATGCTGGCCACATGACCTGGAAGCTGTACGCCGGCTCCCTAGGCCAATAAAGCGAGATGAGCAATGCAACCCCAGAGTCGGTCACAACTGGACCTAATGGTCGGTGGTCCCTTTACCATTCCTGGTGGACTGATGGGAAGACAGCAAATCACTTCTCACTTGGGAGCAGTCCACAACAAGTTATGTTAAGAGAGCCACAGACACTTCTGTTTGACATGAGTCATGTATTAACAAGTACATAACAGCACCTTTGCCAAAGTCCATTCAAGCTCCAGAGTATATGATGATTAAACTTGGAGAAGGAAAGAAGTGTTTGATTATTAAAAATAAACTGGGAGGAATTCAACTTTGTGTTAAGCTACAGTCCCATAGTGGTGTACAAGTCGCACTAGCAGAATGGCATGCAGAAGAGAAGGTTCTTGTGGCTTGGTTGCACAGCAGATTGCAGTTGCCCCGATACATCCTGTTGCACTGGATTTCATATATACAACCATTATTCTCACCCTTACATGAGTGGTGGTGGTTGGTGTTTCAAATTTTGTATTCAGTATGGTTTTACAACTCTAATAATAATAATAATAATAATAATAATAGTAATAATATATTATTTATACCCCATCCATCTGGCTGGGTTTCCCCAGCCACTCTGGGTGGCTTCCAACAGAAAAATACAATACAATAATCTATTAAAAATTAAAAGCCTCCCTAAACAGGGCTGCCTTCAGATGTCTTCTAAAAATCTCTAAGTTACTTTGAAACATTTTATGCAGTAAGCAATGAATAAATGAAATAAATAATACTATAAAGGAATGCTAGGTTTGAAGGAAAAGGTTCCAAAAAGCATACCAAGTCTTTTGGCAATGTCAGTTGCACGTTCACCCCAAAATCCGTTCATAGCTATGAGCACTTTGTCTCCCTGTTCCACCATGTTCAAGAAGGCTGCTTCCATGGCACAATGGCCGGTGCCACTGACAGCCAATGTGAGAGGGTTCTGTGTCTGAAAGGCATACTGGATTCCAAGCTTGATCTCATCCATTATCTGAGGGCAACAGAGAAGATAATCAGTGTTCAAAGAAACTTTGCCAAGGCTGGCAGTGCAAGTGTATTTATGTCTGTGGATTCTGACAGTGGCATTCATAGGAGGAAGAGATAGCAATGTGGCACCCATTAAAAGTTTCTATACACTTTGATGGACAAAATACAACACCCAGAAAGGGCTGAACAAAGTCCAAAATACTGTTATGGGAGAGAATACTCCCACAGTAGAGTAACTCAGCCACAGTTGAGATCCTGCTCTTGCTTCTTTATTTCTTTACATCATATAATACATTGATTACTCTCACTTTATGAACAGCCATGCTCCTGTGTAAGTGGAAATGTTGAATCCTAAAGCCTCACACACCCTGATGAGAATAAGTAGGTTGTCTGATAGAGCAGATTTCAAGCGTCATAAATACAGACGGAGTATTTATATACAAGTCCTCTCCTGGAGCCTCAAAATGCAGGTCAGCGTGGAACTCCCCTGTTTCTTAACATGGCTCTTAGCCAGATTATACACAGAAATTACATGCCTCCAATTTAGTGATATATTTGCCTGCTACTAGAAGATTGGAAAAAAATTTAAAGTGTATTTAAGAAATAAACATATTATTGGAAAGAATTAATAGAAGTTTAGGAGGTACAGGGAGGTTGTAGAAATAAAAAAATGTATAGATAAATATTGATATTGAGGTGTAGTTATAAATAAACAGCAAATGTGAGATATTGTGTTATGATATAAGATAAGATTAGAAAAAAAGAATAGTTATATGGTAAATAAGGTATAAGAACAAGATTTAGAAATTACTAAAGAGGATTTACAATGTAACACAGTTGGAAGGGATATGAGGAAGTCACCGATATTAGAATAGATATATGTTGAAGTTTTGGAATTTTTCTTTTTATTTTTTTAATGTTTTTTGTATTTTGTATTTTTTGTATTTTGTATTTTTTGTATTTTGTCTGCTTTTGTGTATTTGTTTGTTACAAAATAATAAATATATTTGAAGGAAAAAAGATATATTTGCCTGCTACTAAGCCTGGGATCACTCCCATGAATAGTTAGCAATCCTTTCTGGGTAATGGATCTCAAAGGAATATCTGTCTTCCTGGCTGACATACAGAGGAATAAGCACCATGAGATCTAAATAGCAGAAGTTTGTCTAGAATTAAAGAGTTGGGTTTTATATATGCTTAGTGGATCTAGATCAGAGGAAAGCCTGAGACTCATATGAGCTCAGTGGAATCATGTTCTTAAAAATGGGGAAATACCCAGAAATAATAGTCCCATCACAGAGGAAGAAAATCATGCTTCTGGTTATCAAGAAATTCTGTGGCTAAATAATAATGATTTTCCATAAATCAAGATTGTATTAGTTAAGAACATTACTTTTGATTAAAAAAATTAATCCATAGACTAATGAATAATTAAATAGTCAGGGTGATACTTGAAAGATGGAAAAGCATTAAGTAGAATCTGAAGCAGGAGCACACAAGGAATTAGGATTTCTTACCTGGATCATCTCTTTGTGGACGTGTCCTATGAGCTGTCGACAGCCTGCAGACAAGATCCGGGGAGGGCAATTGGAGGGCCCAGGGCCCAGCAACAACCTGTCTGGAACAGACAGTGGCTTTAGCAGAGGTGCTGGAGGTCGCAGACATAGGTTTTGAGAAGCCATTGTGCGGCAACACTGAGTTAAAACTTGAGGCCGCCGAACAGGAGTCCAACCTGCTGCTTGCAGCACTAGGAGCACTCTGCTCATCCCTGACCTTAAATACATGGCACGCTGGGGTTGAGCAAAACAAACAGATCTTAGATCAGATAAATGCTAGCACACCTCCCTCTTGTTTCTCTCCTCTTCTGAAAAATCTTCCAGTGACTGTCATTGGTCTCCAGGGTCCTTGTGAATATGAGCTTATCTCTAGAACACAACCTCCAACTTACTTACTCCTTGGTTTTCTCCCAGAGAGTTCTGTGCTTTCTAAAGCCTTTGGCCTTCCTTGCCTGGGAATTCTACACCTGTTAGAAGCTGGAAAATTAAATATCATACAAACAAAGATCTGAAGGAGACTTATTTTCCTTGTTCTTTGGGCAACACAGAGAAGCTTCCTATGCTGCCTCAACTTCTGTAGAAGTTGCTTCCCTCACAGAACGGAGAGAAACTGGACAACTAGACCATTATATTTGGTTCTGTCCGAAATCACTGAAACTATATAAAGTTGGAGTTTTATAGTTTATTCTTTATTGTAGTTGTCTAACACTGGCATGTTGAGCAGTCACTGGTTATAGTTTGCCAGGAACAGTGAATTCTGGATTAATAATGGGGTTAACAAGTAACTGTGCCTGCCTGCTTATTGGCAGAGCCTGACTGAAGAAATCTCTCCCCCCCCCAAAAAAAATAGGGTGATCTGTGTGTTATTCCATGCTACTTTTTTGCCTGACCTGCTCCTCCTTCTTTTCCCTCTGACCCATTCTGTGATCCAACCTTCAGCTCTGAAGCTTCCCCTGCCTCCGACTGTTGCCCACAAATCACTAGCCCCCTCTCAGACACTACCCTTCTCCCTGTACGCACTCGTCAGCATCCTGCCAGTCCCTGACATGTATGGGAACTGCAGATGAGTGGATCTAATAACTGAAATAAGTACCATGCAGACATATTTTAAGAGCAGCTGGTACACAGAGGTATACTGCTTCTGAATGTTGAGGTAACCAGGTAACGATAAAGCTGAAAGTGGCAAAAGGCAATTAATAGGAGACAAGCAACAATTCACTACACACAACTGTGTCCTGACTGTCATGTAGTCTGGAGACAGATGCTACAACTTCACTTATTGTTTTCTTCTGGGCCGAGTAATATAAAAATGTAAGTTGCACATGTTCCTTAAGATCACAGTAGAGCACCTTTTAGCTGTCAGTAGACAATAAAGGTAAAGGGACCCCTGATCATTAGGTCCAGTCGTGACCGACTCTGGGGTTGCGGTGCTCATCTCGCATTATTGGTCAAGGGAGCCGGCATACAGCTTCCAGGTTATGTGGCCAGCATGACAAAGCCGCTTCTGGCGAACCAGAGCAGCCCACGGAAACGCCATTTACCTTCCCGCTGTAGCGGTACCTATTTATCTACTTGCACTTTGACGTGCTAGGTTGGCAGGAGCTGGGACCGAGCAACGGGAGCTCACCCCGTCGCGGGGATTTGAACCGCCGACCTTCTGATCGGCAAACCCTAGGCTCTGTGGTTTAACCCACAGTGCCACCCACGTAGACAATAGCCCACTGTAAATATCTTTATCTTGCTTTCCTCATATTTCTTTTTTAATTTCCTAATGGGTTCACTTAATCTACAAAGAGTTTCAATGTGCACTGCAACAACTTCTCTATGGCCAGACCACAACTATTTTTGTGCTTAAAAAATGTATGTAGCTGAGATGCACGCATTTGTGCCATGCCTAGTCCATATTACAGTTTTCAGAGCTCTCATATGACGGCTGAGCAACCTCCCTGCCTTCCACCCCCTGCCCCTAGCTTCAATCCAGTAATAGAACAATGGTGACCAGACAGGAGGGGGCAGAACTGGCCAAATTCTGTAATACAGTAGTTTGAACTTCTGAGGGCCAAACTAGACATTAACTTCATGAATGCAATTAGTGTAAATAGTAGCTGAGCCTGAGCAACCTCAGCACAATGAGGGGAGAGGAAGTGGAATTCTTTCTGCTTCACCAGAATCACTGTAAAATTCCCTTACAAGGCAAGGTCCTATTTCTAGACCGAGGTGATGAAACCTACTGTATTATATCTATTGGCTGTGATCAGCATTGGACTGGGGCCAATGGGACCTCCAGACAGCCATTTTATTGAACATTCACTCTGATTTGGTTTTCACAAAGATGGCAGGGAGGTTAGACAACACCAACTATTAATTCAACATTCATTCTAATTTGTCTGAGGGGAGGTTAGACAATGTTGCATCAAACAATTGTTTTTCCAGGGCATTTCTTCATCACTTTCCTTTTAACAAAATGTTTGGAGGAAGGTTTGTTGCACAAGAGCAATCTTCAATTGCACCATCTGAATGCCATTATCCTACCAGAAGATAGCAACAGTTTCTCTGGTTTCCCTTCGCATTTTCAAGGAAGCTCACTTTGCATCAGACCATATACTGTACTTCATTCTGAGAATCTGCCCTTTTACAGGGACAACTTGTATTTCTGTGATATTAAGCCCTCTAATGTTTTGTTTAGCATTTTTATGTACCATGAGCCCTTGCCAGCTAATAAACACTAAGGTCTAAATGCTCTGGCAGGATGTATGTTCTAGCATAGCACTGTCAAAGAAAAATGCTGCCTTTTAGTTTTGACAAAGTGATTACTTTGTTTCTATGGATTTTCAAATTAAGTCAAATAGGAGAAAAATAAATTATTCAGGATTGCTTGGCTGGCAGTGGCAGTCTTAAAACCTCATGGATGTTGCAAGCAGCGCACTGTGCCTCATTTTGCATTCAGTATAGTTTGTATGAGAGAGGACTTAAAATATGGAACCCTCTAATTCAGGGGTAGTTTAACTCCAAAGTCCAAAAAAACTCAGTCAGGATGGTCAGGAATGATAGGAGGTACAACATTTGGAGGACTGCAGGTTTCTCATCCTTGTTCTAAATGTTAGAGCAACTGCAATAATTGAAAGATGCACAATTCAAACACATTTACTTGACATCCCATTTTGATCATATTCCAATCAGGAAATCAATAGATCATACTTTGATTAAAGAGTTATATCAAAAGCCTCTTTATCTAATTTCTAAGCTCATAGTCATAGTGAAAGAATACTTATTCAGAACTCATCATTCTTTGGCATATTACTGTACACTGTGTTACATTAAATTTGAAAATCAGATCAATAATTTGCAAAATAAACACTCTGAGATGAAGCATCAAGAGCTGCAAGATCACCCAGACCTTTTTTTCCTGTTCCCCTATCACCCTGATTTTTTATTCGCCTTATTTATACTTCTGGAAAGCAAGAAGGCATGAGGGAGTGGCTCCAATAACTTTTTACTGTTCCATTGTTGCATATCCTTGACATATCAGCTGGAGTTGTTGTTCCAGTTGTAGAAAAAGTCAGAAAGTGTAGCAGCTGCTCTCACTGAGACAATAGACTATGTGATTGCAGTTTATTCTTTATGTTACTCATCCTCGGACTGCTGCAAATAAAACGTTTACAGCTGCAAATAAAACGTTTTAAATGTGTTGTAAAGTGCAATATACAAATGTGACACTAGATGGTGACAGTGAACTATGCAAAATTCAATTTATTTTTTTCAAAAGCATTTTTTACAAAATCATTTTCACAGCATTTTTTGTATGTGTGTAGATTCCACCCTCCTATTCTTCCAGCTTCTCTTCTGCCAAAATTTGTGTATAGCTCTTCATTTTAGCTAGTACATTTGTCATACTCATTAGTAGTAGGGTGATGAGACTCTTGTAGGCATCTTTCTCTCAGTCACAAGCAGGTCCCCTTCTGGCTTGGGTGCAAATTTCCCATTCAGATAAACCAGCCTGCCACGTACAAGAGTGGCAAAGACCTCACCACAAAGCTGGAAACCCAAGTATGGGGTTAGCTAAAGTAGGGAGGGGAGAGAGAGAGAGAAAAGCAAGGATAAATAGAATGCAGAATCAAAGGTCTTTGGGTAAATGTGTTTTTGTTTATGGTGGTTCTGATCTGTCCATAGCAGGTATTCACAAGGCAAAATAGATACAGCGGTGTAGAAAGCTCTAAGTGAACAACAAAGACTAGAGGTGAATTGAGGCCTTATGAACCCCTCTATACAGGTATCTGAAGAAGTGTGCATGCACACGAAAGCTCATACCAAAATAAAAACTTAGTTGGTCTTTAAGGTGCTACTGAAGGAATTTTTTTATTTTACTTCGACCCAGACCAACACGGCTACCTACCTGTAACCCTCTATACAGTTTACCTTTCTCAAGCTCCATCTCCATGCCCAAATAGTAGGTATCCTTAAAGGGCCAACTCCCTAACCTGGAGCACTTCTTTTCTCTTCTGTGACTTGCTGGCCTGGTAAATTCTGTTGGGTAGGCCTGTAGAGCAAGAAGTACTTAACTCTTCAGGCAAATGGGACTTGGAAAAGGCATCCTTGAGGGTTCTGGCTCAGGTTCTGTAGGTTCCACTAGCCTCCGGTTCACTTCCAGGGAACCTGGTGGTGCAGCAGTCCTGGCCTCAGCTAGCTCATCCTCCTCTGACTCTGAGCTTGCTGTCAGGGTTATGACACTAATCAATAATCTAAGATACCAGATGTGAAAATGATGTGTAGACTCCTTCAGCATAGACATGCATCCTGTTGGGTCCCTACTAAGGCCAGTCCTTATTTAAATTTGTATGAGGCAGATCCTCTGACCCAGTAACTTCTGACCTGGAAAAGATAAAGACTGAATAGCCCATAAATGTCAAGGCTGCAAAAAGGCAAGGAATGTTGAAAGCCGAGGGCTGTGCTCACTCCTCCTGGTGGTATTTTGCTTGTTGGTTTTTGCCTGCTAAGCAAAGTGATAGATGGAGGTGAAGATTACTAAACAGTCAGTTCATTATAGCCTCCACCAACACAAAAATGACACTTGGGATGTCCCATTTGCTTAACAGTAAAGCCTGCCCTAAGTAAAGGCCAAAAATGTAATGAATTACACAGTAAATTACAGTAAGGTGTTTTGAGGGTGGGATGGTGGGGCAGTAATAGGAACACTGGGAGAATGCAGAAAACATGAGCCTTCCCATACCTTATCCTTGTGATGAATTATGTTTTTATTCACCTGCAAAAGAAGGAGACAAAATGATTATAATACAGATTAGTTTGGGGAATGTTGCTTACTAAGGATAATGTATACTACTTAATATTATTGTCCCTGTGTTGTATCAAAGAGAATGGGAATATCAGAACTGGCACTTTCCAGATCATCAGTTATAAAATTTTCAAAGTACAGTATAGAAAGGTTGGTTTCACAGGGTGAAAACAGAACTTGAGTACACACTCCCATTTACTCTGCATCCAGTGAGCTACCATCACTGGCTTGGGAAGTGGTATACACATGATGTTTGCCACAATCAATATCTATCTTGTATCTCTCCAGCTAATAACCATAACCATAATAAGGGTTTTGATGCATCTTTGGTCCAAATTGAGAAAAATAATGCCCCAGCTGACACCCTACCGGTAAGTGTGTCAAGACTACTCTCTTGCTAAGGTCATTGAAACAACCATTCTGCTACCGTATGCCTTTTTATATTGAAAACATACAAGACCAAAGTGTTATAACTGTTTTTAACATTTTTTTTTACATTGTTTTATCTTACCTGGGACCTTATAGTGAAGTAAGGATAAGAAATCCAAAGAACAACTACACTTTGGACTTCTGTCTCATAAAACTGACACATTTAATTCTTCATTTGGTATTAGCTGACTTTATTGTTTTCTGTAATGGCTTTGTTTGTAATACAGTAACTCTTTATTTTATTAGATTTGCTATGTCCTGTTTTTGGCTCTATATCAGACCCCCAAGATTATTCACAAAATTTTAAAAAATGACCTATATCTTCTCCCATCCTTACCTCAAACTCCTTTTCTGGATTCCAGATTACCAGGTCTGCATCCATCCCAGGGCCAATTGATCCTTTACGGTCTTCCAGCCTGCTCAGAATAGCAGGATTTTTGCACATCAGTTGCACTAGGTCATGGAAGGAGAACCCTCTGGATTTTGCAGAGGTCCAGAAGAGAGGGAGACCTACGAATTTTCCAGTCACAATTAGTAGAGAAATTTATTGTTAAGAAGATTGTTCTTCCCTGGTTTCTTCTCATAGTATATCACTTGATGCAACTTAAAAAGGAGACTTGAATGTTTGGTAAAGTTCTATACCAGGGGTGAGCAGTTCTTTCCCACGATGGCCACGTGGTAATACATTGGATCACCCATAAACACATTCACTGACATTCATTGACACTCATTCAAACATACACACATTGAATCACACACACTATTGTGTGATTGTATGGGGGGGGGGAAGCACCAGGGAAGTAAATTCATGCTATTTTCTTCAGAATTTTTGTATGTAAACATATGCAAATTTAATCAATGATTTGACTATTCTATAAAAAGTGATCTGATCAATTAATATTTCTTTGTCTGAAAGCCATAACCTACCTAAAAGAAAATAATTCTGCACTCAATGGAATTTATTTTGAAGTAACTATGCTTGGGATCCAATCTTTGCTTTATTGAACATGCTTTTAAAACAAATTACTTTAATTTACTACTACTACTACTACTACTACTACTACTACTACTACTAATTTATTATTTATACCCCGCCCATCTGGCTGGGTTTCCCCAGCCACTCTGGGCGGCTTCCAATCGAATATTAAAAACAGTACAGCATCAAACATTAAAAACTTCCCTAAACAGGGCCGCCTTCAGTTGTCTTCTAAATGTAAAATAGTTGTTTATTGCCTTGACATCTGCTGGGAGGGCGTTCCACAGGGCGGGTGCCACTACCAAGAAGGCCCTCTGTCTGGTTCCCTGTAACTTCACTTCTCGCAATGAGGGAACCGCCAGAAGGCCCTCGGTGCTGGATCTCAGTGTCCGGGCTGAATGGTGGGGGTGGAGATGCTCCTTCAGGTATACAGGACCGAGACCGTTTAGGGCTTTAAAGGTCAGTACCAACACTTTGAATTGTGCTCAGAAATGTACTGGGAGCCAGTGTAGATCTCTCAGGACCGGTGTTATGTGGTCCCGGCGGCCACTCCCAATCACTAGTCTAGCTGCTGCATTCTGGATTAATTGCAGTTTCCGGGACACCTTCAAAGGTAGCCCCACGTAGAGTGCATTGCAGTAGTCTAAGCGGGAGATAACCAGAGCATGCACCACTCTGGCGAGACAGTCTGCGGGCAGGTAGGGTCTCAGCCTGCGTACCAGATGGAGCTGGTAGACAGCTGCCCTGGACACAGAATTAACCTGTGCCTCCATGGACATCTGTGAGTCCAAAATGACTCCCAGGCTGCGCACCTAGTCCTTCAGGGGCACAGTTACCCCATTCAGGACCAGGGAGTCCTCCACACCTGCCCGCCTCCTGTCCCCCAAAAACAGTACTTCTGTCTTGTCAGGATTCAACCTCAATCTCAATCTTTTCACATAGTGAAAAACTAAAGTATTTGTAATTTAAATGAAATGGAGCATTTTGAATGGGGTATTGGTTAGCTTAGCTTGAGGACACTAAGGGCACATGGAACAACAGGATGACGGGTCATGCTTTGAGAAGGGCCATAGTTCAATGGTGGATCACATGCTTTGCATCCTGAAGGTCACAATTTTTATTCCAGACATCTCCAGTTAGCAGGTACTATACTGGGAAAGACCTCTGAGGCCCCACATTCTGGAGAGATACTGCCTGTCAGTGTAGTATATTGTTGGGCCATGATATGAGGATATCATCCTTTCCATTCTTAGCAGTACATGCTTATTGGATGAGGATAAGAAAAAATACACCATATATAAAATAGTTCATAAACATATTACCAAACTGTAGTGAAGCAATCCCTGCCGGGGCCTTGAGGAAATCTCCATTGTTCAAATCTTTCAAGTCTCGGGAGCAAGGAGTATGGGCTGAGACAACCATGTCTATCTCTCCCACTTCCAAAGCTGCCCACAGCTCCTCCTGGAGACATGAGAGGAAGAGTTTATTCCAGGGAAATACTTTTATAGTTCTCCTTGAGTAAGGTGAAGCCATTGAATGATCAAGGAAGGGTCACATCCCTTTTTGGGGCCAGTGGCACATTTGCAAACTGGATACACAGCTGTGGGCACCACAGCCAAGCACACTTCACAACCTGTTCTACTAGCGACAGGAGCATGCTTCTTTCAACACTAATTTCAGTGGAGTGGGAAAGGGGACCCTGTAGGCACCAGGAAAGGCCTCTGTGGGCATATGTGTGCCCACAAGCAACACATTGGTGACCCCTGCATTAATCCATTGATGCATCCAGAGGTGATGCAGTTTGTACCAAAGATCTAGGATAAGCTTTCAACTCTAAAATACACCATCCAAAACAACAGTGGCAGAGCTGCCATTGAAAGTTACCTCTCCTTAGAATGGAAAAGCAAGAAGGAATGGGCATGGAAAGGAAATTTATTTGACTAAAGATTTGCATTTAGAAACAGATAAGGATAGTGTGGCCATGCTGATTCTTCTTCCTCTCCACCACCACCAAGTCCTTCTGGAATGTTTTAAGGAACTGGATTTTGCATCCTGGCCCAATAAAGAATCACAATAACACTTAATTCACTTGTATTATGTATTGTGCAGGAACTGACATTTTTCATTTCTAGTGCCCTTATTTATTTAGGAAGGCCTGCCTCATACTTTGGGCCAATTATTAGGACCAATAAACCATAGTTTATTAAACTGAGAATAGGCCCATGTGTTTGGCCCTCCCCTCCTTGTCTGGATCCAGTGTTTTTATTATGGCTATTTTAAACCAAAGTTTCCAGTTACAGTACATCTGTATGCAAAACCAACATCTTATCCTGATATTTGTAGTTTGAGATTACATGATAGTTTCCTAGTTAAGATGTAACAGGAAACTGTGGTTGAAATTAACCATGATGGAGGCACTGAAGCCAGAGCATGATGGGAAGAAGAGAGGGACAAGGAGGTAGCATATAGTCTGATTCTTGTGCTCAAGCATGGTTTATTAAGCTGAGTTCGTTAAACCGGTCCTTAGGGAACAAGAACTTACATTAAGCACTAAACTACCATCTCTTTGAACATGTCTGGATGTGAGACAAATGCACTTTGCACTGTCAATTTTAACATTTTTTGTTTTTGTTTTTATTGTCTTTTTCTTTCTCATAACGTATATGATGGATTGAAGTAGCTGAACATTGTGTTGATATGTCGTGCGGCTAGACAATAGTTCGGATCGGTGTATTATGGAGTCGACTGCATAAGATTGTGTGTGTGTGTGTGTGTGTGTGTGTGTGTGTGTGTACTCACTCTTTTCTGAATGCCATTTTAATAATCTGTCATGTTTTGTTCATCCAGAACAACCTATACTTTCAACACGAGTGGAGTCTGATGATCATATAAAGTTCCTGTCTTATCTTATTCTTCTTACTGAATTATTCCAGACATTATCAAGCATTTCTTTTTAATAGTACTCAGATCTTACTTCATATGTCCTCTCTTAGGCCATCACTTTATTTTTATTTTATCTTTTTATTTTTTGCCATTTGATTGGACCACTCCCATTTCCCATAGCTCTTACCTGGTTGTTCTTGTCCCTGATAGGAGGGCAGCATTTGTAGTAGATGCCTCCTGGAGGAATGCATTCAGATGCCAGGCTGAGGTAGTGGTGGGCAGTTTCTACAGTAATTGGTGCTCCCTTCTGACGAGCATCCTTGATAATGGGCAAGGCTTGAGCAGAGGAGAGATTAACGATGTGGCACGGTATCCTGTAAAGTTAAAAGCATATGATTATTAAACCTTTATAAATCTCTCTCTCAATTTAGATTCAGGTAGGTAGCTGTGTTGGTCTGATGCAGTCGGTATATATATATTTAAAATATATATTCCAGTAGCACCTTGTTGTTGTTGTTTCGTCGTTTAGTCGTGTCCGACTCTTGGTGCCCCATAGACCAACTAAGTTTGTTCTTGGTATAAGCTTTCGTGTGCATGTACACTTCTTCAGATACGATATGGAAGTCCGTTCTTAAACCGAAACCGTTCTTAAACTGAGGCACGCTTTCCCTAATGAGGCCTCCTGCCACCAGTGCCCTTCCACAGTTTCTGTTCTTAGACCAAGGTAAAGTTCGCAGACCAGGACACTACTTCTGGTTTCGCGGAGTTCGTAAACCGAATAGTTCGTAAACAGGGCTGTTCTTAAACCGAGGTACCACTGTACATGAAAAAGCTGTTTCCAGATTTGTTTCCAAATATTCCCCACCCCCTAAAATCCATGTCAACAGTTTAAAATCCTAGTTCTAATTATCTGGTCCCGAACCTCATGACCCAGGCATAGCTTCTCAACAATGCCATAAACCAGCAGTGAATAATATTTGCTATCTTCTACTCTTCTACAACCAGTGGTTTGCAGAGTTTTCTGCCATCTACCACTAGATCTATAGTCAATTAGTGTGAGTAGAGTGCTCACACAGCACATAATTAAACTATGGAATTCACTATCACAAGTGATGGACAGCTTTCAAAAGGGTATTAGACAAATTAATGGAGCAGAATGCCAAAATGGCTACTAGTTATTATGGCTGCCTTCATTGTTGGAGGTGGTATGCCTCTGAATACCACATGCCCTCCAACATTCATCAGATGAAAATAGGGACATATTCTACATCAGTGCCCCCCACCCTGCCTTCTCCTCAGAGGCTGGGGCAGGGACTCAGATGCAGCAGCTTAACGAAGCAAAACAGAGCCAAGTGACTGTAACAGCTGCTCTTCAGTGCCTGTGACCTCTTGGCACCCCTCGCAACAATGTGGACAGTGACCTTGTGGAAGGCCCTGCCCACTTTGCACCCTCTCACCAGTTTCTTTATGAGAGACCAACTGACCGAGGAGCAGAGAAAGAGTGAAAATCTTTATTAGGGGCCCTCAAGTGACCCAGATCTTGTTTTCATATAAAAAGGAAGTGGGGACATATTGAATTGGGAGGGGAGGAAGGGAGCGGGAGGCATAGATCCATCTAAGAAATGTCTTAGAGGGACACACGGTCTGAACTTCCAGTAGTGAAGGGAAGGACCCTTGGGAATTCGGGACGTGGTTGCTTAAGGGTGTTTGTGGTGATCCTGGTATTTTCGGGGCAGCTGGAAAATGATACCAGTTGCTGGGAAGCACAAGCCAGGAGAGAGCTTTTGCACACAGGTCTTGCTTGTGGGCTCCCATAAGCATCTAGTTGGCCATTGGGAGAACAATATGCTGAACTAGACGGGATTTTGGTGTAATGCGGCAGGGCTTTTTAATGTCCTTAGCATATTCTCTCATTTCCAGCTTAACAGAAAGAAATACTCACCTATACTGGAGACACAGTTCAGCAATGGTGATGGTGGCCTCCACCTCCATGGTATAAGGGCGTGTGTCCAAGAATGTGCTGTACTCCATGGTGTCTGGGGAAAGGGAGGGAAAATTTTAAAGATGCACATAGTTAATACTGGTGCCCCTACCAAGTGGTTCTAGCAAGATTATTTCTAGTGTTTTAGTATATTAAAATGCACTTGAGCTCCTTAGGGGAACAGTTCCCAGCTCCCTTCACATCCTAGAAAGATAGTGCCCATTTCTTGTGCAACTGAAATCTCCCTCCCTCCTATGTCATCAGAGGGAGGCCATTCCGAAATCTTCAGGTATTTTCAGGTATCTTCAGACAGTTCACTGCCCAGGGCTGCTCCAGACTCCTTGCTGTCTCCTCTCCTTGCTATCTACTCTCCTTTATTTGCCCTATTGATGGTATCTATTCTCTATTTCTTTGTTGGTGCAAAACAAGTTCTAAGCTGAGCAAACACTTCCATTCAGAAGAACACAAAGGGATGACCAGAGTCCTGTGATGAAGGGGGAAAATGCTCCCATGTCTCCTGGCAGACATACCTGGTGGGGTAAAAGTAAAGGTACTGGTTAGCATAATACTTACCCTCTTGGACAGGCAGGGAGTGACTTGGCTCCAGTTCTGGATGGAACTGTGTAGAGAGTCCCAAACAGGGGAAAAAAGTTTAACTTTATATAAAAAATTCTACAGGAAGATATAGCAATGTGACAATACTCCTCTTCCTTCTCACTCCCACCCCATCCCAGTGGTCTGGTTTCAGACAAGCCTATCCTATGAAAGCTAAATGTCATCAAGAGTTCTTAATTTAAAGCAGGGAAGGCTGCCTGTTGTTTTTTAAAAAAACTAAACACTGTTGTGATATATCAAATCATAACAGCACCTTTTCATTCTAGTACCATAGCTGCCTGGTATTACTGTTCGTTAGCCAGCTTGAGCATCTTTGGAGTGATGCTCAAGGTACCAGAAACAATTTGGTAATTTTAGACTCTGCATTTCCTGGCCTTACAGCATGGGCGTAGCCAGTATTTTTTTTGGGGGGGGGGAGCAGAATTGACATTATTGGTCAGTTCAATTCAATTCAACACCTTTATTGGCATATATATAACAACAAAATCATATAAACCATCTATATATAATATAATTCTGAGACATACAATGAAAAGGGGAGAAGGGAAAGGGATAAGGAGTCCTCAGCGGTCACTATATTGTGCAAAAAGATGTGGGACTCTGGCTTGGGTGCTGTACCTTTAAAAGCTGCGCAACAGGTAAGCATTCAGCACAGATACTACATTTCCCTAGTGTTAACATGTAGTGAAGAGGAAATCTTTACATGTTGAATTTCTGCCTGTTAAGAAGCGTCAAGTACAGTACTCTAGATGCAAATAACCACCATTCCTAAGAAATGTAAAATTCTGATCTCCAGCTATGAAGTGTGTGTCTGGCCTAATTTGTGGACATTAGCATTTTTTTAAAAAATTATTGAACTAATCTTTATTCATCTTTTTTGTGTCATTTATAGTACCTGAATAACCTACTGGTGAAAAGTATGTATAATATTTCAATTCTCTAATAAAATATATATAAAAAATTAAAAAGTAATGCCCAAGGAGAGAAAGTGTCAAATGTTGCCATCCAGATTGGAGATTCGCTGGAAGAGAGAAATGGAAAATAGGTACTTAATGTCAAAGGTGCTAGCGAGTAAAAGAGTAGGAACTCAGATCCTTACCAGGAGCACACAATCTATGTCTTGCAGTTCATTCATTGCCACATGTATATCATGTAGACGAACATGGGAAAAGTCCTCCACACCAGTGGCCATTAGGAAGCACTGAAATCCAGGAACCCCAGCCTTCAGCATTGGTAGGAGCTCAGCCTAATAGATAACACAAGGAAAAGCACTTGGAAAGTTTGCTAATAATATGAAGAAAGCAGAAGAATGGCTGAGTTGCATATTAAGTTCCGCCCTCTTGCAATTTCTGCACATATTCATCTACAATTGAGTTTTCAATTTAAATGCAAACTGAATCTAAATTTTCACCTATCCCCATGAGGATGAGCAGAGTTCATTTCCCACTTCCAACAATTTGCTGCAATTCATTCATACATATATGGAATTAGAACTGGGATTTCAAGCCAAGTGATTTATTTCAAGCCACATCTCTTATTTTCAAAACTCTGTACTGTACTGTACTGTTTCCAGAGCTCTTGCATAGGGTGCAGTGTAACTTAGGGTTGCCATATGTCCGGAATTCCCTGGACATAGCCAGAAATCGGCCACCGGAAACCGTGTCCAGATGGAAATTGCTGAAAAGCTCAAAAAAGTTTCTGTCCAGATTTTCACTTTTTGAAATATAGCAAACCCTAGTATAACTAAAAACATGACAGAATTCTCCATCCATTTGCAGCCTCTTCCTTTTAATGGATCATGCTATTTAAAGGAACGCTTTCATTTCTGGAGCCCTCTCTATTTCTCTTGCCTTCACGGCCCTCCCTCCAAAGTACATAAGACACAGGGGAGCTGATGCCATTTCATTGCTGGATACAAACCTGATTTCCAGGAATGATGCCACCCCAAAATGCAACATCAACATGGCACTTTCCCTTGGCAGACTGGAGCTTTTTCTCAAGGGCAAACAAGGTTGTGGTTGGAGGACTGCAGTACCTGAGTTAAGGGGATGAAGTAGAATAAGATGTTACTTACTTAGGAGCATCAAATGATGCCTGTCTTCCTCCTCCTCCACCACCACTACCACCATAATCAAAGTGAGGGAGCAGATGGCAGCTGAGACAAGAAGTCTCAGCATGTCTCCTCACTCACTCCCTGCCCTTTTATGAGAAACGCAGCCAGTTGCCTCATTCTGCCTAATTGTAGAACCATTCCTACCTAGAAGGCAACTAAACTATGTCCACTGTCCAGGTTCATTTCTAGACCAGTCTGGCTGCCAATCTGTAACACACCTTTAATACATCCTCTATACAAGTGACCTCATTCTTCAAGTGTGGCTCCTTATGTAACCAAAGCAGTACCACCCATGCACAAACTGGTTCCAACAAAGACACTACCTTAGTTTAAATTTGCCTCTGTTAGGTTGTGGTAGCTACTTGAATTTCTGCCATTGGATCCTAATAACATGCAAAAGATAATGAGTTTCCCTATGCCCATATGAGCTTCCACCAGGCATAAATGTTTATTTATTGATTTAAGAAATAATATTTCTATCATGGCTTTCCTTTAGCAAAGAGCTCAAAATACTTTACATTCCAGCATTCAACAAGCAACAAGTAGGTGAGACTGAGAGACAGACACTCAGAGACATAGAAAGGTCAGGTGGTACCCAGAGTAGAACATTTCTTGTCAATCCCCCCCCAATTGATTTTTTTTTGCCTGCAAAAATGCTTTTACATTATTTCGTATTTTCTTACAAAGGAATGTGGATTCTGAGCCTCTGATAACAAGTAGGCGACTATGGACAGATACTTAAATCTACAGGATGGATTGTGTTTTGGCTTGTGTTATTTTATTTATATTTATATTTTATTTATTTAATAAAATTTATTTTTAAAAACCTGCTAAGTGGTTCATCAAAACAAAAAAACAAAAAACATCACAGCAGTAAAATCAACAAAAATGAACAATCCTACTTTAAAACATACAAAAGCAAAAATATTAAGATTAAAATTACTTCAACTTCTTAAGCACCTAGGTATGCTTGCCTAAAGAAGAATGCTTTTAGCAGGTGCCCGAAAAGAGTCTAGCAAAGGCTTTGTTGAAATTTCAGCCTTCACGACATAGGAAAACGGCCAAGTAAACAGCTATTTTCATGGAGGAGGGTCAAGATATTAACTGATATGCATGAAATTTCATATGTAGTTACCTGTATATACCGTATTTTTTACTCCATAAGACACACTTTTTTCCTCCTAAAAAGTAAGAGGAACTGTCTGTGCGTCTTATGGAGCGAATGTGTGGTCCCTGAAGCCAAATTGCCCAGGGGTGAAAGGCAGATCGTGCATATATATATATATATATATATATATATATATATATATATATAGCTAAAGGCTAACAAGAGGGAAAGAGAGTGTTGAAAGGACCCGCTCAGCAGCTGATTGCAAGAGATCGGGGAGGGAGATAAGAGAGCTAGCTCCCTTCCCGGCCCGCCCAGGCCCCTTGCCCAGGCTTCAATTGTTGTCTGCAGAGAGAAGCTGCTTGTTTCCCCAGCGACATGTGATGGCTGATTAGATTATCTAGAAACGGGTCCCTTTCTTTCCTAGAGAAGCTGCAGAACTGTGAGTTGAACCCCATAAAAACAGGATTTCCCCCCTTTGCAAAGTAAGCTCATCAACTTTGAGCTGAGCCTCAAAAATGGAGCTTTCCCTCTTTGCCAAAAAGATGCACAACTGTGAGCTCATCCTCAAAAAAAAATGGAGCTTCCCCCCCTTTGCAAAATAAGCTTTCTCAAATATTTAATGTGGGGGAAAAGGCACCCAGGCCTCTAAGACTTGGCTGTTATGCCTAGGACAATTCAAGAAAGCAAAATATTTTTTTTCTTGTTTTCCTACTCTAAAAACTAGGTGCGTCCTATGGTCAGGTATGTCCTATGGAGCGAAAAATACAGTAGCCCCTAGTGTAGTAAGATAAGACCTTTGGAGTAGGCATTTTCAAATTGTAGGACAGTAATTGTTCCTTGATAATTTGTCACCCCTCTCCATGATGGCACATGGGATGACCTGCCCCCCCTTTCCTACGCCCCTGCAGACACTGACTCAGTGTTGCCCAGTGTGTGAAATGGCTGGGTATCTAAACATCAGTATCTCCAGTTCTCCTATAATGAACCACCTCTAATGATCAGGAAAGGCAGGCTATGCATTTGATAGATAAATCAGTAACTACAACCACCACACTGACTCTCAGTGCTGTTGGTGTGTGTGTGTGTGTGTTTTGTTCATGTGGTATAATTAAGTCTAGACATTTGGTGGGGCCTCAAAAAGGAAAACCAACCAACCAACCATGGATTTCTGGTGTGGAAATTGAGCCTGGGAATTCACCCTTGGTTACAGTATCTGAATATGACCAGTAGGTGACACTGCAGGACTATATATGGTGTTTCAGAAATCCTGCACTGCAGAAGCTGCTCCGGCTGTTGCCTTCCACCCAAAGTGTTCTTTATCTACAGGTGCTAGGAAACTATAAGACCGGCCAGAGCACATGGGTGTACAAATAAAGTTAATGTGATGATACAGAGAACTGGTTGGTTTCCATGTGGGATGGAAAGCAGAATAATAATAATAATAATACAAGAAAATAATTAAAAAGCAACAAAGACAGATGCAGTGCAAGCGCAAGAATGCTCAGTTATGCATAATTCCTTGCCCCTTCTTTACCTCTTTGGTCTCCTATTGGGGAAATGTTTATTAAAAACTTGCTTGGAAAAACACACATCACACACACAGGTTCTCAACTCATCCTGATCCCCTTGGAAAGCCATTCCTGAGGGTCAATTGTTTTATATCTAGTGTTAGCCGCTCGGAGCCCAGTTTTGGCTGGGGAGCACGGTGTATAATAATAATAATAATAATAATAATAATAATAATAATAATAATAATAATAATAATATTACAATAGGATGAGGGATTAGATAATATTGTGAAGAGACATATAAACTCTTACACTGTAGTTTATATGAGTTGACCTGGGAAATCTCATTGTGAATTCTGCATTAAAATAGGAAAGTCTTTATTCCCTCCCTCCAGCCCTCTGGTAACGTACAAGGGCATGTCAACAACAGTGGTGATGCCTCCTGCAGCTGCAGCCTGAGTCACAGATGTAAATCCTTCACCAGCTGGCTGTCCAGGCTCATATATTTGCACATGAGGGTCAATTATTCCAGGCATGACCACGAGGTCTCCAACATCTAAGATCTGTAGGCAGAAAGTTAATTGCAGGTTAATTGCAGAACATTCTAAAGTTGCCTTCATCATGAGTGTGGTCCATAGAATGCTTGTAACTTGTGCAGGTTCCTTGTTAAAAACTCTGGATTTTAATTCAAAACACAGTTTAGTATTTTGCTTCTTGGAATGCTATAGAAAGCTCGAAAGAACACTTTAAAAACTCACAGCCACAATCCATTGCAGACTAAAAGAGCTCTTAAAACCATTCATTCTCTGCTGGATTGTGGCCCACAACAGTCGAGATTTCTAAGAAAGCTTCATAATTGATTAGATCATTTGGACTTCTTGCTAGGCTTATTGCTCACTCCACCTTATTAGAACACTCATCCAATAAGAGATCTGCCATAATTCCAACATGCCAGGAATTGTATTTTTTTTAACTTGCATCTTTGTGGCAAACCATTATTCATCAGACACTCATCTTCCTTGCGTATGCCTTAAGAGCTCAACTATTTCTCAAATTTCCTAAGAGAAAGTTAGATTCATGTTACTTGGAAGCAATTAAGATTCTTGCAGCTCCTAAAAGACCGAGTACAGCATGCTTCATTAGCTGCTTTGCACGAGTGTATGAATTCAAGCATAGCCATTGTTTTGTCCCTTCCTTCTTTTTGGAAATACATTGACTTTCAGAAGTTAAGTTACATCTGATGGCATTCCTAATTAGTAAGGCTTGTCTCTCTTTTCATCTCCAGTCATTTTTCATTCCCTTAAGATGCTTTAAGACACAAACATTGATTTAGATTGTATTAATGTGCAAAATGCAGGTGGCGCTGTGGGTTAAACCACAGAGCCTAGGTCTTGCCGATCAGAAGGTCGGCGGTTCGAATCCCTGCAACAGGGTGAGCTCCCATTGCTCGGTCCCTGCTCCTGCCAACCTAGCAGTTCTAAAGCATGTCCAAATGCAAGTAGATTAATAGGTATCGCTCTGGCGGGAAGGTAAACAGCGTTTCCGTGCGCTGCTCTGGTTTCACCAGAAGCGGCTTAGCCATGCTGGCAACATGACCCGGAAGCTGTATGCCAGCTCCCTCGGCCAATAAAGCGAGATGAGCACCACAACCCCAGAGTCATCTGCGACTGGACCTAATGGTCAGGGGTCACCTTTACCTTTACCTTTACCTTTAATATGCAAAAGAGGCCTCAGAGGCAGAAATAACAAGAAGTTTCCAGCCTAGTTTTCCCCTCCAGTTGAGATCTAATTCCTACCTTTCTAAGGGCAGCAGGAACCAAACTCTCTCTCAGAGAAGTATTCACTATTTTTTGCGTCCAGACAGTAACAAGGAAGGACAAGGATCTAATAAACATTGACCACATCTAGTATTTACTGTACGAGTACTGGTATTTCCAAAGAATTTTAAAAAATACTACTTTCCCCTGTTTTGTTTTGTTTTGTTTAAATCACTATCACAGTCTCTCCTACCAGCACATTGATTTGGGCCTGGAAATGGATTGGAAGCCAGTGAAGATGACATAGCTAGTGGCATAATACACTGATATCTTCCAATCCTCACTAACAATATTGTCGCCCTGTTTGGGATCAGCTGCAGTTTCTGGACCATCTTCAAAGGCAGCCCCACATATAATGCATTGCAATAGTCTAGCTGGCAGATTATAACTAGACCATGGATAACTGCCACAAGGCCATCCAAGTTCAGCTAAGGTTGTATGTAGAACAAGTTTTATCATTCATAATGGCCCCTGTGGCAGGTCATGCAGAGCTGTAGTCTCATTTTTAAATAGCAATTCAACACGTGCATATGGAATTTCCAAAATATGGAATATGCTGCCGCAGGATGTGGTGATGGTCACCAACCTGGATAGCTTTAGAAGAGAATTAGAGAAATTCATGGAGGAGTAGCCTATCCATTACTGCTCATTGTGATGACGGCTGTTGCGCTCATATCCTGCTTGTGGGTTTGCCTGAAAACAGGATACTGGATTTGATAGGCCTTTGTTCTGCTCATTTAGGGGTCTTCTTA
Organism: Zootoca vivipara; assembly: GCF_965207765.1. Taxonomy (NCBI): domain Eukaryota; kingdom Metazoa; phylum Chordata; class Lepidosauria; order Squamata; family Lacertidae; genus Zootoca; species Zootoca vivipara. The sequence continues at coordinate 58,654,106 of NC_142588.1, read as the reverse complement.
TGTTCCAGCAACTGGCCATATCTGACACAGATGACATACATGGATAGAAAGAGAACCAATAGCTTTTCTGCCAGAATCTATCCTTGAACCAAGCATTGAAAGAATCTCATGGGCAGCTCATGGACAGTTCACAGACAGGGCAAGTTGCGTTAATTATTAGTCAAAGCAATGTGGAGTGTGCTGTGATCAGCAACAGGCACTGGCTAAAGGTCACTGGTCAGGCAACTAAAAGTTTAACCCAGAAGGAAAAGCAAGTAAAAAGAGAGAGAAGACTTTACCCTGGCCCCTATCCAATGCATTCACTGTGAATTTGCTTCAATGCTCCGCACTGGCAATATGACCATAGGGTCTAGTTCTCCACTCAGTTACAGTGAAGTCAATGGAATCATGATGGCGTGAAACTAGTGTAACTGAGTGGAGAATTAGCCCCCAGGGATGTGATGTTTTGTGTTGGGATATTTCACTTTCACAAGCTCCCTCATAAAGCTCTCCTAATACCATGCTTCAGAATATATTTTCCTTTCTCGTTCATAAAACAGCTTGAGGCTTGGTTATCTGATGTTGGTTACTAATGCATGATGCTGCCTGAACAAATAATTCATCATAAGAGGCCCTTCTTCAGGTTCCCTTACCATCTCAGGTTAAGAGGATAACGACTAGGGAGAAGGCTTTCTCAGTAATGGTGTCTCATGTACAGAATGCCCTCTCCAAAGAAGCTTACCTGGGGCCAATCTTCATCTTTTTACAGCTCCAGCTGAAAACTTTTTTTTTATTTGCCCAGACATTCCAGCGTGTCTTATAACTGATCTGTTATGGGTATTTGTTTTATGCTTGTTGGATTTTGCTGTTTCTTGGCTGTTGCTTCTGTGATTTATATACATTTCATATTGCATTTCATGACAATATTTTTATTGCTTTCCTGACTCATGGCCCTGCAAGTCAGGTCAGTCTCTCTCTATTTTTTTAAATATAAATACAATTTAATGTTACTATTTATATTATTTGTATCCCACTGTTCTTCCAAGAAGCTCAGGGTGGCATACATGTTTTCTTCCAGTTAAATTTTCACAAGAGTTTTGCAGCAGACCCTGGGCTTGAGAGATTATGAATGGTCCAAAGTCACCCATTAAGATTCATGGCTAAAGTGGGATTTTAATTGAAATCACTTCCATCTTACTCCACCACTGTGCAATACTACACAAGACCCCCTAATTGCACTTGTATGTTGTTGTCATTGTCTGTGAAAACTGTAATGTGTAGGAAAGATGTATCAGATATGAAAGATGCCATGTGTCACTCCTTAGAGCAGCAGCTATTCATTTAGAACCACAGTTAAGAAAGGGATCAGTGTAACCTTGAGCTGTCTTAGACTTTTTCATCAGCACAGATTAACAATGAAACACTCTGGGAGGTTTATGCATATAAAACAGCGCTTCAAAATGTCAGTGCTATTAAATGCTGAACTTTCAGCACTGTTGACATTTTAAATTCTTCAGAATATAGGAAATTGAGCCTGTTTATAAAATATATTTGCATGCTCATTTCCACATACAATGGTCAAGACTTTCTATAACAATAATATTTAGCTAATCCTTTTGAATTATGGTGCTGGAGGAAACTCTTGAGAGTCCCATGGAATGCAAGAAGATCAAACCTATCCATTCTTAAGGAAACCAGCCCTGAGTGCTCACTGGAAGGACAGATCATGAAGCTGAGGCTCCAATACTTTGGCCACCTCATGAGAAGAGAAGACTCCCTGGAAAAGAGCATGATGTTGGGAAAGATGGAGGGCACAAGGAGAAGGGGACGACAGAGGACGAGATGGTTAGACAGTGTTCTCGAAGCTACCAGCATGAGTTTGACCAAGCTGCGGGAGGCAGTGGAAGACAGGAGTGCCTGGCGTGCCTGGCGTGCTCTGGTCCATGGGCTCAAGAAGAGTCAGACATGACTAAATGACGAAACAACAACAATCCTAGTCATGCCCTCTGTGATGCTTTACCTGCTTGTAAATTGTAGACCCATATGGGACACTTTACTGACTTCATTACAGTAATAAAATTTCCAAAACTTTCAGCCATTATATCAATTCAAGTTCAAATGTGGGGAGCCAGGATGCCCATGGAGACTCGCCTAGCACCTACACAGTTATATTTTATTCTCCCAGGCTTTTAAAAGAATTTTGGTCCTCTATCTGTATTTTTATGCTGCTTTTGTTTGGGATTGCATTTTTATTCAATTTTACTGTTTTATTTGTTAACCATGCTAGAAACAGATCCTGAAGGCTAGTATAGAAATCCACAAACAATTAAACTGTTAAATAAGTTCATACCTTTTCTCCACTGGGTCTGGCCCAGTTTCTCTTTGGAAGAACATCAACTATCTTTCCATCGCAGATGACAATCTCCGCTGGGCCAACGGTATTATTCTGCACGACCCTGTTGCTTCTTACCGCCACAATCTCTGAACCTACTTCCACCTTGGCTGGCCCTTAATTTAAATTAGTAGAGAGGCAGAATTCAGCAAAAACAAACCAATCAAACTTCTGCAACTGATGTTACTGTTTCTGTTATAAACTCATAGTAAGATAAAACATTTTCTCTTCCTTTCAGCATGATTTTAGGCCCTTGTGAAATTGCTTCAGTTTGCTCCATGTGTACAGATGCTGCTATAATGACATTCTGAACACAACACAGAAGATGAGTCCTGCTGACTAGAGGGCATTCTCCATGGCAAGGCAAGACAACAAACCTTCTCCCAGTTTAATATTTTTCTTGCTAGCTTGATATTAAGGATGGGAGGTAAATCAAATTTTGTTTGCATTTGAGTGAGAAACTACCTGATTTGTTCTTCTTAAACCAGTACGGTATTTGAACTGAAACTCAATTATCCTTCAAAATTCGCACTTCTCTGAATGTTGTGAGGGAGTTTTCTGACCAAGCAATGTGTACCAAAATGCATATATTAGGGGAAAGTGTACATAAAAATGCATACTTTGGTGGGAAATAACTTTTTTTAAAAAAAGGTTATATTTATTAAATTTATATCCTGCCTTTCCTCCAGAGAGGCAATTATAATAAAATGCAGTATTTTATTATACTATTATTAATAATATTATTTATATTAGTGAAAACTGCATTCAAAAATCTGTGTTTCAGCAGAAATACACACTAAAATACTGATAAATGTTCATGAGGGTTGTTGCAGTTTGCAGCAGAAATGTGGAGAACTGAATTAGTAAAAGAGAGAAAACAAAAAGGATGGAGAAAACAGATTCATCCATCCTTACTTGTTATTCCTTCCTTTCTTAATTCAAAATGCAATCTTCCATCCAGAGGCTCTTTATTAAATTATTTTAGGGTCCCTCTATCCAGCGGCCCTTCACTTACCTGCCTGAGTGGCATTGCTTTTTTTAGACATGTTGAAGTTGGCAACAAGTATCCAAACCCTTGAGTATTGCTGCCTGCTTGGCTCTCATTCGGTTCCTTCTCTCTTGCTTTCTGGCGCACATTTACATGAAGTGTTACAAGAAAGGAAACTTTCTGAACCTCACAGTAGATTGCTGAGGACCTGGTCTTGACCAAAACTCTGGGTTCAAATGGTATTAATTAATCAAACAAACAAATACATTTCCCATGTCCTACTTTGAGACCTTGGAATTTAGTGATGGAACTGGTGGAGTTAATCATTAATTGCTTAATCTTTTGCAAATAGAAAGTTACATTTCTTTCATGAATGACCCCCCCCCCCCCCGGCAAAAAATCAATCACTAAGTGTTCAATGGACTTTCTCTTCTATCCACAATCTACAATATTTTAGGTGTTACGAAATTAAAATACAATAAGAGGGTTTTGCAAAAAGAAGCTCATATGCCTCTGCCAAGAAACACAGGTGAGCAGTGACATTGCCACTCCTTAGCTAAATGTTGCTACTTTTAATATTTTATTGCAATTTGCCAATGTTGGCTGTCCAATGCGACTTCACTAGTAGTCCATAAATAATGATGATGCAGCGGGGTTGGGCAATTTGGTCCACAAGGACCAAGCAGATACCAGTATTTGCTCTGTGGCAGTTGCAGGGGCATCTTAGGCATAGCAAGTGACATGGAGTAACAAGCAATAAAAACAATCCAGTAACAATTCAGAATTGAGATGGGATTTGAACCAAATCTATCCAATTCTTTTTGAAAAAGTTGCCGTGGGAGACCTTGAACTGCATTTGCCTTGAAATTCTGGATAGCATTGTGCCCAGGCTATCCCATCCCACTCTGAAAGCAACGAAGACCCCTTGCTGGAGATACTTGAGCAGAGGCTGCATGTTTATCTTTCAGGAATCCTGTAGCTGCAAAATTCCTGCAACTGAGCAGGAGGGTAAAATCTATGACCTCCAAGGTATCTTCCAACTTTTTTTTTAATTTAAAAATGGAATCAACTGATTATGGAGCAACTGTGCCCCTTATTTGACAATCCACTTATCCCTGCCCCCTGCATAAGCCATCCATTTCCGAATAGGAAATTCTGGAAAAATTATTAATGCTAAAATTATGTCCTACTGCTGGTAATAAGAGATGACTTGCTTCCATGCACCGCACCATGGCTGCCTGGTTATATGAGCCATTGCTGTCTCTGTGGCTTCTGGGTACCAGGACAAATGTTTTACAGTACAGCAATATGGAGATCAGTCCTGCTGTAACCAAGGTGCTCTTGTGTAAGTAGTTCTCCTAAATGTTGGTAATGAATTCTCGAAAGCAGACACCTCCAATATCCTACCCAATTTAGTACAAACATCAGTTTCCTTTTCTCCTCTTCATGCCATCATAACAGCAGTTCTGCAACCCTGCCAAACAGGCATTAGATAACAACAGAGCGATGGAGTGGATATATTCCAGCAGGGCTTGAGTCAAACAGGAAATGCTCCAGCTGGGACTAGTGAAGTGCAGGGAAACAATCTTCTTCCAGATAAGGGGATGGGGATGTAATAAAGGCAGAAGGTGCATGCTGCAAACCTGAGCAGCCCTGAACACAAAAGGGAATCCGCAAATGCTTCTTCTCAAAAGGGTAGCGTGCTCCAGTGATCCTGAGTGTTAAGATCTGGGTAGGAAGGGATGTCAGATAAAGCCCTTATCTGAGTATACTGACTGGAGACAGACCTTGCTGTTTTAAACCCAAGTTTCTCTGAGCCTGCAGACTTATTATTTAGGGTGGATTCATAAATGCATGTATGTCATGGAAGGCTTAGAGGACAATGCAGTCAGGCAATGCACACCATCCAACTGAATAGCTCACCACTCATTGACTCATAACTAAATGTTAAATCTGCCACCACTGACAAATAAAAGGTTTTGAGATATGTTTTAGTGATGAGAGGATATAAATGTGCTTTCTCCTGCGAAGTAAGTCAGGTTTCCCCATGTTGCTGAAGTCTTTTTCCAACAGATACACTTACCAGATGACTTCACTCAGCTGCTTCCTCAGAAAAATATCAATTGTATTTCTTTCTTTCCAGAGAAACCATTTTGATTGGTTCATTTTTTTGAGGATAAATGCATGAGGCTATTTTGTTGTTGTTTAGTCATTTAGTCATGTCCGACTCTTCGTGATCCCATGGACCAGAGCATGCCAGGCACTCCTGTCTTCCACTGTCTCCTGCAGTTTGGTCAAACTCATGTTGGTAGCTTTGAGAACACTGTGCAACCATCTCGTCCTCTGTCATCCCCTTCTCCTTGTGCCCTCAATCTTTCCCAACATCAGGGTCTTTTCCAGGGAGTCTTTTCTTCTCATTAGGTGGCCAGTATTGGAGCCTCAGCTTCAGGATCTGTCCTTCCAGTGAGCACTCAGGGCTGATTTCCTTAAGAATGGATAGGTTTGATCTTCTTGCAGTCCATGGGACTCTCAAGAGTCTCCCCCAGCACCATAATTTAAAAGCATCAATTCTTTGGCGATCAGCCTTCTATAGAAGCAATGAAATCTCAAGCTATACCAGAAAAAGTTGGCCCTAGCATATATCGGTAGTCAGCTTTCTCCCTTTACAGTGGCCAACCAGATTATTATTATTATTATTATTATTATTATTATTATTATTATTATTATTTATTTTTATTATTTATACCCTGCCCATCTGGCTGGGTTTCCCCAGCCACTCTGGGCGGCTTCCAACCGAATATTAAAACAGTACAGCATTCTCAGGACCGGTGTTGTGTGGTCCCAGCGGCCACTCCCAGTCACTAGTCTAGCTGCCGCATTCTGGATTAATTGCAGTTTCCGGGTCACCTTCAAAGGTAGCCCCAGGTAGAGTGCATTGCAGTTGTCCAAGCGGGAGATAACCAGAGCATGCTCCACTCTGGCGAGACAGTCCGCGGGCAGGTAGGGTCTCAGCCTGCATACCAGATGGAGCTGGTAGACAGCCGCCCTGGACACAGAATTAACCTGTGCCTCCATGGACAGCTGTGAGTCCAAAATGACTCCTAGGCTGTGCACATGGTCCTTCAGGGGCACAGTTAGCCCATTTAAGACCAGGGAGTCCTCCACACCTGCCCACCTCCTGTCCATACCTGCCAAGTCCGGGTCGTAAATATCCGGGATCGGCAGCGCGCGCATGACCGGAAGTTGCGTGACGCAACTTCCGGTGGCGCTTCGCCCTTCTATGGGCACCAGAAAATGGTGGTGCCAGTGCCGGAAGTCACTTCCGCGCATGACCGGAAACACGTAAAGCGACTTCCGGCGCCGGCACCGCCATTTTCTGATGCCCATAGAAGGGCAAAGTGCCACCGGAAGTCGCGTCACGCAACTTCCGGCGCCGGCGCCGGAATTTTCTGGTGCCCATATAAGGGCAAGCGGCACCAGAAAAATGGCCGGGTAACAATTGCATTCTCCTCCACAGTCATAGCTGCCAAGTATCCCAATTTAAGGGACAATACCGGGATTTTCCGCTAAACGGGAGACCGCCGGGAAACGGTAAGAAAAAAGGGGTTTTCCCGGCGGATACGGGATACTTGGCAGCTATGCTCCTGTCCCCCCAAAATAGTACTTCTGTCTTGTCAGGAAGGTCTATAGGAAGTCTGCCAGTAGTTCCTGGGCACAACAGCACTCTCCCTTTCTGTGGTTTCCAGCAACTGATATTCAGAAACATATTGCTTCTGGTAGTATTTACTTCTTACTGCTTTTTTATTTATTTTAAAGCAAAAATTAGTTGCTTTTAATTTAGTTATAAGTTGTTTTAACTGCTTCTAACATGTTTTAATTGTTGTAACCCACCCTAGGACCTTAGGATGAAGGGCAGGTAATAAATTTAAACAATAATAATATTTATTATTATTTTTAAAAAAACAAAGGCAGCCATAAGGAAAAACTTCAAAATCCAAAAGTCAGCAGTACCAATAATGATAGTAAATGATTTTTTATATATCATAAGAAAGCAAGATAAGGTATAGAATTTCCCCTTGCAATTTGCTTTTGAAATGCGGTAACTTCATTGGAAAAAGAATATATGAGAAGAGTGTGTGACCAAGGGATGACCCGTATGCTGCTTTCAACATCTGCTAGCTAGGAAACTTGGATGTAAGCTTCTTTTCTTATTGGTATAAATGAATATTTCCATCTGGCAGGAATGTCAGCATTCTAACTAGCAAATGCCAGCCTGAATAAAATTGGAGATAAAGCTACAAAGATGCAAAGCCCAACCTCATATGCCCTTGCTGTAAATAGTGACATACATGCTTCAGCTGAGGGAGAAGCACACAGTGGAAGCAGTTAGGTCTGCAGCAATTACCGCTCCCCACATCAAATGGGGGCACCTTTTGTGTGGTTGCGCGCAGCCCCCCCCATCCCATGCGGCTCCTGGTAGTACGGGCTGGCTTTGGCCTCCCTCCACCTACCTCATTGGCAAGTTTTGGCTTCCCCGTAGCAAAACATCACAACTTTGGCAGTTTCAGGCCTTGGGCGGAATCATTTAGTCTATCTTCCCTAAATGGGTGTGTGGGTGGGTGTGTGTGAAGCGGTGACCCACGCCCCCCTTGTGGTGGTGATACCAGGGTTCCCCATTAAAGGGGTCTTGAGGGGAGGCATTGGCCATACGCAGCTGAGAGGTTGTCATTGCTCTCTCCTACAATGGCAGTGAAATGGGGGGGGGCTCTCTGCTTGAACATATGTTCTCCAGAGCCAGCCCAATCCCCACACATTCTGGATAACCCTGATGCCCCCCCAGATCCCGAGCTGGGGACTGGAAAGGATAAACGCCCAATGCCTGAGCCAAGGTCTCCCTACATCTGAAATTTAATAAAGTTGCAGCCAATTTTAATCCCATAGCATGTTATCCTGAGTCGTCATTCCGCTTGGGAGTTGCCTGGGGTGGGGGTGGGGGACTCCGCCTGTCCACGCAAAGACAACAAGTGGATACACTTTTTAGATGACAGATATAAAACAAGCAAACAAAAAGCTTCAATATGGACCAATATAGTCCTCACTTTTAGAATCCCGGGGAAATGTCTGAGATTCAGAGATGGTAGAGTAAGCAAGCAGAGTGGAAATTTAAGTAATTAGATGTGATGAAGAGTTTGGGACAAAAAGTAACAGGTGTTATCAATGTGCACAATAAATGATGCTGGGGTGGGCATAGGATGCTATTTTCCTGAAATTACAAAAAAATAAGTCATTTATTAAATACATTTTTCCTGTATCAAGTGGATTATTTATGTTGGAAGTTATTGCTAATATTTTTGAACCAAACAGAGAAATAAACAGCTTTCAGATACAGTTTAAAGCAAGGGCCAACTTAAAAAAGTATTACAGAAACAAAATAGCCCTACAAAAGATAAATGATTAAGCTCACAACACTGCTTGACTTGTAGTAACACCAAACAAAATGTAGGTGATCACTAATTAAAATTGGCCCCCACTGTTTATTCAACTACAGTATAAACATTAGTTGATTAATTTACCTAATGAATCTATGAAAGGTTGCAACTCAATCCAAAGTGCCAAGATATCTTGTTGGGGCTTGTGGCCAAGATTAACATTGGTATGGGAGTTGTTCTTGTGTATATTTTTTAATTTATTTAAAATGTAACACCCTGCTTTGCTTATGAGAGCCCTGGGCAAATTACAAAACAGAACTAAAAACCCAAGGTCCGTAAAATACAGTAAAACAAAAATGTAAACAATTATCCACAGAATACAGTATTGTTTATTTATATGCAGTATTTGTATATGAATTGCCAAATTTAATTTACAAAGCAGTTTGCAATTTAAGAAATGCATGCACACACTACAGCTAAAACCAATACCAATATAGCAAAACTAAAAAACCCATATATTAAAGCAGTCAATGGAATATTTATTTCATCAATGTATATAGTTCATTTAATATATAAAAACCTCCAACATGTGTTTTAACAAATGACACCCTAAAACCATTAAGTGAAAATTCCAATAAAACAAAACATGTACTGGTACTTTCAATATCAGAATAAAAATCTGGAGACAAAATACTAAGCAGTACAATATAAAAATTAAGCCAGGAAATGCAAGCAAATTTTTAAAACAAGTTCTAAAGCATGCCACAATTGACCCCTTGTGGATTACAGGGGCAAGGGTTCCAAAGGGTTAGTACTACTGTGGGAAACACCTGCTTCTGCTTTGTCACTAGATGGCAATCATCTGTGTATTTTATAGAAGCCTCACTGTTGAATTTCTTCCTTTTAAGGAGCTTGACTAATTGATGGTCCAACGACCTTTCCCTTTTAGAAAATGCTGGATATTTTGTATTTTACTGAAATGTTGTGAACTGCCCTGAGAACCTTGAGGTTGAAGGGTAGGTTGTTGATGTTGTTATGCTGCTATGCAATGATCATTTGGTTCCTAATTCCAAATTGGTCAAGGCCAGATGAAATATATCCCAAGCAGACCAGAGGCATTGCAGAATCATAATATGAAAAATTGAAAGATTATCAACGTATTGTGGTGGATTCCACCAATACATACAATATTAATTCCATACGATCTCCGAAATGTGAACTCTGCAAAAAGATTTGAGCACACAAATGTGGCAGGAGATCAGCTGTGTGTTTACTTGATTCTGCTACACAGCTGCTATATTCACATGTGATCACTTTGCAGCAATGAAGACCAAAAACTCCGATTATTATTATTATTATACCATATATATATGACTGGCCCTCTTCGGTTGTTTTTGTCATAACTGATTTAGTTTCCTTGCTAGCGTGTGTGCAGCGGGGCGGCGAGGAATGCAATTTTCGAGCACCAAAGCGCGTTGGTCTGGCCCTGTGTAGATGCGCAGGCTGGGGATGATGAGTCAGATCTCCTGCGATAGAGCAAGTGCATGGATGCGGTTGGCACGGATGCCTGCCGTCTCCATTTTCGCTCGCTGCTTTGAGGAGTCATACCCGGTGTGGGCGGGAGGCGCTTGTGCTCTGCCCAGGGCGAAGACGGCTGCCTCTGCCGGCTTTCCCCCGGGGCCACGCATCGCAGTTCCGCAGTGAGCAGGTCGGCGGCCTCTGGAGCGCCCAGAGCAGGCGCCCCTCCCTCCCTCCCTCCCTGCCTTCCGAGAGGCAGCATCAAAAGCGGCAGAAGCCCAGCGCGAGCCCCGCCCTTCTGGCGGCTGCGGTCGACAGGCTCCTCTGCTCCGCCAGCCAATCAGCGCGCTGACAGGGCCGAGGGGCGGGGCGCGCAGTGAACCTGCAGGAATCGAGCATCCCCAGAGAGCGCAGCATCAGCACCACAAGCCAGGGGAGGCGGCCAGGCGCGTCTCTTCGCATCTCCTTCCATCGGGCAAGCGGGCGGGCGGGCGCTCAGGCAGGGGTCGCATCCCGGAGCCTCGCCAATGCCAGCGCCGGCATTTCCCAACGGAGGGCGGACTGCACGGAGCCTCTGAGCCCGCAAAAGGTAAGCCCGCAGCCTTCCATTGCCTTTTCTCTTGGTACCCCCTCCTCCAGTCCCCCCCCTCCTCTTCTCTCGCCCTTGGAGCTGCCTCGCCTTTTGCAGCACTGACCCTCTAGCGGCCTGTATCCACGGGAGAGAGGCCTCGGGAGCCCTTGCAGGTCCTCTCGCAGGTCCTATTCATTCTGCTTTGAATGCTGCTGGTAGTTGCGCATCTCTCCCCCTCCCTTGCGGCTGGCTGGGTTTCAAGAAAGGACAATGGACACCAGTTTCCAGCCGATCCTGCTTTCAGTTATCTGGGGAAACAATCACGGGTGTGTGTCTCTGTCGTTCTGCGTGTGTCCAATCATGGGCCCCAGCATCTGGCCACTGTTTCTGTCCCTTGGATGTGTGAGGCTATTAAGGAAAGAGCAAGATTTAAGTGACAACACAGGTTCTGTTCTCTATTTTTCTTTCCATTGTAAAGCGCTCTTTGTGTGTGTGTGAAGTATGAGGGGGTGTTATGGCCAGTAATGGTAGCAGGTAAGAGAACAGTCAGACTGGAAAATGATGTTAGGAATGAATGGAGACAGGAACTACCCCTTGTAAAAGGAAATGTGGTTTCCAATAAAATGCAGTTTAGATTGCAATGATAACCCACTTGCTCAGACTCAAAAGACAAAAACACCCACCAGGTGTTTTTTGCTTATTTTTCCTAATTCATCATAGAGAGGGCAGATGCCTTTCCCCCTTGATCAGTCTGTGTTGCTCTGTGAGAAAGAATAAAGACCCTCTTTTTGTCTTTCAAATCAATCTGCAAGCTTCTGAAAAATGTCCAGCTAGGCAACAGAAATGCATTGCTAATAAACACCACCCCACCCCACCTGCCCCTGCATCAATGGCTGTGACACAGGGACCATGGAAAGAATGCAGAGTCATGGGGATTGGGCGAGGGCTCGCCAGCCAGCCAGCATAACCTTTCTTTTGAGCACCCCATAATTCACACTTATTTGATTCGAACCAAACCCTGCATCCTTTTAATGAAAGCACTTTTGAGAGACAAGGGCGGGAGGGTGAGAAGGAACTATGTCTGTTGTAAGCAGTAGCAATAACATTCCAATCTCCATTTCCTGCACATGCTATGGCTCCCAATGTTTTGTGTGGGTGTGTGGAGAACCTTGGAAACCTGTGGCATGGCATATATCTTTATAAAGATACAGTCCTGTTTGATGAAGATGGAACAATGTTGGCTGCAGCAAAACAAAGGTGGGTACATTGTCATCTGTCACATCTGAGGGGAAAGAAGCTAGGGGAAATACTTTAGGTGTGTGTGTTGTGTGTGTGTGTGTATATATATATATATATATATATATATATATATATATATATGACTGCTCTGATGTGGGTGGAGATTCTATCTGGGTGTCAGCCATTTTATAGGGTTTAGAGCCCAGACTGCTGTAGTATCACTGGGCAGGCTTGTACTATAGCATCCTCTGGTCTTAAATATGTCCTGGATGGGGGTTTGTTTGGGTAAAGGAGAGGGTATGAATAATGGGCACTGACTCCATGCTTAAATCTAGCACCTGCCTTGAGCACCACAAGGTCCTTTACTAGTTCACTTATAATCCCAGGCAGAGAAGAACCATAATGCTTTTGGGTGTCAGATAGAAACAGTGCATCTTCCTGAATGATCTTGAAAAGACAAAAGGGCTTGCAGGCATTAGATACATGGCAGAGGTGGTGATAACTATAAGCAGGGAGGGGGCCCTGCTATTAGTGTGGCATGCTTGGAAGTCAACCGAGGCCATCTTAGGAGCAACATGACTGCTGACAACATGGCTGAATATAATGACTTATGCTATTGTGCCAAGGGCTTTGAGCAAGAGACATCTCTCCCCCACCCCCAGCCTAAAGCATGTCCTCTATGAAGTATGCTAGGGAAAAGGAACCCTTTATACTTCAGCATAAATTCAGAGTTGGAAATAGAAGTGGAAGGAATCTGTGCATGTCATAGCACGAGTCCTCCAGGCAGGCAGTTGCAAATAGCACCTCAAGGAATACGAATTTGCTGCAATGCTCGTTCCTTTAGGGCACAGAACAACAACCAGGTTTTGGCACCATCAATAAGAGATGAGGCGGCTGTTTTAGGGTTGTAAGCCTCATGAAATAGTTCATATAAGGAGGGAACAGGACCTGTGGTGCAATTAGATAATTTCGGGCTCTGGACTTCATAGTCTTGTGGGTAGGGTGCCCTCTTTAGATAATCTTCTGCATTACTTCATTACAGTACTTAAAAATGTTGTAAGCCAGGCCTGCTGCATTTGGGGGCCCTCCTGTTCATTCTGCTGAGTACCTGAAGTCCTGCTCTGCAGCACCACTGAAGGGGAAGTGCTGACATATGATCTGGATTTCTCTCCAAAACTTACAAAAACCGGATAATCACCATTTACCTTTTTTCCTCTGCCTTCTTTAGCTTTCAGTGAAAGAATAGGGAGCAGGTCACATGCTCCCCCCCCTCCCCCGGATGATGCAAACACATGCTCATCCACAGTGGCCTTTTGACAAGGCTAACAAGCTGTACACTTCTACCTCATTGTTATGGCCTGTCTTCTACATCTGCCATAGCAAACCGGGGTACGGAAGTTTTTAATAATCAGAAGTTCAGAGCATTTCTTTTGGCTCAGCTTTAGTTTGGTTTGGTCACAGTGTGACTCCTGTGACTTGCCATTACGATTTCTTATAGGTTTCTTTTGATATATCTCCTTGCAACCCTAGCTAGGCCAGGCCCAGTCTTCTACATCCTCTGAATAGTTTATCATTTACCATTTCATAGCTCGTGGGGGAGGACTAAGGTCACTGACAACATGGTGGGAGGGCAGAATAAAAGCTAGATACTATGGGATATTCAATTCTCAGTCAACTTCATTCTGACAAAGGGTGGGGGGGGTATTTGGATCACTGCATTTGCAGATCTTATTTTCACAACTGCTATTATATAGTTTCCCTTTATCTTCTTGTGAGCTCTTGGCTCCATTTCCCACAAATAATCTTCCTTTGTCTCTTCAGCTCACGGTGATTTCCTCTATTTGGGAATTCACTATACAGACATGTAGAATGTTGACATGTGTTTTGATCTGGGGTTTTTTCTTTTAGCTTATTAGTGAATTTAATTATTGCTGGAATGTTTTAAAGAGTTGTTTTTAATAATAAATAAATAAATAAATAAATAAATAAATAAATAAATAAATTTTTATTTATACCCCGCCCTCCCCAGTCAAGAACCGGGCTCAGGGCGGCTCACACCAACATAATTACAATAAAACATAAAAAGAATTAATTAAAATACAGATTTAAAATACAGTATTAAAATTTAAAGTGCAGCCTCATTTCAAGTAGTCCATAAATCCAAGCCATGAGGGAGGAAAACACAGGGGTCAGGCTGAGTCTAACCCAAAGGCCAGGCGGAGAACAGCTCTGTCTTGCAGGCCCTGCGGAAAGATGACAAATCCCGCAGGGCCCTGGTCTCCTGGGAAAGAGCGTTCCACCAAGTTGGGGCCAGTACTGAAAAGGCCCTGGCTCTAGTAGAGGCCAATCTAGCCATTTTATGGCTCGGGATCTCCAGAATATTGTTGTTTGTGGTCCTCCGCGGGGCATACCAGGAGAGGCGGTCCCGTAGGTACTGTTTTTTAAACTGATAATTCTATTGTTTTATTATATTTTGTAATCTGCTTTGAGGTTTTATTACAATCAAGAGGCATCTAAATCTAGTGAAATACAGGAAATAGATAAAAATAACAAAAAAGGCTATTTTAAAGATGAAAACAGAACAAAATGCAAAAAGCAGTCAGAATGTAAAGTGCTGCCTTATACTCTCTCAGAAGAGTGACCCATATGCTTGTATTATCCCACAAGCAGCAAGGGTCCAGTGGGAGAGTTTTTCCATAGTCCTAAAAAACACATACCACAATTATATATTATTATTCCATTCTTTCTCAAAAGTGTCCAGGGCAGTATGCACTGTTCACTCTAGACTTCATTCAGCAATCCGTGAGGTATGTTAGATTGAGAGATCAGAGGTGGATTTAGGGTAGCCTGACTGGTTCCAAATGGGGCACTTCAACAATGATGAACAATGGAAAGTGAGAGGCAGGGGGCATGCTGAATTTCAGCGTTGCACAAGCTGCCACTGAAATTTTAAAGCCCAAAGTCCACCACTGGAGAGATGCTGACTGGCCCAGGGTCACCCAGTGGGTTTTGTGGTTGAGTGGGGACAGAGGCAGATTTAAGGGGACACGACCGGTTCACTTGCACTGGGCACGGAGCCTCAGGGGTGCTGTTGGGGACTCCACAACTATGATTTAGAACTGAGTGCTGGAGGCATAGGGGCACTGAATTTTGGCATTGTACAGGGCACTGCTGAGATTTGAGACACCAAGATCTGACACTGGTGGGGATTTGAATCCAGGCCTCTTCAGGTATAGGTGGCAACCATGACGTACAAAGTGGCACTAAAGTATAAGTCCTTCCTCTGTCTTTAAAGGTGCAAGATATAAGCTGTATAACACTGAGTAAAAATGATTCACAATCTGAATGAGTCAACAAAGTGAGATGGTTGCAGGAAAAGGCAAGTGCTATTTTGAAATGCATTAACAAAAGGATTATATGCACAAAAGGCTCTTTATCACTGATGGGGTCCAGTTCCAGATATGCCATTTTGCAAAGAATCGTGCCTACTGAGGAGCAGTAAGGGCAGTGAAGATTGTCCTTTGCCTCCATCACATATTCAAGTACCTGTCTAGAAGAGGGGTTGTTTTATATTGCCTGAAGCTTTTTAATACCTGCTGCAGGGAATGGCGTTTTAGACCATTTGGAAGCCCACTATGACTTGTTCGCGAGGCACTTTGAGAATATAGTGGCTCGCCTCCATAGCTATCTCGATGCCACATTTACTGCAGTCTCCCATGAGGTATCCAGTGCAACATCTACTTTGAAATCATTGATTTCAGTTTATGTGGACAAACTGCTTGCAACGATGTACCCAACCATGTGTTCCTCTTGCCTCTCTTATCTTATTAAAGCATGCTGACCAGGTGTGGTAAGGTGGCTTCAGAGTGTAGAAAATGTATCCTAGCAGAAGAGAGTGGTCCTGGCTGTTTTCGAAGAGATGGTGATTCAGTCACTTCTGGGGGGGAACCCCCTCATACTGGACCCTTGAGTTTGTCACAAATGCCTTTGAGGGAAGGTAATCAAGAGAGTCATGGTGGGACAGTTGCAAATACTCAAATAATAATCTTGGCCCATTTCATTCTGGGTTGATGGGACTGAACCGGTCTTGGTTGATGGGTGGCCTTTATTGGGAGAAGGACAAGGGGAGTGCAACCCTGTTATTCTTAAATAATCTCCCAGTGGCTTTTGAAACCATTGTCCATGGTATCCACCTGAACTGGTTGGGTGAGATGGCTTCTGCGGGCAATGTTTTATATTGGTTCCGATTCTGTCTCCAGGGTTGGTTTCACAGATTAGCATTGGGTGGTTTTTTTTCCTCCCTGTACGTTGTGCTGTGGGGTGCCATAGGGTACCATCTTATCCCCTATGCTATTTAACATCTACATTAAGCTGTTGAGAACAGTTGGCAAGAGATTTGGGGCAAAGTATAATCAATATGCTGGTGATATACACCTATCTGTTTCTCTGTAACATAAGAATCAAGATAGGCCATGTAAACCCTGGACCAGTGCCTGGACTTGGTGGTGAGCTGGCTGAGGGCCAGCAAACTGAGTCTGAATCACAACAAGATGAAAGTGCTGTGGGTGAGTGGGTCTCAAGTCCAGATAATTGGTCAGTTGCCCACTTTGAATGGAGTCATATTCTCCCTGAAAGAGCATGTTACTAGTCTAGAGGCCAGGTGAACTCAGTGGATATAAGTACCTTTTAGCAGCTTCAGCTGTTTCTTGTCTGGGATAGCCTATTGTTGTTATCCCTGAATTGGTAACCTCCAGATTGGATTACCACAATATAGGATTGGACCTGTGGTTGGTTTGGAAGCTGCAGCTAGTACAAAATGTAGCTGCTTGACTGCTCACTAGGGCAGAATATCACCATCAAATTACTGGGCAAAGTTTAAGGGGCTGGTAGTGGACCCAGGTGGCGCTGTGGTTAAACCACTGAGCCTAGGGCTTGCTGATCAGAAGGTCGGCGGTTTGAATCCCTGTGACGGGGTGAGCTCCCGTTGCTTGGTCCCAGCTCCTGCCAACCTAGCAGTTTGAAAGCACGTCAAAATGCAAGTAGATAAATAGGAACCGCTACAGCGGGAAGGTAAACGGCGTTTCCATGTGCTGCTCTGGTTTGCCAGAAGCGGCTTTGTCATGCTGGCCACATGACCTGGAAGCTATACGCCGGCTCCCTTGGCCAATAATGCGAGATGAGCGCGCAACCCCAGAGTTGGTCACGACTGGACCTAATGGTCAGGGGTCCCTTTACCTTTACCTTTAGTGTTGTACTTATACAGCTTGGGGCCAGGACACTTAAAATATCATCTCACCTCTTCTATAACCATCTGACCACTGCATCCTGCAGCATAAGGTCATCAGGAGATCTGTTCTGTACCATGCAGAACTTGGACCTTCAATGTGGCAGTACCTAGTCTTTGGAACTCCCTTTCATTACATATCAGAAACCTCTATTGTCTTTTCAGTGCCCGTTGAAGACCTTCCTTTCTCAGCAAACCTTTTAAGTGGAGATTTTTTACCCTAGTCTGTACCTGTATTGGACTTGAAATTGTATATGTCATTATTGTCACTGTCTTTATTATTAAATCGCTTAGGCATGCTTTATGGGATGTGATTAATTCATCAATGAAATAAATAAATAAATAAAAGCAAACAAGCTTGTAGACAGTTCAAAGAGGAACAAAGTTTATGAAAAGCAAAATTTTGGGAAGTATTGAAAAGAATACCATGAATATAAAGGAGAATAACTATTGATCAAGATGACTGGAGGGAAGACAAAAATGGGGAGTTGAAATTGCACCATATAAGACTCAGAATTTCAGGGCAGCAGCAAGGTTGGTGGTCACAGATGAAGTACTGAGAATAGGAAAGACAACAACAACAACAACTTTATTTATTCCCTGCCATCTGACTGGGTTGCCAGAACTGTCAATGGAGGAACATGTTAAAATATAGAATTTACTTCTCTAAAGGTTTTCAGCGGGTGGTGAAAGTACCATCTCTTGGAGCTGGTTTGCAAAATTTCATTTATCTTTCAGGGTTCAACTAGATAGCTCTTTGAGTCACCCATATGAACAATTCTATTAACATTATTCCTATTGTCTAGGTTTTGTTAGAGCTTGCTTTGGTGTTATTGTGTTCTCCTAAGTACCCTTGAGGTCAAAAAATACCCTCCCAGTTGTATTTCTAGGCACATATATAGACAGGAACTGTTGCGCTCCAGAAAGCACACTCATCACACGTTGTTCAATCTTCTCTTGAGGACTGAGTTCAGGAGCAACATGTTTCGCTCATATGAAGCAGAAGGGACTGTGAAGAGTGCATCTATGTCATTATCAAGCAGCCTTCCCCATCGCTCAACTAAAGCCGGTTTTCAGCTTAAAAACAAAAATTGCCTTCCCCACTTTTTTATATATATATAAAAAACCTCAGAAGATTGTTTGAATATATGACTGCTGAAGCAGGATATGTACAACAGTCTAAGGAAGCTCCAAACCAGCAAGGAAACTAGAATTTGCTGCGTGAAGGCAGGCTTATAAATATTTAAAGTAAATAAGTAAAATGTGTGTCATTTGAAGAACAAAGGCAAAATGGGAGTCAACTCTTTGCTGCCTGACATAAATGCATTGTAGTCCTTTCTAAGACAGAGACACAAAATGCCAGCAGTGCATTGGTGTTATGCAACTTTACTTTGCAACTTTTGTCTTCTGAAAATTCTTAATTATAATATTACTTCACTCAATGGCAAAATATTTGACAGTCAAATTCACCTACTCTGAATGGTTCCAAACAGGATTATAGTGACAATTCTGTGGTGAGCAGGCCAAATGCATATGGCAGGGATGGGGAACCTGTGGCCCTCCAGCTCTTGTTGGATTACAACCCCCATCAGCCCCAGTCACATGCTCAGAGGTCAGGGATGATGGGAGTTGTAGTCCAGCAACATCTGGAGGGCCATAGGCTCCCCCATCCCTGGTGTAGGGTGCATGTTATGTGTGGGGGGGCTATCAAATCAATGCAAAACGGTTCAGAATCTAAATATAGGTAGCCTAATATGCTAAAGTGAGTTTGACTGTAATCCAGAACACACTTAATGGGAAATAAGCTCCACTGTGGGCCTTACCTCTGAGTAGGGATGGAAGGACCTGTCAATTTTGGTTTTCTCAGTTTCTCATTTTTCGATTCATAAATTTGCTTTTCTACATTTCTGCAGCAATATGAGGATTTAAAAAAAATCCTCTTGAAAATTCTTCAGCATTTTAGTGCAAGTTTCTTCCAATTAACATATTTTGGATGCAGATCTGTATGCAGTTTTTGCTGATATAATGCATTTTTTGTATGTTATTTTAATTATATATTAATTTTATGCGCACTTTCTTTCACCAAATTTATGCATTTTTTTAAACATTGGTTGTTGGAAAACTGCATTTTAAGAATAATAATGGAAAGTTTTGGGGAGGCACCTTGTATATCCACGAGGGGCCCAGCCTTCTCTATCCTGGGGCTGTAGTCCAGAGGGCAGCAAATTCAGACTGTTGATTATATTTCAGAAGCCTGCCCTGCACCAGAGACAAAAATGCTTCACTCACTCCAAAGCCTTTCTAGCAGAGTAACAGCTTTGCTGTGTTGGGAGCTGCACAAGGAGACAGCCCTATTAGAAATGCATGTGATTATCTTAATTACTAATTACTATGGCTCCTTCATGGGTATTCTTTTAACACCTCTGCTTCTTTGTTAGTTTTGTTTTCTGTGTTTTGAATTTCAGGGGGAGGGTGAACTTTTATGGTATCTATTTACTGTTTTTTGTTCATCGAATGAGGTAACGAGCTGCTCCCAGCACTCGAGGTTTGGTTGTCATGTTTGGTGGGCAGGAACTGAGAGGGTGATGCGCTGCAGAACACATTGGCTAAGTTGGATGAAATTCCCTGTGAGACCAAGAAATTGTCACCTGAGTCTCTAGAAGAATTACACCAGTCAAGAGGCACTCCTAGCACTGTCTCATTAAGCCTAACAACAGAACACCTCGCACAAACATAGCTCCAGGAACCTGTTTTATAAATGACATGTGGGATTGGCAAGAAAATGCTGGAGTGTGAAGTACTCCTATTCAGGGTGCTAGTCACCCAGCCAGCCGTGCTCTTTTCTAGGACACTCCATTTCTCTTAGCTTTCAGTTTCATTTATCCTGACAGTCAGCATTCTGTGCCTACCAAGTATGCTCACTTAATGCTGGGTATTTTGCTGTCCCTCTCATCTTTATTTTTGTCGTCCGCCCCCCCTTTTTTTGGTACTTCTGCAAACCGTAGGATTGCCCCAAGCCCATTGATGGTGCCATTATAGATGCATAAGGATCCACACTTGGAGAAAGAGTTTGCAATTTGTAGGTAGGATTCCAACTGTTAAAACGCAGAGCCAGGTCACTGTGGGATGTATATTAGTATCACTCCTATGCAGTAAGTGTAATGTTGCTGATGTATCTTGGACTCGGATGCCTTTGACTTGTTAATGAGGTCTGCCCCCCCCCCCACTCACCCGCTCTCTTCGCCATTTTGAAGTATTCTGTTCCTTTAAAAAAGGCTGTTGTTGCATTGGCTCTCCTGGGAAACACACAGCTTCTGTTCTGCATTCTGGAAGCCGCATTCTTGTGAATTAATAAGGGTAACCTTTATTTTCATGTAGAAGCTGCAGCAAGTCTAAAGCATTTTTATTTAAACATGCCTCCCCAATGCCTTTTTATATGGCATCTACCATTTTAAAAGTATTCTAATTTGGGGTTGCTTATCATGTTTTTGGAGTTTATTATATAAGTAAGCTGCCCTGATTGATTTTTTTTATTTTTAATAAAATATAAACATATTAGTAAAAATCTATTAGTTAAAGAGAATATATTAAATGAAAATTTCAAAGGGTTTTGGGAGAGTGTTCTTAAGAAACTCATAAATGTAAAATAGAACAAAATACATTGATCTTCAATATAGAGAAAGCATTCGAGACATTTCCAGATGGGGTTTTTTTCTGGCTGTTAAAGTAAGTACTCTTAATAACCACAAGCCACCTGGGGACTATGGTGTCTCTGCTTGTCCACTTTGGCACACTAAGAGATTAGTGTGCCTAGCGGAGAACACAGTTCAGCTCATGTACTCTCCAGGAACATTGTGTGCAGTTTTGCATCTCTTTCTTCCTTTAGCTCATACATTTCACGTGTAGCACAAATCACACAATCAGCAGTGCAGCAAACTGTCTTTTCAGGTAGAGCTATGCATTATTTCAGCAAATATGCATTTGTTGCAGTAATGCAAACACAGGGATTGGACAACTTGCAGGGAAGAACTGGCAGGTACGGTAGGAGGTAGGGGTGTCTTTTCCCTGCTCTACAGCATGGTAACTCCAGCTCACCCCAGTTGACAGGGCCGGCTCTAGGTAGACCCCCGGTGGCGCGGTGCGAGGGTGGGGGCGCCGGAGCGATCTCCGCCCCTCAGCGCCAGGACGCGCGACCTGCTTGAGACTGCCCTGCCAGTTGAGCTCTTAAATGGCGCACCGGGGGGGGGCATTTGCAGGAGTAGAGATGGAATCAATTTCTGGTCTTTTTCACATACGTTCCTTCATGATTTCCATTTTGTTACATTTCTACATCAATCTGCAATGATTACTTTAAAAACCACATAAAGTTTTCCATTGTTTTAAATATATTTTTGCCTAAAATATGCATTTTTCTATAAATGTTGTGGTGCATTTCTTGAGCCAAATAATATTACATAATGTGGAGGAGTGCTAAAGCCAAAGGATAACTGTTCTGATCCATGAATTAGTTTGGGAAGTGCTATTCTGGTCAGTTTGCTTAAAAATGTGGACCGAACAAAATCCTTGAGTGTTCAAGAGAAAGGTCGAGCACTCTGGTTCACCTGCCAGCTCTCCCCTGCAAATCTCCACACACACACCCCAGCCAAGCATTAGGAAGGAAATATGGGGTTAGAAAACTTGTTTTCCCACCATAATATCTAAGTCTTCTCATTCAATATGCCTATTTCCACAGCTCCTGACATTCAGACAGCTCTGAGGTATGAGCAGAAATGAGCAATGAACACACAAACAACTAAGGGAGATACTGACTGCTTATCTTCATCTTTAATATCTGCTTGGTGACTTGCATCTGGAAAAACTAATTTCCGTCCAGTTCTGACAGTTTCAGACATGCACACTGTTGACAATCTTTTTAATATTGTGTGATGTTTAGATGGGGCGGTTTTGAGGCTTTCACTTAATAACTGCATTCTGTGTGTGGCTCCAGCACTCATTTTTTCACATACAGCCTAAGCTGTAGTAGCAGAAAGCTGATTTGTTAGTACAGGGAGGAAAAATATGCTCCCATGCGAATATAGTGAAAATATTGTCTCTTTGAGTTGAAATATTCAACTTTTTAGCAGTAGGGCCAATTTTACCAACTGGGGTAATAGCAGTGATTGTATGTGGAGTGATATTGTGTGTGTGTGTGTGTGTGTGTGTGTGTGTGTGTGTGTGTGTGTGTGTGTAGCAAGGGTTTGGTCACTTCCAGAATGTCATTACAGTATTTTATGGAAGGAATTCAATAGCATACCAGCAAATCTTGGTTTGCAGAATTAAAGTGCTCTGGTGCAACAAATTTGCTTTTTGCAGTAAGGAAAGTAATGGGAAAATGCACTAGAAATTGTAGGATAGCAATCAACTGTTGGGAAGTTGTATAACCTCTACACGAAATATATCAGGATAAATGCTCAATAAATGGGTTGTCTGGAAGTGACGTTTCCACGGTCTGAGAAAAGAAGGAAGAACCACAGGGAAAATACAGGATGAGAATGGATAGATGACGGTGTTGTGTGGATGCCTCATAAATAGTGAGTGATTTTAGGTGTTTATACATCTCAGGGCTGTGGCTATATAGAACAGAGCAGCAGCTATTCTGATCAGATTAATTTATTTTTATCTAGCCACTGGACCATTGCAAAACAAGGCTTTTAAGAATATAAATGTAAAACAAGATTACAGAAATAGAAATTAACTTGGACATATATTTATAAACTATAACATGAAGAAACTTAGAGTGCTGAACTTCCCTGACAAATCACAACATGCCCTTTTAAAAAGGAAAGATTGTTTCTCTTAACAAATATTAAAATGACTAAAATGAAATGAAATACAATAAAGTTACGCAAATCTGGGGCAGCAGTTGAGTTTGTTGCAGAACAAATATTCCAGCTGGCAGATCACATTGAAGAAAAGCACTAAAAGGGGAAGCCGGGGTGGGGGTTTTCATCTGACATTCCCTCTCAATTCCGCGCTGTGGTTTCTCTGGTGCTTTGTATCTTCCGCCAGTAAGGAGAGAATCCTAGATGTAGCTGAGGGCTGTGACTGAGCTGAGCACCCCACTTAGCTCACTGAATTATTTATACTGAAAATAAACTAGGGTGGGTCCAGGAGGCTTAGCCCTCTTACTCAGATGTATAGTGAAGCCTGGCTGATGTGATTTTTATACCAGTTATGGAGAGTGGAAGCAGAAAACACGAGGAGAGATCCCACTCAAACTGGCTTTGAATTTTCCAAAATGTCCTCCTTCCCTTTGAGCAGCCTCAGTTCACTGTGGAATACAATGGGCCATGGCATCACTTTAAGCTGGGGGGGGGGGGGTAACCAATGAGTTCGAGGAGAAATCAAGTCAAAGATCCAGGCCTGCAACTTTACTAGTGCATCATCTCATGGGAACTAGTTCTGATGTCTTGTGAGGTGACAGTTATTCCCACACAGTCTCCCTCAAAACTTACCATAAAACAAATGCTGTACGTGGCAGGGGGCACTATCTGCCTCTTTATTTGCACTGTCTGAAAGCAGAGCAAAAGCTGCTGCTTTCTTTGTCAATCATCACTGTGAATTTTAGGCAAGGAGATGACCAGCTGTCAGGTGGTCAGGTTCTCTCCACAAAAAGGGAGGTCATGTGGCAAAGTAGATAGTGCCACAGATTAAGGAAAATCTTGTTTAAGTAATCCTTGCTAAATTAATTTGATCCAGCAGGATTAACCAGTGCTTTCTGATGGGCCTTTTGCTTCTCCAGTTGACAAAAATTACTAGCTATATTTCAAATATGCATCAGTCTCCCTGGGGCAGGGTTCTTATCAACTCTTGTGCACCCAACAGGGATAAACCCTGTCAAATTTAGAAGGCAATGAATCTTACGAAAAAGATAAGAACCTACAAAATATTGCATGCAGAAAAAATGGCATTAATCCACAGTGATGGTCTAGTTTGATCACGACCTAAGACTGGGCTGTGATACAGGCAACAGCCTGGAGAGAGTCAGGAGCTAGGAGCTAGGAGTCAGGACCCAAAGGCAATCAGGGTGCAGGACCAAAGGCCAAACTAAGAGCATATCACAATTAAGATCTTCTGACAACCAAGAAAGCAATCGGGGTTTTGGCACAGCAACTTCTTTCATCACCCTGTATGATGACCTCTCTTGGGAGAGAGACAGGGGAAATGTGTCCTTGTTAATTCTCCTTGACCTCCCATGGTATCCTTATGGAGTGGCTGTCCAAGTTAGGGGTGGGTGGCACTGCTTTGTGGTGGTTCTAGTCCTACTTGGATGGTTGTTTCCAGAGGGAGATGCTTAGGGATTGTTCTGTGACCACAAAGGCCATCCAGTCCAACCCCCTGCCAAGCAGAAACACCATCAAAGCATTCCTGACAGATGGCTGTCAAGCCTCCACTTAAAGACCTCCAAAGAAGGAGACTCCGCCACACTCCTTAGCAGCAAGTTCCACTGTCGAACAGCTCTTACTGTCAGGAAGTTCTTCCTAATGTTTAGGTCAGGCATCCCCAAACTTCGGCCCTCCAGATGTTTTGGACTACAATTTCCATCTTCCCCGACCACTGTTCCTGTAGGCTAGGGATCATGGGAGTTGTAGGCCAAAACATCTGGAGGGCCACAGTTTGAGGATGCCTGGTGTAGGTGGAATCTTCTTTCTTGTAGCTTGAATCCATTGCTTTGTGTCCGCTTCTCTGGAGCAGCAGAAAACAACCTTTCACCCTCTTCTATATGACATCCTTTTATATATTTGAACATGGCTATAATATCACCCCTTAACCTTCTCGTCTCCAGGCTAAACATACCCAGCTCCCTAAGCCGTTCCTCATAAGGCATTGTTTCCAGGCCTTTGACCATTTTGGTTGCCCTCCTCTGGACACGTTCCAGCTTGTCAGTATCCTTCTTGAACTATGGTGCCCAGAACTGGACACAGTATTCCAGGTGAGGTCTGACCAGAGTAGAATACAGTGGTACTATTCCTTCCCTTGATCTAGATGCTATACTCCTATTGATGCAGCCCAGAATTGCATTGGCTTTTTTAGCTGCTGCATCATACTGTTGACTCATGTCAAGTTTGTGGTCTACCGAGACTCCTAGATCCTTTTCACATGTACTGCTCTCAAGCCAAGTGTCACCCATCCTGTATTTGTGCCTTTCATTTTTTTTGCCCAAGTGTAGTACTTTACATCTAGATAAGACTGAGGCACTGTTAGTGGGCAGTTTCCTAGACCAGATGTATGGGAGGTGACCTGCTTTTCATGGGGGTTACACTCCTTCTGAGGATTGGGTAATAATAATAATAATAATAATAATAATAATAATAATAATAATAATAATAATAATTATTATTTATACCCCGCCCATCTGGCTGGGTTTCCCCAGCCACTCTGGGTGGCTTCCAACAGAAAAATAAAACACAGTGATCTATTAAACATTAAAAGCCTCCCTGAACAGGGCTACCTTCAGCTGTCTTCTAAAAGTCTGGTAGTTGTTTTTCTCTTTGACATCTGATGGGAGGGTGTTCCACAGGGCGGGCACCACTACCGAGAAGGCCCTCTGTCTAGTTCCCTGCAACTTGGCTTCTCGCAATGAGGGAACCGCCAGAAGGCCCTCGGTGCTGGACCTCAGTGTCCGGGCAGAACGATGGAGGTGGAGACGCTCCTTCAGGTATACTGGACCGAGGCCATTTAGGGCTTTAAAGGTCAGCACCAACACTTTGAACTGTGCTCGGAAACGTACTGGGAGCCAATGTAGATACACAGCTTGGGTACGCAGCTTGGAGTACTTCTTGATCTATTGCTGTCATTTGAGGCTCAGGTGGCCTTGGTGATGCGGAGAGACTTCCATCACCTTTGGCCCTATCTGGACCGGGATAGCCTAACTTCTGTGTGGGGCTGCCTCTGAAGACGGTTTCGAAACTTTAGCTGGTGCAGAATTCATTGGTTAGGTTGCCGTTCCTAACATCTCTTTCTTGTTTCTTCAGGGCATTTTCAGGAGTACAATCCTAGCAAGAGGAGTAAAACCTTCAAACCATCAGGATGGCAGGAGCTTCTGTAAAGGTGGCAGTGCGGGTGCGTCCTTTCAACTCCCGAGAAATGGGCAAGGACTCCAAATGTATCATACAGATGACAGGAAACACCACAAGTGAGTAATCATTGCGTATTTTTCTGCAAGACACTTCAGAGTGGGTTTGAGTGTCTTTCACATTACTTCTGTCATTTCTGATCAATAGTCCAGGAAAGAATGTGGAAGAGATAATGCAATTGTACTTGCTAATCATGGAGGTTTTTACAATTGCATTACAGAACATAGAAACGCTTATGTTGCATTTCTAATTCCACGTACCTGGGAGTACACTTTGGAGGGTAGGGGGAAAGAGAATTTTGCTTATGAAGGTTTCAGACAAGGTCTACCCTGAGGATTTGCTTTCCCTCATATCTGATATTGCTATGTGAGCATCTGAATTGTAGACCAGCAACATATTGCAAAAAGAGCTCAGCAACGCACCAACCAATTGATAGAAACAATTGTGTCTTTTCATTTATTTTCTGAAATGGCCTGATAGGGTGATACCAATTATTTGTAGATAAAAATACTTTTAAAAAATTACTCGATTGCCAAGAAATATTTATTTCTGAAAAAGCAGCTGGGGTGGGATTTATTTCAGGGTCATGGCACATGGGACAGTCTAATGTTTTGAGTCTTTACCATGACTCTAGCCCATATGTTCCCTCCATAGAATTCTAGAAGCTGCTAAGGGGAAAACTTTTCCTTTGTACTCCTAGAGGGTATTGCTAAGTTGCACGAGCTGCCTACATGGGAATTAAAGGGGAGAGGGCTGGGGATCAACACTTGTAGAAAGCGAAGGACCTGGAGAAGACTTCCCCCCACCAGCTATTTCGCACATACACATTGTCAGTGTTTTGAAAAAAGAAAAAGGTTCTGACCTCCTTTGCCTGGTCCTCGGACCCTAGTTGGAACAGAGTCCTTGGAAAAGATTACTTTGCAGAATGCTGGTTTTATTACAAAAACAAAAACTTCTCCAACCACGACCAACAGCTTTACACATAAAATGCAACCAGCTTTCTACCCTTCAACCAACCAACCAACCCAACCACCACAAACACCCCAAAAGATCATCCTATATATAGACAAGCATATTTGGGTGAAAGGTTGCATGAGTCATGCAGGCTTTGCCAATTCATTGTAGGCCGCTGACTCATGCTGACTCATTTTTTTTTAATTAAAGAAACAGTGGCTAATTTTTAAGCTGTGACACACATAACTACTTCTGTCTATTGAATCCAATGGCGTTTTGTCTGAGGTAAGTGAGGTTAGGATTGCTGCCTAAATCGCTTTATCTTCACCATGGTTCTGGACTTGCATTTATCTTACAAATGTAGATCTGGAACCAAACAGCTGGCAAAAGTGGCTTGGTGGTGGAAAGCATTGTTTGGGAGGTGTTACCCATGGGACCTGAGTGGTGGGTCTTCTTCACCAAGGCCAGGAACTCTTGCCCTTTTTTACTTCTAAAAACTTTTTTGATATTTTTTTAAAAAAACTTTGTTAGCAGGGCAGCTGGACACACTGCAATACACAGTACCAGTGAGACTTCACCCACCGCCTTAATTAACGTGCCCTTAACGAATTCTCCCTGAAAGCTGGTTGAAATGTGCATCTTTACATATAAAGTATATGTAGATTTGTGTCATGGGCCTGCACCCTGAGTATTTTAAGTGCCTACGGTAGCAATGACCTTGACTAAGTACTTTTATCCCTTTCCAGTTCTCACCAGAGGTGCTCCCTTACACCTGCCTTTGCCTTATGAGGAAAACATGAGAAATAGGACTCCTGTGTTTTATTTGTGATGCGCTGTTCCAAGGGCGTACCCACCACGGGGCAAGTTAGGGCAGCTGCCCTACTCTAGAAGCAGGGCTGGTGGGCAGAGGCGGAGCACAGCCCGGCGGAGCGCGAGTTCGCCATTCCCGCCGCGCCGCGCCGCACCCTCCCTCCAGCTCCCCGGCGCGCCCTCAGGCAAGGCCAAGCGCGGCGGGGAACCAGAGAGCGCGGCGCGGCGGGCGGGAACGCTGAACTCGCGCTCCGCTGGGCTGTGCTCCGCCTCCGCCCACCAGCCCTGCTTCTAGGGAGGGGCACAGTCCGGCAGAGCGCAAGTTCGCCGTTCCCGCCCACTTTGTGGCCCCTCCCCTTCCGTGCCTTGGCCCCTCCCCTTGCCCCCCCTAGTTTTGATCCTGGGTACGCCCATGCGCTGTTCTGCTCTTACAGACATTCAAATATAAAACAGCAAGTAGGAAGGAGCCGGGGAGATGCGAGGCTCTTGCCCTCCCAATGAGCCTCTTAAGGGCATATCTTATTTTCTGAACAGTGCTGCTGCTGTTGGTGTTTCCATGCTAATAGAAGCCTACAGTGACCCCAGAGCCAATGACCCAGAGACCTGCTGACAGTGAGGTTTCTATTGCCCAGAAGACAAAAGCAGCAATTGAAGAACCAAAGCAGCAAAATGACTAGCTAAGCCCCTCAGCTGGATATGAATGCTGGTTCTTTTTCCTTTTTTCCTTTTTGAGTCTCACTGAATTGAAGGACTCCAAACAGCTCAGCAGTTCTGTTTCCTTCAGTCCTAATAACACTTGATGTCAAATGCCTCAAGGTGTGTATGTGTGTACACCCACCCACCCATACACCAAGGGCTCACCCAGATTTCTTTTGTGTCATGTTTTGAGCACAGGTCAACACTTTAAAGCTACAAGAATATTCCACCCCCACCCTCCGTTGTTTTCCCTGGGAAAAGCCATGTTTAACCACTGAATCAGAGCAAATGACAATCAGATTTTCTGCAGATTGCCATTTGCTCCAATTCAGTGGTAAAATGAAGGTTTTCCCAGGTAAAGTGCCACGACAAAAACAAAACAAAACAAGTGCAGGAAGTCTGATCAAGATTAGAACAACAGCATGCTAAGGGGAGAGGATTAATATTTTCCTCCACCACCAGGACCCTGGGAAAAAAATTATCCCCATTCTACAAAAAGGGATAAGAAACAAACTACACTTATTGGCATCAATGAGAGATTCCTCCCCCCCCTTTGCTGTTTTCAGCACAGAGGTGAGACAGTTTCCCCCCAGGAACATGCCAGGGAATGGAGGGGCTAACTTTCCCTTCCCTGTGGGTGGGGGGAAAGGTTAAGCATCCCCATGCGCTGTGATTCCTCACCCAGACACTGCTGCAGTTCTACTTTAAACAAACAAATATTTACAAACAACAGATTTATTGTCACACATTGCTCAATCCTCTTATTTTTTGATTGAGGAAGGCAAATAAAGAAACATGGATGGGGACAGAAAATGTCATTGAAGAGATGGGGCTTGGTGTACTGATGGCTTAACGAGCATAAAGTGGACATGCATAGAAGTGGTGAAGAGTGCACTTCTATAGACGAGTGGGCACTTTAGCTGCCCTGTCCCCCAAAGAGTTATTTACAAAGTTTTAAAGCTGAGATGTAACTGAGTATGGGCCATAATAGAGAAAGGTCTATGGCACTCAAGATAATCCTACTGGAAATGGAGGAAACTGTTGTCCCATGTTGGAGAGTTTCAAGTAGACTCTACTACTTGGGGATCTTCATGTATTTTGTCTTGCACACATTTTCCAGAATGACACCACAAGGTTCCTGTCCCAGCATGAGAAACCCTTGCTTTCTTTATGCAAACCCATCACAAATTCCTTTTGTACTCTTGTTGTGTTTGTTTACATGCAGAGTCCATTTCTCGTCACTGAACGTGCAGTTTTGGTTGTCTCATGACAATCCAGATATTTGCTCTGCCTTTTTAAAAACTTCTGATTGAGCTGCACATGTGGCAACTGTGATTTCTCCCACTATCTGAGCTGCTCCTTTGGTCTTTCCACCTACCAACTTCCCCAACTGCTGTAGTGAGCAGAATTCTAGGTGTTCTGCACAGTGAGCAGGAAAAGAAGCCAACCAATATTGTTGTTGGCTTACACTAGCACAGACCACAAGCATTTTCTTTTGCTACTGTGGATAGAGCGACTAGGTCGCAACAATCCAGAAGTTAGTTCTGCCCCTTTAAATCCACCAGATAAGTGGGATACTTCACAGCCACAGTTTCTTCCAACCAGTGCCTCCAGGAGGTACGCAAGTGTATGCAGTACCGGCACCTTTGTTGTTGTTGTTAAAAAGTGTGGCACTTACCATTATTATTATTATTATTATTATTATTATTATTATTATTATTATTGAATACCCCATCCATCTGACTGTCACTGTAACAACTTCAGGGTGTGTACCAACACCTATTTTTCTAGAAAAAAAAGTACTTCCAACTGTTATTTCCATGGCCTGGTTCAGCTAGTAAAAGGAAAGTGTAAATACTTTTGCATTCCTGTTGCTCTGCCTCTTGGCTTCAGCTGCAGAATGTTGGTTCCCAGCATCACACTTTTGTTTCTATTGAACTATCACCCTCCCTAGAGCTCACTCACCAACCAACCAACCAACCAACCAACCACAGTGTCCCTGCAACTTCACTCTTCTCTGTTACTTCTGGAATGGACACCACAATTCAGCCTTTTCAAACAGCTTCAAGAACCAGTCTTAATTTCCTTCACCCCCCAGTCCATCTTTTGTTTTTGTTTTTTTCCTTTTAAGAGCCACACATGGGGCATTCTCTTTCTGCTGCATGCTGTGCCTTCCCTGAGAGGAAAAAAAGAGCCTTGCTTTACTTCCAGAGGCACATTAGCATTCCTGCAGTTGGTTGCTCCAGCTACTTTTCTCAATTCTGGCTCTTAACGGAGCAGAGAAAAATGGCTGAAGTGTCGGACTGAAGGGGAGGTTAGGTGTGGGATGGGAGTTGGTTCAGCATTTCTCTCCTTTTATTGTGAAACTAAGATCTTCCACCACCACTCCACTCTGTATGTGAATGAGGTGGACATGTAAATAAAGGTCCCACCATGCCTGAGTTGTTTCTGTGTTTTCAAAATTACCCAGGGTTGTATGCAATGTGTGCTAAGACGAATGTTCCATTTGTGCAGCAGAATAATTTCCTCCTCTTTCCCCCCTCCCACCCCCAAATCTGTTTTGGGGAGCAGATATGAGGATGGTATAGGGCATGCATGGGGGGGGAAACAATCCTGCTGCACTAGTGCTAATCCTTGTGTCAGTGCACTTTTTAGTTACATACCACCCTCTCTGTCTCACAGTCTGCCAGATCCAGTCCTGCAGGTGAATTATCCTTTTAGGAGACTATCTGTAGCCACTAAGCCACACCTTAAAATGTTTCTATCAAATGTAAAATAACTAAGCAAGTATTAGAAATCACCCCAGAACTGGCCCTACTAAACATCTTCCAAGACAATAATGCCCACTCACATCACAATGAACTCATAACTCACCTACTCTCAGCAGTCAGAAACATCATAACCAGGCACTGGAAAGACCTGTCAGGAGTAAGCATGGATCAATGGTACCAAATAGTATGGGAAAACCGACTTACTAGAAAAAAAATTAACCAATAAACTGAAACTGACACGGGGACAAATAGAAGGAGATGCCTTCACCCTGGTATGGCTCCCCTTTATCACATACACAGCCCAACAAGACAACAAGAATCCACCAACAGCACATAAATCAATACAGTGGTATCTCGGGTTACGAACGCGATCCGTTCCGGGCCGCAGTTCGTAACCCGAAAAGTTCGTAACCCGAAAACGCCATTTTGCGCATGCGCAAAGTGCTATTTTCACACTTTGCGCATGCACAAATGCGCGCGACGCGAAAATACTTCCGGGTTTGCGCAGTTCGTAACCCGAGTTGCTCGTAACCCGAGGTGTTCGCAACCCGAGGTACGACTGTATGGCTAACCTGATTCAAAAACACCCACCCACCCCACTCAGACATGAAAACAAAGTTTAGCACAGCCAATCACAAACAAGCAACCACAGCCTAGGCCAACCCCAACTTCTCTCACCACCAAAGGAACACAAGCACTTAGCAAACAGAACCTGCACAAAACGATGCTGACGCAAAACCCCACACATACATTAACATTGCCACCTGACCCCACTCCCACCCACCATGGCCCTTTCCACCTCTTCCCCCCTTTTCTTCCTAATGTAATACTAAGGTCTCAACAAATGATTCTGACCTGTAGAAAATGTAACTTGAAAAAAGAGACATTGCAATACTTTTGTAAACCAAGAAATCTTTAATAAAAATACATTTTAAAAAATTCTTTCTGTACTCTAATAGTTACTTGAAGGCAAAAGCACATCTATTCATAGTCACTGGACAGCAAATTCGTCACAATATGTGCAGCACTAAGCCAGTTATACGTAGTGATTTTTATCGGATACACTTTGTGCTTCTACTCTCAGAGAGAAAAGAACATTTAATTTACAGTCATTGCCCCCCCCCCAAATCAGCCACTGCTATCTTTCCTTAAAACTAGAATAAATTAAAACATGTATTGCAGCATTTATAGCTACTGGAAAGAAAAGAACAAAACAAAACAAAACAAAACAAAACAAAACACCAGAGTTAGATGTATGCAGGTTTGTGACAAGGGTATTAGCATGAGTCTGGGCAAAGTATGTGGTATTTTGGGGTATGTGTGGTGGTTTGGGGAATTATACTTGACTTCTAAAATATATGTGCCTCTGTCTTCAAATGTGCATGTCAGAAGCCTTTAAAAATGTATTTTTCTCAAATAAGAAAAACATAGCTATGTGATGGTCCAATGTCACAAATATCCACCAATCTGAAATATACAAGAATTCAAATACAGTAGACTACATAGGTAGATAAACTTTTAAAGAAATTCAGAACAAGAACAATTATGTCCTTTCCTAACTCACTGGCCTGGTTTGATCGTTCATGGAATGTATGCATCACATTGGTAAGTGGAAGATCTTTAACCACTTGGTGTTTTCAATTTCTTGACCCTAAATACCTGTTTCTATATTGGAGATGGGGAACCTAGGGCTCAACAGATTGTTATTGGGTTCCACTACCATCAGTATTGTCAATGCGTCAAGAATAATGGGACTTGTTCCATTGATGACTGTGCTCTTCAGGTGAGGGCTTCCTACAGTTGTCTCCATTCTACACAACATAGGAATTGGGCCTTTAGTGTTGTGGCACCTACCCATTGAAATTCCTTGCCCTTGGATATTAGATAGGTGCCATTTCTGAAGATAGATTTCTCTTTCAATAAAACTTTTAAACAGAGGCAGATTTAAGGCAGCATGACTGGTTCCATCACATAGTGAACTGAGCAAAACGAAAGATGAGAGGTGGTGGTGGTGGTGGGGGGGTGCAAAGGCGCTGCTTTGGAGCTGAGACTTTTCTCTTTTTAATATATATATAATTTTTATTATTATTAAATTTTCTGTTTTACAATTTCAAATACTCATTTTACATCCTTAAGATATCAGTGAGTTTCCTTCTCTTCCCATGATTCATTTTACATATCTTAAATCAAAGGCATATTTTGCAAAAACTATACCAATCAGTATCCTTTGGAGGAAGGGAGGATATAAAATCCTTATCCCTAATCTATACTTTTCAAATTTGGTTTTTAACATCCTCAAAACAATCCACATTCATTTAGTATTTCATTATTTGGGGGGTTCTAGGTGGCGATGTGGGATAAACCCCAGAGTCTAGGGCTTGCTGATGAGAAGGTTGGCGGTTCGAATCCCTGCAACGGGGTGAGCTCCCGTTGCTCGGTCCCAGCTTGGGCCACATGACCCGGAAGCTGTCTGCAGACAAACGCCGGCTCCCTCGGCCTATAGAGCGAGATGAGCGCCACAACCCCAGAGTCGGACACGACTGGACCTGATGGTCAGGGGCCCCTTTACCCTTTACCTTACCAACATGTGACTGTAGCAGCATCAAAGACTGCAGCTACCAGATAACTGCATGTTGCAAAATGTCATTCTAATAAAGTGGGATCAAATATATGATAGGCTTGTCACCAATTTTAGAAGGGGTCTCCATATTAGCTGTTCATTAGTTTGTATCCACCTGTTATTTTCTTGGATGTGTATATTTGCTGCAGAGATCATGCTTAAGGATCTTTCAACAGCTGTAACATTTTCTTGTTTCCCAGTTTCTATGAGATACTATCCTAGTGGCTTCATATCTGAAATATTGGGTGATGCTGCTTAGTAACAAAGGGCACAGCTGAGCACACAGCCAAGTGGGAAAATGAGGCTCTGCTCACTTGGCTGTCTCACTTCCTCTTTATATCACTTGGAGAAAAATGTCAATATAAGGCTTCATTATTTTTTTTATAAATCACAAAATAATCCTCATTAATTTAGGATCTGCTTCACTAAAGCTCCCCAATGTGCTTAATACTAAACATGCTGGTACCCCCTCCATCGTTTAATGATTTAGCTTTTGAAGAGATGCTAAAAAACACTCTATTTCAATGGGTGGTTTGTGAGAGTGCCATTTACAACAACAATTGAAGAAGGAAGCAGCTTTTGATTTCTAGTGAGCTGTGCTGGGTTTGCTTCAAGACTTGAAAGAGGTTTGTAACAGGACATGGTGCCAAGAAGCAGCACACTGCCAACGACATCTGGATGCTACCTCTAAGTAGGGTGAACAGATGCAAAGGAAGACAGGGGCCCTGTACCTTATGGGTGTAGTGTGTGTGAGAGTGAGAGAGAGACAGAATTTGACAACCACCACTTGTCACACAAATGTGAGGAAAATGGCACCTGCTGCATTTCCCCTTTCTACACAAATATAAGTACTAAAGGCTGTGCCCCTGCTCACTACACTCCTCTTGCCAACCTCACCTATCCTCACCCCCACCAAGCTCCTTCCCATACACTTTGCCAAACCCTCCCTTTTCCTTGGAGATAACCAAACCTCCCCTTAGAGCTTGCCAAACGACTCCCCTTTCCCCTACAATTGTTCTTCCATGGTTCACCTGTGCTGCCCTCCTCTGTCTCGCACTTCACT
Organism: Zootoca vivipara; assembly: GCF_965207765.1. Lineage (NCBI taxonomy): Eukaryota > Metazoa > Chordata > Lepidosauria > Squamata > Lacertidae > Zootoca > Zootoca vivipara. Next base: position 58,618,676 of record NC_142588.1, on the reverse strand, counting down.
GCCCTTCTTATCCCCCCCCAGCAACTTTCTGAAGGCTGCTATCATGCTGTAGTTCACAGCACTGCCTGCTGGTGACAAAGGAAACTGTTGTATGACAACAGCCTTCCCTTATTATTATATATACATTTCTACAAATAATAAATAGCCCTCTTTTTGCTCTTTAACCTTTATATCTTACCCTTAAGTAAATATCACCTGGATATCCTTTTCAAATCTTATACAATCTGTCCAGAGACAATGGGTCTTAATTACTGGGGCTACACCAGCTTATAGAAACAAAATGCCAGTTAGTAGTTCCCACCAAGAATGGCATTCCACTCCTTATCCCTGATTTCCCGTTTTACTTTTCCAACAGACACTCTATAATGTGGAATCTAAATCCTGAGCATGCTTAGTACTCATTGACTTATTTCAGATTTTTTTAGCCCTTTCATTAAAATAAATTGTATTTTGGCAAACCTTGAGGTTCCCCCAAGTATGCTAGTACTCCATTTTGTTTTCCAATAGTTCTATTTTTGCTACAATCCTGTTAGTATCCGCCATTTGACTTCACTGTTAGGGGGAGTGATACTGTTGTGGCTTAAATATGCTGTCTGGTACTGGCATATAGATGTGTGTGTCTTTTACTTTATGTCAGCCCTGAGTTATGGACTATTTTGAAATAGCTCTCTGGGAAGCTCTGCTGGAGACCATCTGCGTAAAGCATGCAATTGCTGACATTTTGGTAATTAGCTGATTTGTTGTATGAATGTACTGTTTCCCACTGCTTCAATCAAGCAGAACTGCTGGCTGCTTTGTGGAGAGCAGCTGAGACCCTTAATGGTATTTCTGGGAATATTAAAAATCAGAGACTATTTCTGAATTCGTCCTGTTCTGGTTCTCTTGATTTCTTCATACTAATATCCTGTGGATGTGCTCCTTTTTGTGTATGTGGTCTTTCAACTTCAGCTGTGCAGTGATTCAGATGCTCAAATGAATCTTTGAAAAGATACCAGCTCTTATCTTCTGAGCTTTGTTGGGGCACATGCCCAGTTTATATTTTTAAAAAGGAAAATGATTATGGAAGGCACTGAAAACAGGACACTGAAGATCATTATGCCATTACCGTATATAATTCACATTCACAGTTGAGGCTGAAATCCAAATAAAAGGCTGAGATTCAAAGTGCTACTTTAGCACCCATGGGTTTGGGCATTCCCTGGTGAGTTCTTGATTCCCCACCCCTTTGAATTGCAAACCCACGTGCCACATCACAATAAGGTTTTGAAACTCATCTGTTGGTTTTTTTTTAAAAAAAAACCCACAGCAAGCCCTGCAGCATGGAGAGCTGGTGTTTGCTGAAACTGTGTGGGTAGGGCAGGGACCAGCACCCTGGGCGGGCAGGCAGTATTTGAAATACCTGCTGCCCCAGCTAGGTGTGCACCAGTTGCTGGAACAGCTCTATAAAGCCTGCCTGTCCTGGGTGAGGGGCGTGCACCCCACCCCCAGAGAGGCCGCCCCTGAAGGGGAAACACCAAAGGGGGGGTCATATCTTTGGGGGAGGTGCTTCAAGGATGGAATGAGGGTGCGGACCAAGTACCAGCCCCCTTGTGCTAAAATTATGGTTTTAATGGGGATGGGCTTTTAACTTGGATGGGTGTTGTTTATTTAGCGGGGTGGAGTTGTTTTGAATTGTTCTTAAGTATTATATGTTAATTTGTATTTTTTGTTTTGTTTTATAAGGCTGATGAATATTCTACAGCCTTTTAAATTTGTTTGTGGGAGAGGGGGTTATTGTATTGTTTTTGTTGTAACTATTTACTTGTGTTTTTTACCTTGTATTTTTATCCTGTGCACCGCCCTGAGATAAAAAATTCATTACACAATAAAGCAGTTGGCATATATGGAATTCAGTGCACAGAATCAGAAAAGTGTAAGCAAATCCACAAAGCTCCCTGCATTATTTAATAGCAACGGCTTGTGTATTTGCCATAGAACTGCGTAAAGTAGAGCAGGGCTAGGTGGAATCTCAAGAGGCTGCCACAACAGACAAAGACATATGAGTCTTTGAGACATTGGCTATAAAACCTCTGGTGAAGAGATGGGGCGTTGTCTGCTTTGTTGGTTTAAAAATTTTCTCTTAAAAATGAAATGCCCTTTGTTAGCTGTGTATGGACATGATTTTCAGCCCTCTGAATTACAAAGCGAATGAAGCCTTTTTCTGGGTTCATGTACAGCAGGCTTATGGGGCAAAGGTTGAACCTAATCTGTCACTAAGGGACCAATTTGTGCAAAACAGATAATTGCATCAGCTGTGGCACAAAGGAGCAAACTATCATCCATAGAAGCAGGTGAGGAGTAATGAAGATGCAGATTGGCCTTTTACTGCAGCCTTTCTTCTCCCTGTACTTGTCTAGGATTCTCAAAAGTTAGGATTCACAAAAGTTGCCATCTCCCCCTGTCTGGAATTCCTTGTCCCCTTCTTGTTTTCAGTGCTACAACAAATATAAAGTGAATATATTTTAATATTTTAATATTAATATATAAATATTATATATATTTTAATGGATATATTTTAATATTTCAATTCAAATAATAATCCCAAATATGTATTAAAAGCACAAAAATGTTAGATGCTTCATTTTGTTATGGTATGCTATCCCTACCTGGGATGATGCTAATCAATGGCCTCAGGTGCGTCTCTGCTTCTTAGCTTCCTTTGCCTAACACAGGTATCCCCAAATTTCGGCCCTCCAGATGTTTTGGACTATAATTCCCATCTTCCCCAACCACTGATCCTGTTAGCTAGGGATCATGGGAGTTGTAGGCCAAAACATCTGGAGGGCCGCAGTTTGGGGATGCCTGGCTAACAGAACTGTTGTAAAAAATACTGAGATAAGTGTTAAAAAATATGTTTAGGCTGCAATCCTATATCCACCCTTGCTGTTAACTCAGTTGGGCAGACATGTATAGAATTGTGCTGTTAAAAGTGTAGGGGAATAACTGGCTATAATACTGAATGTTGAACACTTAAGCAAAAAAAACGGTCAGAATGAAAAAAAAGCAATACAGTACACACAAGATAAGTGTGTAAGCAAATAGCATATACCATGACTAAGGTTGCTGCTTATTTATTTTGATTCTTGCTACAACATTTCCTCTTGTCACAGTTCCATTGAATTCTCTACATCAAACACCACATATCCTTGATGCAGTCTTTTGTTTTCCCTATATTGTGTGCCACATTTTATCACTGTGTGGTGTGTACAGCAACATGTAATGCATCTCAGCACACAGTGGAGGAAAACAATGTTGCTGCATTTTTAACCACTAATGTATACGCAATCCCATCTTTTGCTGTAATTTGTTGCCACCCTTCCATGCCTTACTCCCCCCCCCCTTCTGTAATAAAAGAACCTCCTCTTGGCAGAGTTGAGCCTCTTTTATTTGCATGGCACATCAGCTGCCTGCTAATTCTTCACTTAGCACCATCTTCTTATTCTGAAAGGTCATTTGAATGACGCCTAAACTTATAGATTTGCTATTTTAAGGATTGCCATTATTCTGTGTTTGTGCCTCTGTTTGCTGTCTCTTATTTTAAAATGCAATAAACAATTAAGGAACAGTGACAGAGCAAGCCAGTCTCAGTTCTTGGATTGCCATGGTAACATTCTCCACATCAGAGGAGAAGTGTGGTACAGAATTCAAAAGTATATGTTTGTTGCACTTGGATTTTAAATGACACTGAAGTGAAATCCTTGTTCTTTGGCTTGGTTAGAATCAAAAGTCTGGAAGGGTCATCAGAAGTATAGTCCAGCTGATCCAGACTCCTATAATGAGATGGTTTCATTGTACCAAACCCATTCCTATTTTGCTTTTTCAGTTCTGTTATTGAAGTCAGTTTGATTGGAGATTTCCCAAGGATTGAACATGGAACCATATGTTCTGCCACTATATGCTATTAGGGTTGCCAGACTCAATAGTGGACAGGACTTTTGTGCCTTTAATTGCCCTGCTCTCTTTTGAGTCTGGAAACCTTAAAGAGAAACCAGCAGACCCTTTGTTTAATTTCCAAGCAAAGGGTCTGCTGGTTTCTCTTTAAGGTTTCCAGACTCAAAAGAGAGCAGGGCAATTAAAGGCACAAAAGTCCTGTCCACTATTGAGTCTGGCAACCATATATGCTATGATTGTTCCTGCAACCTAAGCACGTTGCTTGATGCTCTATTCATCAGCGGCAACAAAATAAAACAAAAAAAGTCAGTCTGTTCTAGAAGTGGTTGGACTCTCCCTAAAGGATTAAGTTTGCAGTCTGGAACTGCTTATTTACCATGAAACATCATTAATTAAAGACTTAGGTAGCCTCTCTGTGGCTTCAAGTGCCTTTTATCAGCTTTGACTTTTATGCCAGCTGTGACCTTACTTGAATTTAGATAGCTTGGCCACAATTACCCATGGTCTCAGGGGCAGCCCATCCCATTTCGCCATCTGAGGCAAAATGGGAATTGCTGCCTCCTGGCCCCACCCACTGTACCTCACTTCCGCCGCTGCTCCCTGGCTCTCACCAAATAAGGTGGGCACCGGGGCACTCTTCCAAGTGATGCTGCTCTCTTGGCTTCTCCGCCCAGGGGCAAGGAAGACAAATGGCAACACTGCATGCTGGAATGCTGCCTCCTTGGCAGCAGAAGCGGTGTCCTAAAAATTGAAAGTGTGATCACTTCAAAATTGCCCACAATGGACGGGATACCTCTTCTGGTTCATGAGACAGTTTGCAGGGTTAAAGCATTATAACGATAATTGGAGATAAATTCTCAACCCATTCCATACTGAGTCTGGTACTGAGTGGTGAAACATTTGTGTGACAGCTCTGCAATGTGGGAGGGTGAAAAGCAATTATCGCTCTCTTTAGAAGTTTGTATCCTTTGCCGAAAGTCAATCTCAAGAAGGTTTCTTTTTAAGCACTGCGTTTTTAAAAATATAGAGAAAAAGAGCATTCCCCCCCATTTATGGAACACAGCAAGTCTTTAAGAATTTAGAAATGTATGGATTCAGAACTATAGTACAGGTAACCCCCCATTTACAAATGTTCAATATGTGTGTGACCCCCAACACGCGCATCACTTCGACCTTGGGTGTGACCCAAAACGTCACAAAAACATCAGAAAGGGGTGGGGGGGTACAGGGTGTTTGTGTATATTTGAAACACCATTGAAAATGCCTGCAATTTCACTTAAATGCATGTTGCCTTAGAACATAACTTCTGCGTAAATTAGGTGGGGGGTTGCCTATATTTCCACACATACTGTACATATTTTTTAAATTCAGAATGAAATGGATGGTAAGGACTCCAGAATATATATATAATTTATATGTGTCCAAGAGTGCTTTCTTATACTTATGGAACTATACAGGAAGCAGCAACAGTTGGTGGGGCTGAGCAGGGTAGGGTGCCCTTGTTCACATGGCATCCCAATGTAGAGATCACTGCCGGTAACTGAGAAGGGGATGGGCAAGGTAGCAAGGAAGCTGATATGGTACGGGCGCAGGTGCAGGAGCATTGGATTGGCTCCACCACTGTGCCCGCACCACACCAAACTCCCTTCCACCCAGGGGTGCCAGCTTGAATAAAATGGGGGTGGGGGTAAGCATAATCGATCACAAGATGTGGCCCATACACACCATTTGAATAGCAATGCCCAGCAACATTTGAGGGGTGGCCCCCTCAAATATTTTATTGGGGCCAAAGTGACCTTGGCTTCCAGGAGCTGCCTCCTCTGCCTCCACCCAATCCCTCTTCCTCATGTTTACTAGCAGAAACCTCCATGTTGGCAAGCTGGGTGAGCAATGCCACCTCACCCCACCCCACCAGCTGATGCCAAATGTATACTGAATTCTATCCCTAGCTGAATATAAAAGCATTTTATGACACCCCAGTGAACTGAAAATGAACACAACCTATGAATGCTTACCCACTCCTTCCCTTTTCCATTCAGAGGTTATAATAGTTTGTTTTTGTTTCATTGATTAATAACAAAACTCAACTAAAAATTAGGGTTGTATCCAACACTGTGGCCATTGGGACTTCCCTGTTGCTCTCCTCTCCCCAAGCCCCTGGCAAATCTAGTTTTGAGGGATCCCCAACCCTCTAGAGCAGATTCTGAGGATGCAGAGTGAGTTGCAGGGCAGAGGAGAAAAGGGGGAAGTTGCACTGAGCAAGTGGAACGGCAGCATTGAATGCAACCTAATAATAATAATAATAATAATAATAATAATAATAATAATATGCAATCCTATTTGTTCCTGCTTAGAAGCTAGTCTCATTGAGTTCAATGCACCCTAAAATGCAGAGTTCTGGGAGAAAGTGGAATGAATTGTTGCTGGGGAGTGGCAGAATCAAGGGCCATCCCTATAAGGAAGTGTTAGATGGCTGGTTAGCTAGTTGCTGTACATATGAGTCATGATAGCTTTCTGGCTGAATAATAAGGGTGAGTGGCTCACATTAAGGACACTCTGCCACTTGCTGTTTCTGACGTGTGGGAGACTCGTCATAGCTGTGTCTGCAGCTAGCTCTAGTAACTGATGCACATAACCACTGACCTTGCCATGTTTGCTGTCAGCTATGCTTATCAATTACCTCTGAGTCCCTTACATCAAGACTCATGGTTAATGACCCTTCTGTGGTCTTAAGAGCACTGCTTGCTACGAAGGTAAAGCTCTGCTATACACTCATTCCATGTCTCTCTACTCAGGCCAGCACTGTGTCGAATGTTTTAGGCCTATTTTGTTGCTGCATAGCATACCAGCAAAAAGAAGCACTTGGTTGCTGTAAATGGAGGCATACTGTTACCACAGATGGATGTACAAATGCTCCTTCCTATGTATGATAGGAAGCAGCACACCGAAACTGAAAGTCTAATGCACATGCAACAACAACAACAACAACAACAACAACAACAACAACAACAACAACAACAACAACAACATGATTTAGTGCCTACACTGAACAGCTGTAGAAACAATATACAGAGTTCCTACCAAAGGTGCTGACTTGCCCCCCACATTGTGGGGGCACATGATGTGCCACGTTACATGTCACATGACGCATCCTGTCCCCAGCTGGCATGCGAGTGCTTGTGTGTCGGGCCGGGAACTGCAATGTTCCCACCCACAGGCTTCTAATCAAAAAGATTATGCCTTAAGGTTGTGGAATAACCTTATTTATTTCCCTAGGCTTTTATGTGCATTCTAATGTATTAATGATTTTTTAAGTATGCTGTTCATGCTTTTTTTTGTATTTTATCATGCTTTTGTAAACTGCTCTTGAAACTTCTGCTGAAACCATTTAAGTAAAAATAGCCCCCCTTGCAAGGTCAGGAGCTGCTTCCTTTCCTCTCTGCATTCCCCAAGGGACATGAAACCCAACTATACTGAGTAGCATTTGGCTGCTGACTCATTTGTAGGCTGTTTATGATCATGTTCAGTGGATGAAATCACTGTGTGTCCCCCCCCCTCCGATTTGCATTGTTGTTTTAAGCAGGTTTCTTGTATTTTTATGTAAGCTGCTTTATGGATTGGAAAAACACCATATTAAAAAAAATCTAAATAAATACATTATATCGGGCTGTGGATATTATGCAGTGGGAGGGAGCTTATGCATGTGATCTGATCCCACACCAGGAGTGTGTGTGTGAGAGAGCGGGGGGCAGCCTAAAGACCCAGGAAGTCAGCCTTATTTCTGTAGTCATGTTATTCATGTGCATGTCCCCACAGTGTGGTATCACATCATGCTAAAGTCTCTTTGGACGTGAAGAGCCACCTGCATTGGCTGCATCATGATTTACATTGCTAAGACCTTTTTGGATAAACCAAACAGATAATTAGAAATCATCCAAGAGCTCATAGCAGCTGTAGATGGCTTTAATGGCCCAGCAATCAACACATCTGCCTTCTGTGGGAGGATATCGCTGAATGGAAGAATTTAAGAACATAATAGTTGAATGTATGTCTCTGTGTTGGGGGACTATATGCTTCGTCTCAGCTTCTGATTTGATCCTGGAATGCCCATATTCCACTGCCATTGCTGCCCCCACTGAGCTCAGGGAGGAGTATGGCGGCAGCCGCGAGAGAGCTCCCGTTGCCTCTCCATGGTCTCTCCACGGCTGCTGCCGACCTCCTCCCTTGGGCAGCTCACAGCGGCTGCTGTGATCCTTTGCATGCAAAAGTAGGGACCTGGATGCCTCAAAGCAACAATTATTCTATTGAAACGTAGAAATGCTGGTTGCCGAGGGTTCATATCATATTATGGTTTCCCCCTCTCTGTTTCTTCTTAGCTATCATTAACCCAAAGCAGCCCAAGGAGACACCAAAAAGTTTCAACTTTGACTATTCCTATTGGTCTCACACAACAGTAAGTAGACACTAAACTACAACTGGGGATGCATTTGCTTTTGCATACAGTGGTACCTCGAGTTACAAACGCTTCAGGTTACAAACTCCGCTTACCTGGAAGAGTTACCTCAAGTTGAGAACTTTGCCCCAGGATGAGAATGGAAATTGTGTGCCGGCGGCGCAGCGACAGCAAAAGGCCCCATTAGCGAAAGCACGCCTCTAGTTAAGAGCAGTTAAAAACGGAACTCTGGAACAAATTAAGTTCGTAACTAGAGGTACCACTGTACTATTAAGTTGGCTTAGCATTGGGCTTGGATTTTGAAGTTACTGTATAGTGAGATGCTCCTGAATAAATATTTGTCTAAAAATAATTCAAGGCAATTATTCAGTAAGTGGTTTTGAACAAGAAATAATTTTGAGGAGTAATCACAAGCAATTCATGGACAAATAGCAGGGAAACTGTGACTCAGCTGCTCTCTGTATTTGTACAGCTGGGTTTATGGGCCTTTTTATTTTATCTGCCTAATATATACTCCAAAAGATATTCATCAGGGTAGTGCTGTTCAACGTTACATCAGTTGGAGTCAAATGCCTCAGTGATTACTTCAGTTACAATACTAATATAGCATCAATAGAAATCTTTCTGAGGCCCACCATGTCATAACAGTGGGTCAACTGAATATAGATCAAATATAGGATGATTATTATGCTATACACTTTAGTGGAATTTAGCGTAATTCTGCAGGGCAGTTTGGGTTGCCATTTTCCAAATGGCTACATAGCGTTATGCATTATGTCTTCTAAACCTTGAAAGAAATCATTTGAGAAGATCCTCCTCTGCTGGAAGGCTCCAAATTCCATCCTGAGTTCGTATTTTTGCTCCAATAATTGCTCAGAAGTAATAGCACACACACAAAAATATTCTGATCAAACTGCTCCAATGTGAGGTTGTAGCAATTCTGATATGTTTTTAGAATAGTTCCTGTTTAAAAAACAAACGGACAACATGCCATGGAAAGGGGAGAAGAGTTCTCTTCTTTTTTCTTTTGATGCTTTCTCAGCATTCCTCATCTCATTCCCCATTATCTTTTTCTTAATAGCCTGAAGACATCAACTATGCTTCTCAAAAGCAAGTGTACCGGGACATTGGGGAAGAGATGCTGCAGCATGCTTTTGAAGGTTATAATGTCTGCATATTTGCCTATGGCCAGACTGGGGCTGGCAAGTCCTACACTATGATGGGCAGACAGGAGAAGGACCAACAAGGCATAATCCCCCAGGTAACTATAACAACAAGAGAATGCAGCTAGAAACTTACAAGCAGGTCCAGGAAAGGGGTGCTTGGGGTGGCCTTTGGAAAGGGAATAACTATAAGAAAGGTCAGGAGGGTGTGGAACAGTTAAGTTGGTGAGCGGCAATAAAGAGAGTGTGGAATTCCATGGGCTCATTGAGAAAATGGAAAGTACCACCTCGTGGTAGGTGAGTTAAAGGGGACACCAATAATATCTCTGGGAGGCCATAACTGAGCTGAAGGGCAGTGGCTGTTGATTCAACCCATGAAGGAACCCAGGAAACCATGAGGGAAGACAGGGAAAAAGAGAGCATGGGCGTTGGAGAGAAGATACATTCCATTATTTTGCGAAGCAACACAAGGCTAAGGGCCCCCGTTGACACCTCTGTCCATCAATTGGCTGAAGTAAATCATTGACTGTGCAGGGGGGAGCAAATGAGAGAGAACTCAGGGCTACTGGCTGGACAAGAGATTTAGCTGAAAATTTACTCAAAGCTACCAGTATGGTCTTTGTTTCAGTGAAGGGATGAACTTATATGTGGAGCTACCCTAGCTATAAATGGGACACGGGTGGTGCTGTGGTCTAAACCACAGAGCCTAGGGTTTGCTGATCAGAAGGTCGGTGGTTTGAATCCCCACGACGGGGTAAGCTCCCATTGTTCGGTCCCAGCTCCTGCCCACCTAGCAGTTTGAAAGCATGTCAAGTGCAAGTAGATAAATAGGTATCGCTCCGGCGGGAAGGTAAACGGTGTTTCCGTGCGCTGCTCTGGTGTGCCAGAAGCGGCTTAGTCATGCTGGCCACATGACCCGGAAGCTGGCTGCAGACAAACGCCGGCTCCCTCGGCCTATAGAGCGAGATGAGCGCGCAATCCCAGAGTCGTCCGCGACTGGACCAAACGGTCAGGGGTGCCTTTACCTTTACTCTAGCTATATCCCAGCTATCCCAGTGACATAGATTTTCTTGTTCAACAAACATATAGATAGAAATCTAGGCAGCTGCCAAATTACTGATAGATTCTGAGTAAATGGTGCTATTGTCGCGGATAAATGCAGCTCTTTTTCTTTCCTTCTGATGTTATGCAGCTTTGTGAGGATCTTTTCTCTCGAATCAATGACACAACGAATGACAACATGTCATACTCAGTGGAGGTAAGAACTGATACTCAGTCATAGTCTATACTTCCTTTGGGGTAAGATAGAATATAGTGAGCATGAATGTAAGTTATATCGGCGTGTGGAAACACAAAGATTATGAATTGACAACAACAACAAAAGTTACAGAATAGTGTTCTATTAAAATCTTAGGGACCAGGTAAAAAAGAAGGCAAGACTCCTGACCTTTAATAGTTGTTTAGAAGAAAGGATTTCAGCAGCTATGGCTTTTTAATGCGAAATTCTCTTTTCTACACAACTGTTAGGTGAAGCAGCCCTGTCTTCTTCTTTTTATCTCTCCACCCTAGGGGTTCACTATGTTTACACTTAGGTACAAATTTAGTGGGCAGCAGCTGCCTTAGGGTTCACCCACATGTCTGTTCGCCCTGCTGCTTTCCCCCAAGAAATCTCGTAGTTTAGCATTGAATTGGAACAAATGGCAGTTGTGTTTTCTGTGGGTTGCTGTTTGTTCCGATTTAGTGCTAAACAGCAGGTTTTGCAGGGGAAAACGGTGGGGCAAATGCAAAACTGCTTGGATAAGCAGCAGTGTGGACAAGCCTTTAGTCAGCTTTCAGTGTTAACGTGATGATCCTGCACAGCTGTGCTCCCTCCTCCCCTTATCAGATGAATAATATGCAGCTCTGCTCACAAAGCAGCTCCCTTTTGAAAATTCGCTTCTGTTAGCACTATCTGCTGTGCATATTTCTTTTTACACATCTGTCTTCAGGGTTTGAAAAGCTTGTGAAGAGAGTACTGGGTAAAAAGTGCAATCCAAAGAAAGTTTGAGCTATCAGTGGAACACAGAGCTATCAGATGATTAATTATTTGGAAGTATGTCCCATTGTGTTCAGTGGGCCTTACTTTCAGATAAGTGTGCACAGCATTCTGCTTAACCTCCATCAGCATACAAATCAATATGGCTGACCTAATCAAAACACCCACCCCACTCACGCAAGAAACCAAAGATCACCACAGCCAATCACAGATGAACTATGACATCCTACGCCAACTCCCGACCTCTCTCACCAACAAAGGAACAAAAGCAAACAACAGAAAACATGCACAAACAACGCTGACACTAAACCCCTACATGTATTAAGGAAAATAGAAACATCGGCACCCCACCCCACCCTCCTCCCCACCCACCTTTTCCCACCACCCTCTCCCCAATGTCTCAACAAAGAAGATCGATGTATAAAAATGATACATGGAAAAAATATGAGATATTGTACTACCTTTGTAAACCACGAAAATCCTTAATTTTTTTTAAAAATTGTGTTCCTAAACCCCTTTGATCTGTTCGTAGATTTTCTTTGTGAGGTCTTCCCAAAGAACTTCTCCCAACTCACTGTTTGGAAATAATATATTGTAGGCTGAGGTCAGAGGCATTTTGTTTTATTGTGTTCTGAAGAGATAACTTGCATTGTGTGTGTATCAGGTAGTGTCCACAAGATGTGCCTTCTCCTATGCAGCTGTGCTTATGTTCAAATAGATCCCGTTTTTCAGTGCATAATTCCCATTGTCTGCACATTGTGCCCCACAGGTGAGCTACATGGAAATATACTGTGAGCGTGTGCGTGACCTCCTGAACCCCAAGAACAAAGGAAACCTGAGGGTGAGAGAGCACCCACTCCTTGGACCATACGTCGAAGATCTCTCGAAACTAGCTGTCATGTCCTATAATGACATCCAGGATCTAATGGACTCTGGAAACAAAGCCAGGTACAAAAAAAAACCTGCAGGAAGGCCTACCTCATTCTCCCATGGAGTCATGAATCTAATTGTTATTCAGAGCTCTTTCCATCAGAGGTCTTTGTGGCAAGGGGGGTTATCGGGGGGCTGAGGTTGCATAAGGGGACAGTTGATGGTACTGGGACATGAGGACCCCCTAGCAAACCCGTGGCTCTCCAGATGTTGGACTACAACTGCTATAAATCTCTGACCATTGACAATGATGGCTGCAGCTGATGGGAGGTTCATGGGTTTCCCATTCCTGTTTTAAAGAATTGCTTAAGCACTTGAGCACTGTTTAGAATCTTAATTACCAGCCTGGACTCCTGCCTTGTCAGCCTTGCTTCCAAATTGAATGAGGCTTTTGAGACCTTGGAGAAAGACCTCCTTATAGCATTGGATCTTTGCAAGTAGAAAGTGAAACTTGGATTACCAATTTAAGCAGAAATAGAAATTTAACACTTCACTGTTGTTCTTGCTCAACAGGACGGTGGCTGCCACCAATATGAATGAAACCAGCAGCCGCTCACATGCCGTCTTCAACATTATCTTCACCCAGAAACGGCATGATGCAGAGACTGACATCACCACTGAGAAGGTGAGTGTAGGCAGACCAGTAAAAGTTGGTGTTCCTGCCAGCAGCGCAAGAGGTTAGGGGTGGAATGGGTTCAGCCTCCTGCCACCTTCCTTGTTACAACTACACGGCCATGACTCAGCCTCTGACCTCAGCTGGGCAAAGATCATCATTGTACAAAAAAATGAGGTGAAGATAGCTTGATGGGTTGCTTAGAAGACGAACCTGCTACAGTATTCCTTAATCTTCCTTACATTTCCTTTGCAAAGCCCTCCATCCACCAATGAATTAGAGTTGGGTCTGGGAGTAAAAAAAAAATCATCAGAATATGCTCAAACTTTGTGTTGTCAGAACTTTCACCAAAATATATGGATACTAGGAATGTAAAAAGAGTGGGATCATACCAAAGGTTAATCTAACTCAGCAACCAGATGTTTCCAATAAGCCCACCAGCAGAGCTTGATGGCAGTAGTCCTCTGCTGCTGGCTCTGAACATGGAAGTGCCATGTAGCCATCGTGGTTATTAGCCTTAAGGCCTATGTACCTTTAATGGGTCTGGATCCTCTGGATATTGGATCCTCTGGACTGCTGTAAGAGTTGGGACAAATGTGGTCATCATGGGGAGCCCCATTGCGCAAGCATCTTGTGTTGTTATGGTTTCTTGGTTGTTTTTATTGTACATTGCCTTGAGTTTTGTTATTGACAGAAAGGAAATGAACAAGTTTTAATTTTAAAAAACATTGGAAAAAACACAGAAACAGTTCTCAGTTTAGCCTGTCTAGTCAGCACTTGTGCGATAAGTGGAGTGAAGGATTTCCTTCTGAATGACACTCTTAAGGCTTCCAACATCTTGACTGCATGTGGCCCTTCTAGTGTCACGCCAAGCAAGAGTTGGGATGAGTTCAACACTTTCATTTGAACAAAGCATTTGCTGCTAAACTGTTGTGCCTTGTTATGAAACATCATCGTGGTCATGCGTTCTATTTCTTTGCTGCCTTTCTTGCATCACTCAAAAGTGGCATATGTCAGTACCTAGGTGGCCTCCTGTTCAAGTGGTAGATATCATAGGCAACAAGTTCCTCATCTGTTTTTCTGATTTCAGGTCAGCAAAATTAGCTTAGTGGATCTTGCAGGGAGTGAACGAGCTGATTCCACAGGAGCAAAAGGCACAAGACTGAAGGTAAGAGAAGGAACCAAATTAAACTAGAAATAGATGCATGTATCTTTATTATATGTAGGATTGGGTATACCAAGCCCAGACACTATGGCATAAGATCTGTTGGAAAATACAAAAACAAAAAAAAAAAACCCTGAAATGTATGAAATTGTCCTGGTAATTATCACTATTCATGTACCAGTCCTTTTCTACAGTCCATACTTGCTCATATTCCATTCTTTTCCATTTCAGTCATTTTGCTGCTGGTTCCTTCTTGCCTAACTATTAATGCCATCCCATATTGCTGCCCTTCATTCATTCTGGTTGAGAAACAGGCAAAGCTGTCTGTCACTGCATGGGAGTGGAGTTTCACCAAATTATTGTTATTGTTATTGTTATTATTCAGGAGGTAACTTCTCAAGGGAGTAATTCTTAATCCTGATGGTTGTGTGAAGCAGAATGTCCTCAGCAGTTGAAATTTCTTTGTGAAAAGTTTGTGTTGGAATTAGTTGCTCCAAATAAGGATTGTCTTGTTCTTACAGGAAGGAGCAAACATCAATAAATCACTCACTACGCTGGGGAAGGTGATTTCTGCTCTGGCTGAGATGGTAAGGATTGATAGTTGTGAGTTTATATACAGAGTTTACATCTCTCAATACACACTCTGCAATGCTTCACAATAATTGCTCGGCCATTTGGTTCCTGGAGCAGCTATGAATCTATTATTATTATTATTATTATTATTATTATTATTATTTCTATACTGCCTTTCATCTGAGGATCACAGGGCAGTTTATACTATAAAAACACAAAAATGCATACCATAATAACAAACAAAAGCAATATTCTCCCCTCCACCACTCCACCGTTTAAAAGGCCTGAGAAGAGGAATTAGGCTTTTTTCTTTAAGCCCCCATCTCCTTATGTGCTTTTTGGATTGGGGTGGGGGGAAGGGAATCTGATAATCAAAACAGGAAATTTCCAATACATTTAAGTTTCTAAAATTAAGTCTAATGTCCACAAATGTTATGTGAAAAACAAAACAAAGACAGGACATTTTTGTTAATTGTTTCTTTAAAAATTAAGATGCAAGAGAACTATATCTGTAAAGAATAATTATATTTGTTTGAAAACATTCTAGCAGCTCTTAATCATACAAGATGTAGTTGACTTGAGTTGAAAGGTCTGAACACTTTAGGAATGGATCTTAGCGGGAGAAAACCTTTGTATGGCTGACATATGCTCCTTATTTTGTCAAGGCTAGCACCCTATCTTCCACACCACTATAATTCTATGAACCTTACCTCTGAACTGTGATGGGCAGAGCAATCCTAAGACTAGGTTGGGGAGTAGCAAGGTGGAGCAACCGCTGCTTCCCAAACTCTGCTGCTTGTGCTGACTAGGTCAGAATATGCCTCTTGGGGGTAGGGGGAGTCCTTTTTTGCTACACGAGCTTGAGGCTGGCACAGCAGAGAGGCCACAGGGTTGGTTGGGATATCTTCAGGACTTTGGATTGGCCTGCCCCCAAATTTTCTGTCTCAGGGCTTTCCCAGACTTTACTGATGGCCAGAGAGAACTGCTATTGGTAGTTTCCTGCCACACTGAGTACAGAGCTCTCCTCACCAGTGGAAGTTGGCAGAGGGTTCCTTGCACCTTATCCTGACCCCCTCCATTTGCACAGAACTAGGTTAGGATTGCATCAAAAATGCTCTCCATCTGGGCATGTGGGTATTATATCTGGCTTGTGAAGTCAGGACGTTGGTCCCATTTTCTTATTTCCATTAGTCCCCAAATCCAATTCTTATTTTATTTGACCCATTTTAGTAATACATGTTCATGCAATTCTAATCAGTATCTCTGGTTTCTTTTCAGGATTCAGGACCAAATAAGGTAAATACCTGTGCTTTAGAGGTGGTTATAGGAATGAGCTGATCTCCCTTGTTCTCTTCCATAACTAGCTTGGAGACATAGGTGCCACCTCATGCCAAAGATTGTGGGTGCCCGCAACAAAGGGCTTCAACTTTGCCCATTGGTTTTGTGGAGGCCCACATCTTCTTGTGGCTGCAGCTACAATCCTATACATCTTCCAGATGTGCAGTCGTACCTTGGCTCCCGAATGCCTTGGGAGTCGAACCTTCCAGCTCCCGAATGATCAAAAACCCGGAGTGTTCCAGTTTTTGAACATTCTTTCAGAAGCCAACCGTCCAACGGGGCTTCCGATTGGCTGCAGGAGCTTCCTGCAGCCAATCAGAAGCCGCACATTGGAAGTCGAAAGTTTCAGAAGTTGAAAGTACGGACTTCCGGAATGGATTCTGTTCGACTTCTGAGGTATGACTGTAATGGGATTTACTTCCAAACAAGAGAGGAAAAGTCTATGTGAGCACATCACAGACTTGACATGCTATGTCTTTCTTAGCATTTCTATCCCCTCCTTTGTCTACCTGGCACACACATACTTGTCTTCCCTCCATGCATGGGTGTAGTCAAGGGGGGAAGGGGGGCGGTTGCCCCCCACCAAGTAAAACAATAGAAATACTTAATTAACTGGCCAATCATGTCAGTTCTGCCCTCCTAACAAAAATCCTGGATACTCCGTGTAACCTTTTAAAAAGCCAACCATATTTTTTTCTGGTGAGCTGCAGCTGGTGCAGCTAAGGGGCTCTTGTGCAGAGAGCAGGGGTGGTGTTAGCAAGAGAGGCATAGGTGTTTTCCCATGTGTTCCATGGTGCCTGCCTGAAGTTCTCAGCTTTGTTTCTCCTGGTAGTTGAAACCTTAAATAATCAAAATGACCGAGAAGAGACAGATCCAGCCCATTGTTATGCCCCGCCCCAGAAAATGACCTAGATCGTAACATACTTGCCATGGATTCAGTGGGGCTTGCTTTTGATTCAAAGAACAGGGGTGTACATATGCTTAATGTTCTGTATTCCTTGGATTGGCAAACACTTTCAGAATCAGAAGTGTATGTTTAATTGTTGTATTCTGTCCTCCCTGTAGAATAAGAAGAAGAAAAAAACAGACTTTATTCCATACCGGGATTCTGTACTTACCTGGCTGCTCCGAGAAAATCTAGGTACTTTATTCTCAT
Source organism: Zootoca vivipara (assembly GCF_965207765.1). Lineage (NCBI taxonomy): Eukaryota > Metazoa > Chordata > Lepidosauria > Squamata > Lacertidae > Zootoca > Zootoca vivipara. The sequence continues at coordinate 58,601,320 of NC_142588.1, read as the reverse complement.
GACTTATCTTAGATCTATCCTTAATCTCAGATTTATTGGCAGTGGCCCTGCAGGTTGTTTATTGTATGACTCCTTCTATTGGAGGGGTGGGTAACACTCCAATAAGCAGCACTGTTGCCAGAAATCTCATTGCATCAATATGTTCAAGCATGGATAGCATTGCTATTACCCAATTTTTCTCCAACTCGAACAATGTTTGGATGACTGATGAGGCTATCATGGTGCTTGGGGCAGTTTTACGGTTTGCTCATACCTTGTGGGCACAATGATATGGTGAACATGAGAGTGAAATAATGGATATACAGGAAGAGTGTTAGAAAGGAAGGGAGCCAAAGGAGAGGTGTGGTATCTAACTTTATACTTGTACCAGCCACTGTTTTTCTGTGAATTTCCTGGGCAGGTGGTAACTCTCGGACTGCTATGGTTGCTGCTCTCAGTCCAGCTGACATCAACTATGATGAGACTCTCAGCACCTTAAGGTAGGTCCCATGCAAGTCTTCTCATACTCTGAATGGGGCCAAGGGGTAAAAGATTTCCCTTTTGAAATTAGACTATGTTGCTTGTATGAGACTACTCTCAAGATGTTCCAGTTGGAAAACATGTTTGGATACTGAGTAAACAGGAACTTTTTTTTCCAGTGGGGTTGAAGTAAAAAAATAAATAAATTAAAAAAGAGGAAAATCTGAATCCTTTAAGTCTGGAAATGCAAGTTTGCATATAATGTTCATATCACAACAGTTTCAAGTTGTTTATGCAGAAAAGCACTGAGTGTATAGTATTAACTTACTGCCACTTTGATCACTTTTATAACCCACAGTAGTTTCACAATAGCAGTAGTGGTGAATGTGCCCTTTTGGAGCCTGGAAAAGCATGCTGATATGCCCTGATACGTTGATCAGATACATCAAGCAGGAAAAAAATTCACATGGCGAAAAAAACAGCCTGATTTAATTGTAGGAGCTATGCAAATAATGTTGAATGAAGGAATACACATGTGTATTCTCCTCCCAACACCCTATCTATCCCCAGCATTAATAACATCCTCACAGTTCCTTGCTAATAGTGTAGTAGAGCTCCTTCCTATGGAAGGCACTGAATATGCTTTGCTGTTAACTAATGTTGTTGCCACAGGAACAGTCTGAGGTTCCACCACTTCTTTGTCCATATCGTTGTCCTCCAGGGATTTCACTGTGCTATTGTTATCAGTTTGACTCTGCATAAGAGGGAAGAAACATCCCTGTTCACTTGTGAGGAACCCCTCTCGATTCAGACTGCCAGACTAAAATGCTTTATTGTCTGAGGAGGCCAGATCCTCAGGCTGCAACAACTGAAACCAATCCCACAAGGTGTAATTCGATGGTGCTCCAGGGACCTCCAATGGAGCCAGACCAATTGTGGCATCAACCTCAGCATGGATCCGAGTGATTCTGCCCTCAAAGTAGTTCACAAATCTCTCACAGCAGACTAGTGACTGCTCTGTTTTCAGCGATACAACCTAGGTCTGGGCCATCTGGTTCACCACTCTAAAGAGCTCTGCTGGTGATTCACTGAGAGTGCAGTAGAGGCCGGGAGAGTCCCAGTATGCTCCCCTGTCCAGAGCCCTACAGAATCTCTCTACTATACTAGTGGTGTAATCACATTTTGTATTTCCTGGTAGAAGTAGTAATATTGGCAGTTTTCAGTTCTTACCTCTAATATTTCATTTGCATTGGTATTTTATCTTATTTTATTATACACCATTTTTTGTAACTTTGGGTTATGATTCAGTTTACAAATCTGCAAATAAAATCAACAAGTGGCATGGCCCTGAATGTTTTTTTTCAGCTTGGGGGCTTGTGTGTGTGTAGTGATGGAGTCAGGTGGGCAGGTAGGTAGATGGGAGGGGTGTGGGGTTGGAGGCTCACCAGGGTGATGTGAGAAGGAATTGATCTCTCTGTGTCCTTGGTTACCAAAACTGAGTGTGGAACGAGGTCTTGTATAACTCAGAATTGGACTGGAATTAACTGAGCTATTTTCTGAGTTTGGGAGGGAAAATAGCTGGGTTTTCTGCGACTGAATGAGGAAGCTCACCTCAGTGTGCTTCTGTAGAAGCCACACAGTATGGCATTGTCAGCAGCCCTCCCTAGTTTAACCAGACTGAATCTTGCTCCTACAGGTATGCTGACCGAGCTAAGCAGATCAGATGCAACGCTGTCATCAATGAGGATCCTAACAACAAACTGATCAGAGAACTGAAGGATGAAGTGGCTCGTCTGAGAGACCTGCTGTACGCCCAGGGCCTGGGAGACATCATTGACAGTATGTTACATTTCTATGCATTGGACTGGGACTGGCATTTATCTCCACCTTGAATAGAACAAGATCCACCCTCTTTGTGGTTTCCCTTTCTGCTTGATAGCCCTCCTGCCAAGTGACAATAAGAAGGTATAAGAGTCAGGTCACATGTTATAGCCACCATGTAGAAGCTAAGTCATTGCATGCAATGGCTGTGTCAGGTGTGCACCAGCTCACCACTACAGGTTATTTTTATCACTTCACTACAAACTGTTGAACGAAATATGTGCTCTCAGATGGTGACAATTGCTCAATCTAAGTATGAAGCTACTGCAAATGAATAGCTTGTTGTCACACCTGCCAGATGGATGTAATATGGAAAATGACCCCAAGGCAGCTCTGTTCCTGGGACTCGCTCATCTTTTCCTTCCCCATTGTTTCCTCCTGATTGCCTAAAAGTATTTTCCGTCTTTGCACACCTGGTTTCAGGCACATCCCTCTGCACGACCCATAGCTTTTTACAGGCCCAATCATAGGATCATTGCTTTCTTTCTGGGGGTACGCAGGGGTACGCATGCCCCTAAACATTTTGTGAATCTAAGTTTGGCCTCATTGAGGGGCAGTATTTCAATATGAGTAGGAAAATGAGAGTACCCCTAAACATTTCTTTTAGAGAAAAAAACCACTGCATAGGATCATAGCAGTATTTCAGTTCCTCTGCTGTCTGACTTGGAGAATTGTGTCACCACATTATATTGCTGTGGGAGCTTCCTATGAGTGAATGAGGGAGAAATTGTCTGACGTGAAGGATATGCATCTCAGGGCCTTTCCTGCCAATAATATAAATTGAGCAATAAAAAAGTTCAGTTGATGCAGGGGATCCAAATGTCTTTCTCACAGATGGCACTTTTGTTGTGAGATGTAGGGATTTTGGTTTCTTTATCCCACAGCAATCAATCAAACAGCAGTATTTTAATGCTAGGAAGATGCAATCTACCACCTACAGCGAGTAAGTGCTGCAGAGAAGGTGGGCTTATAAGTTTCATGTGTCTTTTATTGGATGGTGACTGTGTCATTGCTGAAAACCACCATTTTGTTAGCATTTTAGTTTCATTTTCCCCACCCCTATATTTGCTTGGATGTTGTGTGCTCCTGAAAAGGTGATCACACATCTTCCCACTTAACTAGTTTGACAGAAGACTATCCCCTTGCAGTCAGTCTGACTGCTATCCTGCACTATGGAAATACATGGCATACTGTACAAAAGAGCAAATTCCAGGTTTCTGGTAATGTGGAAAGGCCCTCAGGTGTTGTTTCTTTATACCTATGAGATAAACCTACTCTTGTTTTCTTTGTCTTCCCCCGCACCCTTCTCCTATCTCTCTTAGCCAATCCTGTTCCAGGAGGACCTAAATGTGTGTATTCCCCATTGCTGATATTTTGTGTGCTTCTCTGCTTCTGACAGGCTCAGTCATAGCTAAGGAACATAAGTACAGCATGAGAAAGGAGACAATTCCCCAAGTACAGTTCTGCAAGGCTATTGTGAACATGGTCGTCTTCATAGCTCCCCAACCTGATATTGATACAGTCTCCTGTAGGGAGAAGGGGGAAAAAAAAGAAGCATCAGCGATAATCCAATCACTGTGTTAAACATAACTTGGATGGGCACCCACTGCTTTCAACAGCACCAATGAGAGATTGCTGTGCTGAGTCCTGCACTCTAATTATAACCTTGTTCCATAGAAATGGTCTTTCCTCCCATGAAGAGGTCCAGGTGTGAGACTGCTCCTCACGATTGGAGAATAATCTATCTCAAACCCTGTAATCCTGTAATGAGATCTTTTCTGTGCTTGACTGACACATGCCACCCATAGACAAAATAAGCTTCACAATCTATACCTCCTCCAGGCCATTTTGCCCTGCGTCCTTAGTTGGAGGTCCAGCAGCTCTTCATCATACCTTGACTTTGTCTTTCACAATCTTATTATCCAGGAAACTTTGCCTACTAAAATCTTCTGGGCAGTCTATGCTCTTGAGGTTTCCTTTCTCTATGCTGTAACTGTGTTTCCTGCTGCTTTTTCTGCTGCTTCTGCTTCTGCTTCTGCTGAGACTGGGTCCAATGGATATGTTCTGGGGTGGGGGGAGAGGGAAGGAGGAAGGAAACTAAGGAATCTGCACCAGGCTACAGGTGGCACAGTTGTTACTGCTGATCCTATCTGGCCCTCCTGCTGATTGTATGGTTGTACCTGTTAGGAATGCTGCTGGAATAGTTAATCGGCTGAAGGATGTGACAGAATGAACTGGCTTTTGCTGGCATGTTAAAAGGCGCTGCAGTCTGTGCCTTGTTTGTGAGCAGTGCAGCCTACACTCTGATCTAAAACACCCATTTAAAGCACAGGCAGGCGAACCAAATTTTCTAGGGCTTAGATGTTTTCCGAAATCACCCAGTGTCCATGCATTAAAACCCAACCGGGCCTGCCCCCCCCCCCCGGATTGCACAGGTTCTGCCTTCCCTCCGTCCATCTGCTGAACAAAGCCCAATACATCTATTTATATTATTAAACATATTAAACATATGATTTATTGAACCAGAAATCCAACCCAAATCAGAGTTGTCACCTGATTACACATGGCTTTCTAATGTTGTTACTAATTTAACAATTATGCTGAGTTACCAGCCTGTTTGCCAATGCCCTTTTCTAAAACAGAGCCTTGGGAAATAGTGCATCAATATTTACTCTGCTCTTTACTCAAGAGCCATAGTCTTGGCTCTCCATACTCAAAGAGAATTTGTAAGGGTGAGGGATGGGGGAAGCAGACAAAGTTTTGTAATGGTGTGAGAGTGATGCCTGGTTGCCAGGCTGTGTTGGCCAGTCAGCAGTGGCAGAGCATGTCCCACCGGTGCCCAGGGCTGGTGGGCGCACACCAGAGAGAGAGTCCCGCGCCATGGAGGCGGGGCATGCCACCGGAGCAACTGCGTCCTCCTCACCGGAGGGACGAAGCAACTCCGTGTGTCAATCCCGCATTGCTTTTGCAGGCAGTGCAGGACCTGCAGGGTGCCCGAGCCGCAGCGTCCCTTCTGGATGCCCTCGCAGCCCTGGATCATTCCAGTATCTTCGATGCTTGGAGGTGCGGCCAGCTTGCAGCCTTGGATCCCAGCATTGGAGAGGGGTAGCGTCGCCTCTCCGATGCTCGGCGCTGAGCTTGCAGGACGCCTGAGCTGTTTCACCCTTCCCAGGTGCCCTCCAGGCTCCAGCTAGAGGGCCTCTGAGAAAGAGGCAACAGGCAAGCACCCACCCTCACTCCTTTTGTGATCAGTGCAGGGCTCGCCTGAGCTGTTGCCTTCTCCTTTGGCTTCATCCTGCTGGAGGGTGTCTGAGAAGGACGCAACAGCTCGTGACCGGCAGGAAGGCGCCCCCCCAAACCGCGCCTGGGGCGACAGCACCCCCCCCCATGCTGTGCCTCTGCTAGCTAGGCCTCTGATAATTTAGCTGCAGAGGAGAGGACAACTGTATTGCAAGGCCAGAGCGTTATCCATTGCTGCAAAAAGGTTTACCAGGACAGACTGAGAGAGTGTTCCTGGTTATTGTTGTTTATAATGTTTAGGGAAGCAGAAAATGAGATTTACATCATGTAAAACTCTCAGGATCTTCTCCTGGTTTTCATGCATCTCAGGTCTGTTTGACTTTTTGGCATTACAAAGATGCATGACCTGGACTCTTTCAGTTTCGTATTCTTTTTTAAAATGCAGTGAAAAGGTAAAGGTCACTCATTAAGGTCACTAATTTCAGAGTCTCCGACTATGCACAGCTTTTGTCCTAATCTTAGATGATGCAAAAAAAAAAAAAAAAAAAACCTGAAACAGCAGCCATCTTATCCTGATCTACATGAATGAAAAAGAAATACCTTGGGAATTCCCAATAGCTAACTTCCTACTTTCCCTTTTTTCTTTGAGCTTTGACTGAAATGGCTGATACTGATACTGAGCTTTCCCTTTTTTCTTTGAGCTTTGACTGAAATGGCTGATACTTAATGGCTATCTTGATCCATATAGGGAAGATGGTGTGTATATGGTTCTGCTTTTTCAAGCAACACTTCCATCCTGACCTTCACAAACAGATGGGAAGTTGAACACTTGGTTCTAAATTCAAGGTCTTGGGCTCATTAATATTATGCTAACCCTAACTTTTAAAACACTAAACTTTTGCTGGAAACATTTTTTTTTTGGACATGAACCTCATAAAACTAATGTGTTGTTAACATGCAATACTCTTGGATATAAAAAACGCTGATACTAATATTACCTGGTTCAACAGTGTTTGAATTTTCCTGTTAGACTCACAAAGTTTATTTATTCTATGCTCTTCATTTTGGGGCCTTTTCTGGTTTTTATCAATATTAATGATGCAACAGATGTGGAATGACAGGAAGCTTTGGAGCATTTGACATCACCTTTATCTGAGAGCAGATGTCTATATTACATATCTAGAACATGTTTTGCAGGGGTGGGGATCCCATGACCTTCCAGATGTTGTTAAACTCCAGATCCCATCAGTCCTGAAATCTTCTTCTGCATGGCCTTAATGGACATGTTATCCAGGAATTTTTCTATCCCCTGCCTATGATGCTAGAGGAGAAGGGGTCTACAGTGGTTGTAGACAAGATCTTCAGTAAGCTGTCCATTTCCCCCAAGGCACAGGCATGAGCAAAATGAGACTTAAGAGAAGTTGATATTAGGGTCCTGCCCTGGCACCTATACCCACATTATTGTCTGTGTATCTCTTCGTTGAATTTCTACCTTTCTCCTCATTGCATCATGTTGCTATTTCCCAACTGCATTTCTTTTCTCTATCTTTTCCTTCCTTCTTGTCTTTGTGTCTTTCCCTCTTCTTTCTCCCCTCCTGAACCCCTTAGACATGTCCGACTTTCAGAACAATAATGATAATCGTAGAGTGGCAGATATGAGTCAACGCCATGACAATCTCTCCACAGTGACCAATGCCTTGGTAGGAATGAGCCCGTCCTCCTCACTCTCAGCCTTGTCCAGCCGAGCTGCTTCTGTCTCCAGTCTCCACGAACGCATCATGTTTGCTCCAGGTAGTGAAGAAGCCATTGAGAGACTGAAGGTAAGAGCCAAGATCATGCATGCCATATTTGTAGTACAGAGATATTGATGGTGGGAAACTTGGTAGAAAGAGATCATAGCAGAGACAATAATTGTTAGTCTCCAGTGTTGCCTTTAAATATTATAACCTTGTTCAGATAATGTTGGAAAGAATCTGAAGCCACCTGTTAGCTATGATCAGGTCAAACGTGAATGTGCACTGTGCATATTCCAGTAGTGGAATAAAGTTGTTCTGATTGTTGCATCCTGGACAGGGGATCTGAAGCCCTCCAGAAGTTGTTGGACTCCAGCTCCCATCAACCCCAGCTAGCATGGCCATTGATTGGGGATGATGGGAGTTTTAGTTCAGCAAAACTGGAGGGCCACAGATTTACCATCCCTGTCCTAGAGAAAGGTTGATAAGCTCTGCATAATGCATTGCAGGCAATATATTCCCAGTTCAATGTTTTATGTTCAACTTTCCCATTGCAGGAAACTGAGAAGATCATTGCTGAGCTGAATGAAACATGGGAAGAAAAGTTGCGCAGGACAGAAGCAATTCGTATGGAGAGGTAGGAGTCAAGCTATCAATCTGGTGTGGTTTATTCATATAAAAAGTTCACACCTAAGTCTATGTGGTTTGACATTTTGTTTCACCACAGTATGGCCTCAGTATAACAGAGAAACACTCCAAGTATTGGCAGGGAGCCACATGTTAAAGTCATCACAAGGAGCAATTGCCACATGGAGGCTGTTTCAGCTCATAGACTCCCCATTTATGATGACTAGAGATCCTGAGAAGCTGAGAATTGTTGGACCAGGAAGAACCATTTCATACGTTACTTTTGAAAAATGCATATTGCATGTTGGAGTGCAAGAAATCTCTCCCCGACCCATCAAGTTCAGCAGAAAGCCAAGTGAAGAGGGCTCATCTTTCATTTCATCACATTTCCTCTAAAAGCATGGCTCTTTCTGTGCCTCAGAGCCTGCTGTCAACACTTATCTTTGCTACTTTCCCACTCCCTGCTGCTTATCCTTCCCCAGCATCAATACTTCCCCAAGACCAGCATTTTAATGATTTACGGCTGTTACCATCAATTTTGTTTAGAGAGCATGGTGCAGTCTCTTTCTGAATGCTTCTTCACCTCTTACTACAAGATCCAGGCCTTGGCAGAGTTGTTTAAATTCTAGTTGCATCCTTTGGTGTTTTCCAGGGAAGCTTTGCTTGCAGAAATGGGAGTGGCTATGAGAGAAGATGGTGGTACACTGGGAGTGTTTTCACCTAAAAAGGTAGGATTCTTTTTCTGCCTCTTTCACTGTGCTCAATTGCATGTATATATTTGCTAACGGTGAAAAATATATATCAATTAAATATACAGTGGTACCTCTACTTACGAATAACTCTACTTACGAATGGAGCTCCGTCCACCATCTTAGATGCGGTTTAGATAGGATTTTTTCTACTTACGAATTTTTAGATAGGGTTGCTTCTACTTACGAATTTTCTCTCTCAATGCATTCCTATGGGATTCGACTTACAATTTTTTTTCGAATTACGGATGTGCGTTCGGAACGCATTAAATTCGTAAGTAGAGGTACCACTGTAGAGACAAAACTCCACCTTAGACTCTGGTGATGCATTGAAGTTTTCATTAGTATTTTGATGAAATAAATGTTTTGCCCCCTTTCTGAATGGTCTGCTGCTGTTGCTGCTGCTGCTGCTGCACAATTAGTACTCATCTAGCAATAGCCCATATTAAATTTCTGTTAGAAGATCCAGCAGTAGCTTGTTTCTGTTTCCATTGGGCTGCTTGAAAGAAACAGAATTAGGCCTGTCCTACTGAGTAGTTACGCTTGGGGGCACTCCCTTTATGATTCATAAGGACATAGGAAGAGATCCATCTACTCTAGCATCCCTTTTCCCACAGTGGCCAGCAAGATGGCACAAGGAAGCTCACAAGGAGAGCATGAGAGATATTCAGCAACCTGTAGTCAGTGGCATCTTTCCTCCAAACATGAGGGTCTCATTTAGCCTTCATGGTTAATAGTCATTGATACACCCATCTTCCATGCATGTGTCTAATCCCCACTAACAGCCCACTAACAGTCCCCTCTAGTTGCTGGAGGACCAAGAACTCTATGAATGCATGTTCTCTCTTCATTCATTGATATTTTAAATCAAAGTCTCTTGCTATTAAAACACATAGATATGTTAAAGGTGTTTTCCTTCAGTACAGTGAACACGAAAAGAGGACTGTTTGATAGCAGTTTCCCCACCCAACAGCATAGGGAGGCAAGGTCATAGAATCATAGAGTTGGAAGAGACCACAAGGGCCATCCAGTTCAACCCCCTGCCAAGCACGAAACACCATCAAAGCATTCTTGACATATGCCTGTCAAGCCTCTGCTTAAAGACCTCCAAACAAGGAGACTCCACCATACTCCTTGGTAGCAAATTCCACTGCCGAACAGCTCTTACTGTCAGGAAGTTCTTCCTAATGTTTAGGTGGAATCTTCTTTCTTGTAGTTTGAATCCATTGCTCCGTGTCGGCTTCTCTGGAGTAGCAGAAAACAACCTTTTTCCCTCCTCTGAGAGAAGATGGTGGAACTAGTGGTGTTTGTACAATCCAATAACCTAACTGCCTAGAACTAGTCTTCTTACATCTATTAGTTATGCTCAGGCAGAGCCAAAAGAAGCCTTGCCCTGATTCTAATACAGTTTATCAACCCCTGTTCTCCTGGGTTTGTGTGAAATTATTACGGGTCCAATAGTACAACATATTTCAGAAGGTAGCAAGGAGTGGGGAACTCAACATGAATGTTAGTTCCTTAGGTCTTCAGTTCATTTCTCAAAATTTATATATGATTTACTAGAACAGTTTATAGTAGAACACTTTGATTCATATTTTTGTGATAATGATTTCTTTTGACATATTACACATTTGAATTCTTTCTTTTCTTTCCTCCTTTGTCACGTAGCCACCCCCAGTTAAACCCCAGGATGTTTTCCTGGAGAGTGTAGGGGTGTTTTCCCCCAAGAAGGTTGGTCTTGTTAAGGGGTTGTGTTGGAGTGATCTGTGTGATTCCTTTTCGGAAAATTGGTTTGTACTGTCTGGTGCCAAGAAAACATTCTGAATTCTGTGCACGGTAACTAGAAGTAGTTCAGGGAGAAGAAAGGCACAGCAACATTCAGCATGTTTTCTCTGAATTATATAATTGAAATCATTACAGAGGGTGATGTAATAAGCTTGTTTGTTCACCCATGACTCTATATTCTGCCCCATGTCACAAGCAAAGTGTGTTACGTTACATGGTGCCTAATTCAGTAGTGGAGAGAGCTCTGCATCATACTGCCTCCTCTCTGGAGAGAGGCCTCAGGTGTTGATTGCTTAGAGGCAGGAGAACAGAGCTCAGCCGTGGCGGTTGCATCTGTGTGCCTGATCCTGTAACTGCTCATAGTTATAAGCAGGACTGTCAATCAACTGATTGTAATCATTTCACTGCCTTACTTCTGACTGATTGATCAGTGTTTAAAGTGCATAGGTACAGCTTTTCAGTGAAGATGATAATTTCATAGTGAGAGCAGTTGTTGAAACTTGGGGTTCATCCACACTTCCATTTGCCCATCTGCTCCCCCCACCAGGTTTTCTGGGTTTGAAGCAGTGGGGGCAAAGGCAAAATTGCTGGGACCTGTGCCTAGAAAGCACAGGACTAGTGGAAAACTGCTTGGACATATGTTTGCTATTTGTGGGATTCCAATCCTTGCATGAGTAAATGGTATCTGGTCCACTTTGCATGGTGTTCAGATTGCTGTGATAGTTGCAATGCTAATATCTTTCCAAGAAGGGATTCCATGACGGCAATGGTAGTAATGTTCTTTAAGTCATTTGATCTAACATAATGTTGACCTGTTGAACCCCCAAAATGAAGACCTTGCACATGGCAGAGTGAGAACTTTAAAATGAAAATGTGCAATGTGCTTCTTTTCTGAACACTTGGTAATGTGAGCTTGTTGTTTCAGTAGTATGAATCACATTTTTATTAATAATTTTTATATCACTTTGTATTATGTGGGGAAATGCTTGATAAAATGGCTCATTGTTATTTCTATTTTGGAGAGGAGACATAGAAATGGCAGGAAATAAACTTCTTAAAACAAGTAGCCATATGTTTGAAGGCAGGGCAGGAGGAGATGTTGTGCAATTGCTGCTCCTTACTCTGCAAGAAGATCTGATACAAGAATCTCAAGCAGAAGTGAAAAAGCCTTAGAGAGCATACCCTTAATTTCTTCAATGAAAATAGGGACGTCTCATTCCATTATGATAATTTTACTATTTATACCCCACACATCTTACTGGGTTGCCCCAGCCACTCTGCGCAGCTTCTAACACATATAAAAACATAATAAAACATTAAGCATTTTTTTTTAAAAAAAAACCTTCCCTATACAGGAAGGTTGCTCAGATGGCTCAGGGGTCGGATAACTCCATATCCTCTAATATTTCTCCAATGAAAATAGGGACATCGTAAGGAAAAGCGGGTGGTGCTGTGGGTTAAACCACAGAGCCTAGGGCTTGCCGATCAGGTCGGTGCTTTGAATCCCCATGACGGGGTGAGTTCCCGTTGCTCGGTCCCAGCTCCTGCCAACCTAGCAGTTCGAAAGCACGTCAAAGTGCAAGTAGATAAATAGGTACTGCTCCAACCGGGAAGGTAAACGGCGTTTCCGTGTGCTGCTCTGGTTTGCCAGAAGTGGCTTTGTCATGCTGGCCACATGACCTGGAAGCTATACGCCAGCTCCCTCGGCCAATAACGCGAGATGAGCACTGCAACCCCAGAGTCGGTCACGACTGGACCTAAAGGTCAGGGTTCCCTTTACCTTTAAGGAAAAGCGGGACATTCTGGGATTGAATCAGAAACTGGGACAGCTTCTCTGGAAAATAGGGACACTTGGAGGGTCTGAGAGAGGTGGACTTCTGGCCTTTGCAAATATGAGAAGTGCCAATGTTTTTTGTGACTGCATACATGTTATGTACTGAGCTGAATCCTAGAACAATAGGATTCAGAATCAGCAGTCTGATTGGTCAGCAGGAGCTACCCAATCCAACTCCAGGTGGAAGTGAATCCGCAACCTGATTGGCCTGCAGGAGTAGCCAATCAGGCGGCTGGTAGAAGTGAATCTGCAACCTGATTGGCCTGTAGGAGCAGCCAATCAGGCTGCAGGCAGAAGTCAATCCACAACCTGATTGGCCCACAGTTGTAGCCCTGAAGTAGCCAATCACGCAAGGCCCATTGTGTAAATAATGTATATAAGCAGATGGTTTGGGGAAAAGAGCCATTCTTCTCTTCTTCTCCTTGATGACTATGAGCTGAATAAAGAGCATGAAATTCACTCTCGACTCCGAGTATATTTCAATACATAACATTTTTGGTATGTGAATGCGTGTTGAAGTTTGAGGCCTTGAGTAACTAAGGTGGGACTTGCAGTTTGGTTATAGATTGATGTTAATTGCATTATTTTGCAGGGATTAGTGAGTGAGTTCTGCTTTTTGCATATTCAGGACAGAAAATGGGTGTAGCAGAGCTTTCCTTTATCTTATAAACTTTATAAATAAAGTATGTGAGGAAAATGGAAGGTGCAACTTGAATTGAGTTACTGAGAATTAAAAATATGGCTAAGTTTTCATGGGAGGTATGTGTGTGAGTGTGTATAAAGGGTGTATGGATCTGGCCCCTGCCGCTGCTGGGACATAGCTCCCAACAACTTTCCATGCACCCCTCAGCCTGAAAAAGGTTCTACGTTGTGACTGGAGGAGTCCCCATATGTCAACCACTGGATCATACTGATGAAGTGAATCTTAGGATGTAGACTGTAGTCCATGAACACTTAAGCCATACTATATGTGTTAAGTCTTTAAGGTGCCACAAGCGGACCCGCCAACTGTCACATTTTAAGTGGGACATTCCAGATCACAGAAGTCAAACCCGGCTTCTGTTTCTATCCTAGAATGTCCTGGGTTTTTTTTTTGGTCTGGCACTCTGGCATGAATGCCGGACCAAAAGACACTCACTCTGGCTATCATCAGCAGAGTAGCACCAAAGCGGCTTCTGGTTCATCACTCTGGTGTGACTCTGTTGACGATCGCAGGAGTGCCAGATGAGAGTTGGGTGGGAGGGTGAGTGGGAAGGGTGGGGGCAAGGGTGAGCAGCACAGACTAGCAGTGAGTGGTTGGGAAGGGCGAGCAGTGGGGGTGGGGCATGGGGGTGGGGTGGGGTGGCAAGCCAAGACAGCCTGGACGGGCCCTACCCTGCACCCGCTAAACTAGCCTGTTTCCCTCAAATTTTGGTGGCAGGCACTGTCTATCAATGTCTGTTCTGGTAAGATTCATCAGCCCCCCACACATATGTGGAATATGGGTGGGGAGTGGGATTTACCTTCCTCGGGCAGCAAAACGTCTTGGGCTATCAATGCTGTGGCACATTTAGGTCACTCTTAAAAAGGGCAGACTTGTCAGAAGAGCAAGGCTAGGCCTTGGTCTGTGAAAGAAAAGGGTGTTAATCTCTCTCCCCCGCTCTACCTCTCTCTTAGACACCACATCTGGTCAACCTAAATGAAGACCCACTCATGTCCGAGTGCCTTCTGTATTACATTAAAGATGGAATAACCAGGTAATAAAGACAGTAACAATTACAACTTTGCCAGGATTAACAGAGAAGGTGGACATTGATGTGATTTTCACCAGCAGCTTTACATTCAAATGTCAACTGAATGCAAATACTGCCTAATTTGCTTTCAGTGGAATGTGTATTTGAACCTACATTTGGTAAAGGACTTGTGCTTAAGTACCTTTTTGTGCAACTAGATCTGGACTGGGGCCTGAGTCATTGCCTAGAGAACATTTCAGAGCTGTAACAACTCTACAAAAACGGCCCTGCTCCTTATGGATATGGAGCAAAAGTGAGATCCCCAACAGGCCCTCATCTGTTGGTCTTAGTGGACACAGTAGTTCATAAGAGAGAAGGTGCTCACTAAGATAGACTTAGCCTAGCCTGCTTAAGGCTTTCTATATAACCTGCATCTTGAATTGTGACTAGAAGCAAACCAATAGCTACTGCAGCTAAACAAGACTTGGGGTGTGTGTGATGCTTTCTGCAAAGGTGTTCTTCTAGCTTTCCTGTCCATTGGGACCCTAATAGGGTTGGTCCAAGGAGCTCTGTTATTAATCAGAAAGCACCTAAAATGCTTTGCCATTTTGGAAACTTCAGCAACTGTGTTTTGCTCCAACAGGGTTGGTCGAATAGATGCTGAGAGGAGGCAGGACATTGTCCTCAGCGGTCACTTCATCAAAGAAGAGCACTGCATATTCCGCAGTGACACTAAGGCTGGCAGTGAAGGTATCCCCATACAGAGAGCCTCACGATTCTTGGGCTTCCTTTTCTACCTAGTTAAAACTGAGCTTCTCTAAGTCATTTGTCTCCATTGCTGCCAATGGTTCTGTGGAATACCACTTTCTTCCTTACCTGCCTTTCAAAATGGAGCACTTTGGAAAGTAGCCACATTGGGAAGTGCTGTCTCTTTGCTTCTCGGTTGTATCAGCTCAGTTTGACCTCTGCAGGCTTTTAGCAATTATCACAACAGTCCTACCACAAGACTGAATTTCTCTGATAAAACACATTCTAGTTTTTTCATATATGTTGTCCTTGTTTGCTACAGAGCAACAATGGGCACCTGTGGCTCTCCAGACATTGTTGGACTACAACTCACATAATACGGTAATTGATTGGCCATGGTGATTGAGGCTGATGGAAGTTGGAGTCCAAAATCTTCTGGCCAGTCACAGGTTCCCCTTCCCAGCATTAGAGGACACTGTCCCATTGAGTGTTAAAATAACCCCTAGTCCAGCCTGCACCTGTATATGTAATGGGGGAATGAGCATAATATTATCCTTTGCCTCAAGCAGCAAATATTTTGGTCCAACCCTATCCCTATAGCTCCTTTGGGGCCTCTGGGCCATATCTTGATGTGTTATTATGAACAGATACCTTCAAGTCTAAAGTATCATATCTAACATAATTGGTATTTTTGGAATGAAGGCATTGCCTTGCTTTCTGTATGTTGCTGCCCATCAAGGTTTAATGCAGAGGTTTTGGTTCCCCTCTCAGCAAGCTTATTGATTGTATTTGTAACAGGCAGCCCTGTTTAGGGAAGCTTTTATTGTTTGATTTCTGTATTTTAATGTTTTGTTGGAAGCCGCCCAGAGTGGCTGGGGGAACCCGGCCAGATGGGCGGGGTATAAATAATAAATTATTATTATTATTATTATTATTATTATTATTATTATTATTATTATTATTGTAAGAAGATTGTGGGGGAGGTTGTTCTCTGTAATTCTCACACATTGTTTTATTCCCTGTCCTCTCCCAATTCCCTTTGTGCGTTTTCCATAGCAGTGGTGACTCTAGAACCTTGTGAAGGAGCAGACACCTATGTCAATGGAAAGAAAGTAACAGAGCCCAGCATCTTAAGATCAGGTAGGTTCATTCTCCAGTAGAAAGGAATCAGGAATAGGAGAAAAGCGTTGTAAGAGACTCCATGAAAATCAGGTAGCTCTCTACCATGGAGGGATAGACTTGTGGAATCATAGAATCACAGAATTGTAGAGTTGGAAGGGACCCTGAACGTCATCTAGTCCAACCCCCTGCAATACAGGAATCTCAATTAGAGATGACAGGTGGCCATCCAAACACTGGTTAAAAATCTCCAATGAAGCAGAGTCCACTACCTTCTGAATGAGTCCATTCCACTTTCAAACAGCTCTTATGGTTGGAAAGTTCTCCCTGATAAAATAATGCTTGTGGAAATAATTTTCTGAAAGAGGGCCTCTTTGTCCCGAATGGACTGGTGTTTGAGCATGGTTTGTATTGAAGTCAGTAGGGACAAGTGAGTTGTATATGAGATGGGACAGAAGTTCCGCAGTTGGACATAATTTCATCAGCTTAGCAATGCGTTGTTTACTGGAATCCCATCCTATTTCAACCCCTCTAGTAAATATGCTCCCCTCTCTGCACAGGAAATCGCATAATCATGGGAAAGAGCCATGTATTTCGATTTAACCATCCTGAGCAGGCACGCCAAGAGCGGGAGCGAACTCCTTGTGCAGAGACCCCAGTTGAACCAGTGGACTGGGCTTTTGCCCAAAGAGAACTGTTGGAGAAACAAGGCATTGACATGAAGCAGGAGATGGAACAGAGGTGAGTGGAAGCAAGCAGGAGATGGAACAGAGGCGAGTGGAAGGAAGAATGCAGAAGAGCTCATTGACAGGGTTGCATAATTCACAGGGTGGTAGCTCAGTAACAGAGTATATGCATTGCATGCAGAGAATGCAGAGAAGGTCCCAGAATCAATGCCCACCATCTCCAGTTAGCAGGTGATACGATAGGCCTCTGCCAGAGAATCCTGAAGTCAGAGGAGACAATACTGGACTAGCTGGCAATGGTCTAAGTCAGTATAAGGCAACTTCACACATACACACATGAGAGGGGGCAGGGGTTTGATATGGAGAAGGTAACATGGCAGTGGAATAGGAAATCTCTGCGATTTTCAGTACTGCTTTGACATTCTGTCATTCCTTTTTCTCTGTAGGCTTCAGGAACTGGAAGATCAGTACCGGAAGGAAAGAGAAGAAGCTAATTACCTTCTGGAGCAGCAAAGACTTGTAAGTAATAAACAGGTTTCTTTTTTGCACATGTTACGAGAGCAGTATAAAGCAGACAAGTTGCACTGTAATTGGTTGGGGAGACAATCATTTCCAAGATGTGACACTATATAGCACAGGGCAGACTTTAGGTTTGCAGGATCTACTGTGTGTATGCATTTTAGTAGTGTCCTGAGAAGCAGTAACTGGAGCTAAGTGCAAAAAATGTTTACTTAAATTAAAGAATTCTGAGTTCAGGAATTTGTTTTGAGTACTAGAGAGAATTGAGCTCACAGTTTTCACACATACACCCATTCCTGTCTGTATCCCCCCCCCATTTCTACAGTATAATTTAGAGGGGGGGTATCATTTTGTTGTTTCCATTATCAAACAGTTGGGAGTCAGACATCCCTGCTTTATCTACATGAAATCTATCTGCCCACCCCTGCGCTATACCACCTAAATTGCATGACTAGGATTTGCATCTCTCAGCAAGCCAAATCACATTTGTAAAAGGTCAAGAACTCCACATAATAGTCCCCATCTAATGTCCCACATAGTTTAATATTATGAATAATCTATGTAGGTATAGTTTCTTATAATTCTGTGTCTCAGGAAATTTCACAATCCACTAAACTGAAATGGTGATCACTAAGGAAATGGAAAGTATTGATCAGGGAATGGAATAATTTCTTGGTTTTACCTGGACTCAGCACATAAAATCAAAACTCAGCAGGCAATAGGATTATTAACTGCTCATCTGTTTGCCCTTTTAGGATTATGAGAGTAAACTGGAAGCTTTACAGAAGCAGATGGACTCAAGGTATTATCCTGAGGCTAATGAGGAAGAGGAGGAACCTGAGGATGAAGGTAATAATTCATTGAAAGGAAAGAACTATTAAACCTATCATTCAGTGAGTTGCATTCAGCTACTTACATTCTAATATAAAGTGCAAACAAGCTATTGTTATTTTGATCTGCTCACTCACTACATGGAAGTAATAAATTGAAAAGGATTAGGCAGTGCTTTTTTTCAGGGGGTTCTCAAGGGTACAAAGTACCAGCACCTCCTCTTCTTGTTAAAAAATGTGGCACTTGCTGTAACAACTGGCACCTGTTTTTTTTTAAGGAAAAAAGCACTGGGATTAGGTCCCTATTCCCATACATAGAAGCCTGATTATGTGGCATATACATTCCAGATAAACTGTTTATACTGAGTCAGGCCTTTGGCTCATCGAGCTGAATAATGCCTACAGTACACTGATTAGAAGTGGCTGTCCAGGACAGGGGTCTGCTACAGTCTGGCTGTACCCAGTTCCAATAACTAAATAAATATAAATACTGCATTGTTTAGTGGACTGCTCTGTTAGGATTGCTGTTTTGTCATATTGTTGAATGATTGTGATTGCATAATGTAACAAGCTGTGTTTGTAAAAAAAAAAAATGTGCTTGTTCAGAAAGAAGCAAGTTTAGTCAGAGTAGAGCCAGGAAATCAAATATGAGCAAGAGCGGTCTTCCCCAACCCAGTGCTCTCCAGGTGATTTGGCACCAAATTCAGCCAACCTGGTGCTCTAGTAGAAGTGCAATGGGGTTTCCCCCCCTCTCCTCTCCCCATTTCCCCCTTCCTCTAAAATCCACTCTGGATGGCTAGCAGAATCCCAGAATAGTGTACAGGGGAAGGAGAGGGGAGATGGTTCCATCAGCGCAATGTTGAATTCCACCCTCCAAGTAGTCCCATCAGCCTCAGACTGCACAGCCAGTAGTCAGAGATGATGGGAGTTGTAGTCCAAAACATATGTAGGGTACAGTGCTAGCTGCCCCAGAACTAGAGGTTCAGGTAGGTGTGAAAATAAATGGCAATTGGGCTCATGCAAACAAGCTGAGCAACCACATTGCAATAATGTCTTCTTGTTTCCTTTGGCACCTTTTTGGGGGGGGGGGCTGCTGGGAAGTTAACTAGCTAGGGGATGTGGTTTACTGAAACCAGTCCTTAGAGTATATTTTTTCAAGCTCGGCACGCTAGAATGTATCCCAAGGTATTAAAAGAGTATGGGAGATCTGTCTGAATGCCATTGCACCCAGGATTCTGTTCTGCCCACCTGCCGGTAGACCAGGCTTCCTCAAACTCAGCCCTCCAGATGTTTTTGGCCTACAACTCCCATGATCCCTAGCTAGCAGGACCACTGGTCGGGGATGATGGGAATTGTAGTCTCAAAACCTCTGGAGGGTCGAGTTTGAGGAAGCCTGCAGTAGACATTTTGTTTGAGGAGAAGGTAATGTGAGCTATAATCAACGGGTGTCAGCAAGGACTTGCTCTTTGAAGAGAGTGACCATGTGGAGTGTTTATCTCACCAGTACAATGGACAGAGCGAGAGTTTGAGCAGGCGCTCTGGGCCTTCAGGAAGTGGAAATGGTACCAGTTTACATCTCTTCGGGACCAGCTGTGGGGCAATGCCATTTTCTTGAAGGAGGCCAATGCCATCAGTGTGGAGCTGAAGAAGAAGGTGAGCAGGTTCTGTCATTGTAACAAATGGTGACTGGCATTGTCTATTCCACGTTCTGTTACTGTTTCTTCAGATGAAATAGTATTCCAGATGGAACTGGGCACATACAACTGTACCCTCAACACCCTGCACATCTACCACTGGAGGAAATAGCATCACCCTGCCCAATGGTGTGTCTGGCCCTGATTAATTGGTCATTAGCCATGACAGCTATATTGAACTTCAGTGTACAAACTGATAATATCTCTGATTATCAGATGCTCTGGAGAACAGGAAAAGACCATGCCAGATTTGTGAATGTCCAAAAGCATCTAGCTGTGATTGAAAACCAAACTAATTAAATGGACTTTTGTTCGATCCCACAAGGGAATTTTTATGGTTATTGAAATAACCAACATATAAATGAGAGGAGGGACACAGGGGCTTGAAGTTAAGAGAAATATTATATTGTTTGACTAGCAGTTACTCTTTAAAGAAAACTTGGGAGGGGAAGGAATCATAAGGAAAAGCAGCATTTTACCAGAGCGCCCCTCCCCCAATAGTGTATTTTCACCTAGGTGCATTAGCAAAAAAGTATCCTTGCATGATCGTTGAAAGGCAGTAGTGGTTGCTGCTGTTATTAAATTATTATATGAAATGGAGTGACCACAGACCAGCTGGCTGCAACTGCAAGTGAACTGAATAAAGACGAGTAAGTTTTGAGGGTTCTTCTTGTCTGAGTGAAGATCCTGCTGTCATAATTTATATGTGGTATGAGAGTATAGGGTGCCCTGAGTAGTGACCTCTGTGCATGAGGAAGTACTAACCAGCAACAATGACTTTTCCCTTGCTTTCCCTTCCAGGTTCAGTTTCAGTTTGTGCTCCTTACAGACACCCTGTACTCACCTCTGCCTCCAGACCTGCTTCCTCCAGATGCTGCCAAAGACCGTGAGAAACGTCCTTTCCCAAGGACTATTGTGGCAGTGGAGGTTCAGGACCAGAAGAATGGAGCAACCCATTACTGGACTCTGGAGAAACTCAGGTAAGAAAAGATATTTTAATAGCACCATGAGCAGCTAGTTGCCTGACAAAAAGTCAAAGAGCTTTGATTACCTGGAAGGAAGGTGATACAGAATATAGGATTATTGTCTGACACGGGAGTGAGCCCTCTTATTTCACAGTAAGCCAATTGTGCCCTTGACAAAGGGAAATACAGTCGTACCTTGGAAGTCGAACGGAATCCGTTCCAGAAGTCAGTTCAACTTTCAAAACATTCGGAAACCAAAGCGCAGCTTCTGATTGGCTGCTGGAAGCTCCTGCAGCCAATCGGAAGCTGTGGAAGCCCTGTTGGACGTTCAGCTTCCAGAAATAGTTTGCAAACTGGAACAGTCATTTCCGGGTTTGTGGCGTTCGGAAGCCAAAACATTCAATAAGTAAGCTGTTCGAAAATCAAGGTATGACTGTAACATGTGTTAAAGTTGCCTTCACAGGTTATTTTAGGACTTAGATACATAAGCCTTCAAGTATACCATGCTCTGGCAAGGTGAGTCGAGTACAGAAATGGGAATTGTGTTTTGTGGTTTTGTCAGCAAAATAACACAATCTGTGCCTGGTTTCCAAAGTATACTCCTTCCCAGTACTATCTGAAGTAACTAGGCAAAGTCAAAAGATAAATTTTAGCTTATAGTCTCTGTAATGCAGGATGACCACCTTATCTTACATTGCTATTTGATGCAATGTGATTATATATGCAGAAATCTCATAGAAACCTTTTGACATGTATCAAAGCTAGATTGCATTTGACATGCCTCTGATCAGCCTACATTTTGACAAGTTCATCACCTGGACCAAATTCTGATTTTTGCACATGCAAGAATAATCATGCATCCACTTCCTCTGAGCATGCACTAGTGCTTCAGTGAAAAGGCCAACATTCAGTATAATCAGGCTCCCACCATTGTTTGAGAAGCATTGTTTATTTGCTAGTCCCAAGAGAGATGGGAATTTCCCTTATGTATTAATGTGCCTCTAGTGACCAGAGCAGGTTTCAGCACACAGGTAAGATAATGGTTTAGGTGCAAGTAGCCCAGTGGAGAATTGCTTACTCAGCCACCATTGTGTGAGTTAATTTGTTTTCTCTGCCATTGCAGGCAGAGGTTGGACCTGATGCGGGAGATGTATGATCGGGCGGCTGAAGTGCCCTCTAGTGTTATAGAAGACTGTGACAATGTGGTGACAGGCGGAGACCCCTTTTATGATCGCTTCCCTTGGTTCCGGCTGGTTGGCAGGTGAGAGCTTTGATCTTTCAAAATATCATGCCAAACTGAAGAGACCCAAGGAAGGAAATGACCCAAAAGCTGATGTTGTGCTGCACAAGCATTCCTTCCACAGTTGGGTAGAAATTAGATCACACAAGAAGATAATTGCACAGCATCTCACCCTTTCTGTAGGGATCGCTCTCTGCTCTCCAGATTTATGTACTGGAGTGGGTTGTCTTCCATTTATATCGGTGCAGAAGCTCTTTTACTGTGAGCTGCACATGCACGCACATATATGCTGACACAGCCCTTTCACAAAGCTACGCATGATGTCCAGTGCATGGTGTCCAAAGTTATGTTCTCTTTCTCAGTACCATCACTGACGGCTGAAATTTCCTACAGCAAGGTCAAAAGAGGCTTTTAGAGCCTGGACTTTCCATGATCCAGGATGGGCCACCTTAGCTTCTAAAGTCTTAAATTGTGACCCTTCAAGCAGGATTCCCTGCTTGTAGATTGTGACCTCTGGATTGGTGGGAACCATTACAAATAGATGCCATGGAGAACTGTGGCCACCCACCCCACCTGTACAGTATTACCATGTAGAAGATCCTTCTGGCTGGCTGTGGGGAGGTAATAGGATCTTGTACCTGAAGAAAAAATAGCTTGTAGGGTGGAACACAGCTAAGAAACCCTGCTGTAGGATTTGTACATTTGTGTGTGTCATTTGGAGTGTCTCTGCCTATATACTGCCCAGTATATAATGTGTGTTATCATGTGCTTCCCATGCAACTGTTAGAAACAAATGTGATGCCATCAGCTGGGAATTGTTGGGGGCCAGGGAGAAAGGGTTTCCCATTGAATTTTAATAAATCTGGGTACACCTGAGACATTATATATTCCATTGTCAGGATTCACAATGGAATTTATTCCCATACCAATGAGTCAGAAGAACCTTATCACGCTCCATAGTCGTTTTGGTGAGAACCGTTGGAGGAATTTGCATCCAATTTATTGGCTCTTCACCATTTTTAGCTGATGGCATTGGTGGCTCCTCTGTTAGATGTATCTGGCCTGGGAGGTTTTCCATTCCTTTCCCTCCTCCTTATTAACACTGCTGCTTGGTCTAAAAGAAAAGGCAAAGCAAGCCTAGTCTCTCTCTGTGTGTTTGGAATAGCTGGTGTTAACCTGTCTCCTATCTTGTTGTACTAACCTTAGTTCAGATATCTCTGGCTGCAACAGCTCTCCTATTTTCAACACATGCATGAGCGAGCGCATGGCTGATCTCACCCCCTCCCCCACCTTCTCGAACCCTGACTCCGACATCACCGAGCCTGCTGACGAGCAGCACGTGGGGAAGGAGGAGGAGGAGGATGACCTGGAGGAAGACATCTTTCCGGAGTACCCGCTGTATGATGGCCAGGATCCATTTTACGACCGCTCCCCCCTGTTCAGTTTAGTAGGAAGGTTGGTGAGGTCTTAGGAGAGCATGCTGGGAAGGAACTAGCTCTTTCGCATAAGAGACCTGCTTTCCGACACTGTTCCCATGTTAAGGCACTCAGGGACAGGTGAGCTCCCTAACAAGTTCCAGAAATGAGGGGGCAAAACCAACAAAACAAAAAAGCAAGGGTCTGAGCATACCTAAGGAGGAATCAGACATACTGTGAGACAACTGGCAGGAAGACAAATGAGGGGATGGCTCCTGGAGAGGCAACAACTTAGAAGTGAATGTCCCAGAACCTGCCTGCAGAGCTAAAGCTTCTGCAATTATGTGGCTTCTCTCAGGACTGTTTTTATACCTATGGTCTCAAAAACAGGAGGATAATCTAGTTTCAGTGTCTGCTCCTGTACAGTATGATGTGAGGACCGTGCATTTAATGCAGTTCCCTGGTCTAGGAGGCATAGAGGGAACTAAGATTTATCTCTAGAATAAAGGAATGCTAGGGCATTATTCCAGAGGGAAGGATAGTTGATTGGGCTAGAATATAGAAACAGGAAATAAATACTGAAAACATTCTTGAAGAAACTAGGCAAACTTACCTTGTTTGCATTGCTCAGTTCCTGAAGACTGGCATTTGGGGTATTTAACTTTGACAAAGAATAGAAACTAGGATTTCAGTGCACAGGAGCAGTGGGTGGTGAATAAAGTTCTGAGAATGAATTCCAGAATATGCTTGAAAGTATAGTTGCTTTTGTATGACCACCCAGCAGGGCCAGCCCTGCCAATAGGCAGAGTGAAGCAGCCACCTCAGGCAGCAGGTGCTGAGGGACAGAGCTATGTATTCCATGTAGCCTCTTCTGGAGGACTCTGTCCCATTACCAGTGTTCAAGTAAGATTCAGCTGAACTGGAGTAGGATCCCATCTTGTCCTTCACCATAACGATTTGGGATGACCCTACCAACCGCTGCCATTTGTTGTCCCACCTAGTAAATGTGTGAAGCTATTTCTGCCATGTTACAATTTGGCAGAGAAAAGCACTGGAGAGAAATTATTCACTGAAAGCAAACATGGTTAGTTCTAATTTCCATATTTGGCAGCGAAAGGCTTCATCCTTGTGCCTTTGGGACTGCAAATTGAATTTGCTGATAAGAAAGCGAGATTCTTCATCACACTATCCAATTTTCTCACAAAGGCAGAAAATCAACTACGTCCTGGCAATGGATGCATACCCTGTACAAATGAGGGGGCAGGATCCTACTGGGGTCCTTGCAATATCCTTGCCTGTTTTGCTCAGGCAGAACCAAATATTCATCATTTTACCTTCAAAGCCCTGCCCTTCATGGGCATAAACCTGCACCTCAGAAGCTGCTCACTTTATACTAGGATTAATTTAACTTTGTATTAACATAAGGATCTTTCTTTGATATTTGGGCAAGAGGTCCTAAGCTTTAGCTTCCTCACTTTTAAGTAAGAGTCAGGAAAATGGGAGCCAGCAAGGGAGGAAAAGGGCCCAGAAAAGGCAGAGAGGGAGATTGGGGAAGAGTCCTGCAGTCTCAGACCGAAAGAGCTGGCTTCTTCCTTTTTTCTGGGGGATTTGAGATTTTAAATCAACAAACAGGCCAAACTACCAAATAGCTCAATGAGGGAACACCCTCTCCCCCAATCCTGTGAACTGTTCTTGGGGGGTCTTTTGAGTCAGACAAAATTGACTCCCCCCATGCAGCAGCTGTGCCGTTCACATTTCTCATGAAGTGTGCTTTGATTGGATCTTTGTCTTTGATTTTTTTTCTTTTTCCTTATTATTATTATTTTTTTAGCTGCTGGCTCTATCTCCAAAGCTTTAGCAAAATTGGGGGTTATTTCACTTTTGTCTTCCTTTTGAAAGGCTTTTCTTTGGTCTGAGCATGCCATCTTTGCACCTCACCAATCTTGTGGTTAGTGCCTCTATCCTACTCTATTCTTTTAATGACACACAGCCTCTTTCGGCCTTCCTTTATCAATCCCTCTACCTCTTTGTCTCCTCCCAATGTCCCTGATTTGACCCGTTCTCTTCTTACTGCTTCCGCCTCTCCACCTCTCCAGTTCGCCAGTTCCTTCATTCTTCTGGGTTTCAGGCCTGTTTCATAATGGGCCCTTGTTGGCTGTGACCATAATAGCACTTCAACAGATGTATGCCTCCTGCTTCCTCTTAGCCATCCAATTTCAAAACAAGACATTCCAGACTGCATATGAAGAAGATGAAGATTATGCTGAATAAAAGAGAGACTAGGTTTGAGAAGGTGATGTAATCTGCATTCTTTCAGAATATCTGCCCATGGGTTTTGAGCATCAAGGAGATTTGCAGTTCCAAGGAAGTTTGTGGGTACATTGCTTTTCTCTAGGCCAGGTGTGGGGAATCTCTGG
The DNA here is from genome assembly GCF_965207765.1 of Zootoca vivipara. NCBI lineage: Eukaryota > Metazoa > Chordata > Lepidosauria > Squamata > Lacertidae > Zootoca > Zootoca vivipara. The sequence goes on along the minus strand of NC_142588.1, from coordinate 58,575,668 downwards.
CCCATGGGCCTGATTCAGTCTACCAGGCCATCCCATTTGGGTAGTGCTGTGTTGTGCAAAACAGCACTTTGAAAGGGACTTCTCAAGACCTGGCATTTTGATTACTGAAAAGCACTTAACAAGTGCTTTTCAATACACTGTGCAATAAACGTGCAAGGCAAAAAAAGTCACCTGACATCAGGTGATTGACAGGTGACCAACCCACCTGCCAGATCAAGTTCCCAACCCCAGCTCTAGGCCTTTCTTAACCATGTTATGGGCAGGCCCATTTACTGCTGCTTGATTGATGCTGTCTGGAATGATACATGGAAAATGCCTCTTGTGTAAAATCAATCTTTCTTAATCTCTTAATATGTGTTTATTTAATAAAGTTAATAGTCTGGTAGATCATGGGAACAACAAAGACAAAATATATTAATTTCAGCAAATAATTTGAAAAGGTCTCCCATTTTATGTTGTTGACAAGATGAGAAAATGTTGGTTGGGTGATATGATACTGCTGCTAAGTGAATTCATAGTTGGTTGAGCAATTGTACCCAACAAATGCTTACTAATGGCTCAGCATAAACCTGAAGTTTTGAGTGGAGTGCCAGAGGACTGTGTCCTAGGTCCTGTGCTGCTTAAAGGTTTTATAAAAGACTTGGATGAGGGCATTGAGGGATGCTTGTCAAACTTTAAGAAGACACATACCTGGGAGGAATAGGTAATATCAGAGAAGACAGAAACAATGTTCAATGTTATTGTCACAGGTGGGAATCACTGGTCTAATCTAAAACCAGTATGAAATTCAATATAAATAAACATATTTTGCTATTATTGCAAAAGTGATCAGATAAAAAGTAACGTTACTGGAATGTTTGTTGAAATAATAATATCTGCCTCACATCTGCTGGGGAGATCTTCCATAATGCAAGGGCTATTGCACTGAGTGCTGCTTTCTCACTGAGAGATTAGAGTATGGGTAATGAGGCACATCTAAAAGCTCAGCCTATGATCAGCCTATGATCAGTGATCATTTATAGTGGCTCTAGCTGACCTATAGGGAGTAAGTACCCTGGTCCCACATTGAGCTTTGTTCACTAGGACTAAAATTATAAAGCTGGCCTGATAGCATACAGGCAGCCAGTGCAATTCCTGCAACACAGGTGTTACATGCTTTGGGAAGCTTCTTCTGCCAGTAATTTGACATACTGCACCAGCTGAAGTTTCCAGACCCGACCCAGGGATAGCCCTGCATAAAGCATGTTGCAGCAATCAGGTACTGACACTAACAGTGCATGACCTACTGTGTGTAAGCTATTGCAGTCCAAAAACAACCAAAGCTGTCTTACCAGCCAAAGCAGGTGTAGGTACTCCTGGCCATTGAAGACACTTGTGCCTCCAATGATAATGCATAGTCAGGGGGTCCAAGAGCACCCCCTGACTATGAACCTGTTCCTTTAGAGCAGTGGTGGCGAAACTTGGCCCTCCAGCTGTTTTTGGACTTCAACTCCCATCATCCCTAGCTAAAAGGACCAGTAGTCAGGGATGATGGGAATTGTAGTCCCAAAACAGCTGGAGGGCCAAGTTTCGCCACCACTGCTTTAGAGGGAGTGGAACCCCTTCCAGTACAGGTACAGTAATTGACCAATTTTCCAGAACCACACCCATAGAGCCTTTATCTGGCCCAGATTCAAGCTCAGTGTATTGACCCCACCACTGAGTCCAGTCATTAATCTAGGACAGGGGTCAGCAACCTAAGACCCATGGGCCAGAAGTGGCCCATGGAGGTCGTTTGACCAGCCCACGAGCCGCCCCCGAACCGAGCCGGCCACTCGCGTGCTGTACTAAACCAGCGCGGGGACTCACTTCCGCGTTGCCGGAAATCGTGACTGCACAGACGCTGAAAATCGTGGGCGCACGTGTGATCCAGCCCACGGAGGGATCTCTGCAGGACCAATCCAGCCCAGGCAAGATAAACCTTGCTGACCCCTGATCTAGGGCCTGCATAGCATCTCCCAATTCAGATGTTACGGAGAAATAGAGCTCACTAGGGGACAACGCTCCAAATCCCCTAATGACCACTCATTCAACCTGAGATGAGGAGGACACAGGTATCTGGCTCCATGCATCTCACACTGAGCACTACCTCCAACTTGATCATAATGACCCTGGGTGGCAGTCATTGGTTACAGCAGTACAGCAGCAGCAGTAAACTCCCCTCCCAAGAAACAATTTTCACTGTAAATATTTAAGCAGAGGCTAGACAGATTCATGTCAAAGATTCAAGATCCCCCATAATTTTTATTAAATGTCTTCTCCAAACCGAAATAACCCAAGCAAAGTGTGTGTGTGTAGAGACAGGGAGAGAAGGAGAGGTGGGGTTCTATTTATATCAAGGATATTGGATACAGTTCATGGGTTTATTGCAAGGAAGACAGGTACTTGGGGAACCACCAGTGCCCTAAGATTAGTGGGTGGAATGAAGCTGGCTGCAGCATATTATACTGAAAGGTTGTAGTCTTCCAGATACTGCTAGAATCCAACTCCTTGCCAACACTGACCATTGACTGTGCTACCAGGGGCTGATGGGAACCCAACAACACTTGGAGTACCACAGGTCTCCTTCCCCTGTTTTAAAGGCATGTTTCTTTCCATGAAGGAAGTCTGATTAGTTGACAGCTCCTTTGAAGCAGGCCTAAAATTCAGCACGATTTGTGTCTCTCTAGTCCTGGGGAGTTTTTCCTCTCTCGAAGGAACCTATCTCCCTACTTCCTTCCCTTTTCTTCCCCACCCCTCTGGTTTCCCTGCCTTAATCCTCTAATCCTCTTTGTCTTTGCTTGTCCTCTTTTCTGTCCCTTTTGCCCCACTGTTACTCAGCAGCAGGACCTTGGACGAATTACAGCACCCAGGGTACTAGTTGTCTAGTCTCTCCTGCCAGAGGTCCTTTTCCTAGTTTCCTTCTTGCACCAGCACCGCCCCCCCTCCCCTCCCTTCAGCCATGGGAGATGTCAGAACGAGAGGTACGCTATGCTAGCGCTCACTAACTCACTACACTTTCGCTTCACTGCTCAGCACAGGAACTCTGTTCTAAGCACGCTGAATTCCCCCTCTCTGTCCGGCTGGCCATGGCTGCCTTTCTTTAGTTTTGCTTTGCAGCACCATGTTGTGATGTGAGCGGTGAACTGTGGTCCCAGCTACCATCGGCTATGGAGTATGTTTGGAGAAGCTCATGCGTGAGGCGCAGTGACCACTCTCCTATGTCACTTTTCTTTCCAGAGCCTTTGTGTATCTCAGCAACTTGCTGTATCCTGTACCTCTGGTGCACCGCGTCGCCATTGTCAGCGAGAAGGGGGAAGTGAAAGGGTTCCTGCGCGTGGCTGTTCAGGCCATCTCAGGTAAGAGGTGGCTGGAGATGGAGAAGGAGGGACAGCCGAGGCCTGGTGCCCTCCAGATGTTTTAGGCTACAACTCCCATCATCCTTGACCATTGGCCATGCTGGCTGGGGCTGATGTGAATTGTAGCCCAAAACATCTGGAGGGCAGCAGGCTAGAGGACTTGCCTGTTCTAGGCACTTGCATTTATACAGCCATTCCCTCTTCTCCTGGCGAGCAACTCATTTTTAATAAGGGCTTGAGAGCAGAAGAGCCCTTTGCCTTTTGTTGGAATTATTAACTAAGGTACTTAGTGTTTAGTACTAAGGGGAGGGTTCTGCCAAATCACCTGTTGCTGCTCACCGTGGGTAAGTCAAGTCAAAGACCAGTTCATACATAATTTGATTAGGCAGCATTTGATGGGTTACAACTGAATGTGTGAACTGACTCCACTGAAGAGCATTGTATTTGAGATGATGATGATGATGATGATGATGATGATGATGATGATGATAATAATAATAATTTATTATTTATACCCCACCCATCTGGCTGGGTTTCCCCAGCCACTCTGGGTGGCTTCCAACAGAAGCATTAAAATACAATAATTTATTAAACATTAAAAGCTTCCCTGAATAGGGCTGCCTTCAGATGTCCTCTAAAAGTCTGGTGGTTGTTTTTCTCTTTGACATCTGGTGGGAGGGCGTTCCACAGGGTGGGTGCCACTACTGAGAATGCCCTCTGCCTGGTTCCCTGTAACTTGGCTTCTCGCAGCGAGGGAACCGCCAGAAGGCCCTTGGCACTGGACCTCAGTGTCCGGGCAGAACGATGGAGGTGGAAATGCTCCTTCAGGTATACTGGACCGAGGCCCTTTAGGGCTTTAAAGGTCAGCACCAACACTTTGAATTGTGCTCGGAAACATACTGGGAGCCAATGTAAATCTTTCAAGACCGGTGTTATGTGGTCTCGGCGGCTGCTCCCAGTCACCAGTCTAGCTGCCGCATTCTGGATTAATTGTAGTCCGGGTCACCTTCAAAGGTAGCCCCACATAGAGTGCATTGCAGTAGTCCAAGCGAGAGATAACTAGAGCATGCACCATTCTGGCGAGACAGTCCGCGGGCAGGTAGGGTCTCAGCCTGCGTACCAGATGGAGCTGATAAACAGCTGCCCGGGACACAGAATTAACCCGCGCCTCCATGGACAGCTGTGAGTCCAAAATGACTCCCAGGCTGCGCACCTGGTCCTTCAGGGGCACAGTTACCCCATTCAGGACCAGGGAGTCCTCCACACCTGCCCGCCTCCTGTCCCCCACAAACAGTACTTCTGTCTTGTCAGGATTCAACCTCAATCTGTTAGCCGCCATCCAACCTCCAACCGCCTCCAGACACTTACACAGGACCTTCACTGCCTTCACTGGTTCTGATTTGAAAGAGAGGTAGAGCTGGGTATCATCCGCATACTGATGAACACCCAGCCCAAACCTCTCCCAGAGGCTGCATATAGATGTTAAAAAGCATGGGGGAGAGGACAGAACCCTGAGGCACCCCACAAGTGAGAGCCCAGGGGTCTGAGCACTCATCCCCCACCACCACTTTCTGAACACAGCCCAGGAGGAAGGAGCGGGACCACTGTATGACAGTGCCCCCAGCTCCCAACCCCTCTAGACGGTCCAGAGGATGTCATGGTTGATGGTGTCAAAAGCTGCTGAGAGATCCAGCAAAACTAGGAAACAGCTCTCACCTTTGTCCCTAGCCCGCCGGAGATTATCGACCAGTGCGACCAAGGCAGTTTCAGTCCCATGATGAGGCCTGAATCCCGACTGGAATGGATCCAAATGGTCCGATTCTTCCAGGCGTGCTTGGAGTTGTTCAGCAACCACTCACTCAATCACCTTGCCCAAGAATGGAAGATTTGAGATAGTTGGCCATATTGGCCGCATCTAAAGATGGTTTTTTAAGAAGCTGTTTAATAACCGCCTCTTTCAGCGGGTGTGGGAAGGCTCCCTCACAGAGAGAAGCATTCACCACCCCACAAAGCCCATTGCCCAGCCCTTCCCAGCTAGCTTTTATAAGCCAGGATGGGCAAGGATCAAGGAGACGAGTGGTTGGTTTCACTCGTCCAAGCAGCCTGTCCTCATCTTTGGAGGTAACAGATTGGAATTGATCCCACACAACTTGACTAGACAGGCCTCTAGCACTCCCTCACCCCGGCCCTGCTCCCACGGTGGAGTCTACCTCTTCCCGAATCTGAGCGACTTTATCTGTAAAAAACTTTGCAAAATCATTGCAGTGCAAAATCATTGCAGTGATGTATAAGTTTTCTCTGTGGTACTTGATCTCTATTCACATAGAGATTCACAAATAGATCCCTATTCACACGTTTATATTGCTTTATTTTTATATGATTTTATAAACTGCATTGGAGGCAGTGATTGCCCTTCCAAGATAATGTGCAGAATTTCATAAGGTGTAAATAATATGATCATCCAGTCAAACTCCCTCAATGCTGAGCAGTAGCAATTAATCACAGTGATTAATAGAAGGTAGACTTAAAAATGATTGAAGATCCTGTTTTCTGAGAGAACAAGAAATAGGTACAGCTCACCACTTCTAGTTGCAGTCATATCCAGTGAAGCATACACATGCAGCCATCAAGTGAAGAATATCCAGCAGCCCTATGTTTCAGCCTTTGTAGGAGATACATAATAACATGGGTCCCTGGAATTCAGACCACCAATTGAGAAGCTTCTAGGGACCAGGTTGAGTCCATCCAATTGCCTATCTCTACCTTATATACCTTAGTTATTACACCAGGGCAATATAATATCCCTGGGGGAGTGGGGAACTGCTGCTACATATGCTGTTTTTCAAGTGCAGAAATCACTGGTATGAATCCTCAGTGTCCATTGTATTACTGCACTAGTTGGGTTCACCTTGATCTATAGGAATGAATGTATATCTTATCTCTATCTATAATTAGTACAAACATAGGCACATCGTTTCAAAGATTTATAGGGTTATTCTGCGTTGCAGCATGTCGCAGCTCATGATGTCATATTACTGCATATATGGATTTTCCTTATTTCATGCATAACCACCTACACCTTTGCAACTATAACAGAAGTGAGCCTGTGTTTTAAATAGTTGTTCTATGCCCAAAGGACTGTTCCTGGACTGTGTAGATGTGCCTTCTCTGCATCCTGTTCATGTATAGGCTGGGTGTTTGTTATCACTCTATAAAATATTTTAAATTAAATGTTTAAATGACATGTATATTTCAAAGCATTGTCTGGCGAAATGCACAGCCCCATGTCTCTGTCATACAATGAAAGAGCAATTGTTTCAGCATATTCTGAAAAATTTCACCGGGAGCCACCGGTCAATGAAATAAAATGCAATGCCTCATAAGCCAACTGCATTTCTCTGGAGGTGCAATCACATTTGTGCTGGGCTAAAATAAGGACAGAGCAGCTTGGCCAGAAGATTGTAACTTTGATGGCAGAGAGACATAGCTGCCAAGTTATCCCTTTTTTTAAGGGAAATTCCCTTATGCTGAATACGCTTCCTCGTGAGAAAAGGGAAAACTTGGCAGCTATGGAGAGATCTTTTCTGTTTCCACATATTTCAGCATCATGCTTAATTCTAGCAGAGGCATTTGCTCTCCCTTGATGTAGTGAAACTTAGACCATCTACTGTTTGACTTCCAGTGGTACCTTTCCTGATTCTCATTCATTTGGATGATTCAAGGTGCATCCAGATAACTAACCAACCCCATTGTTTATATTTCTTTCCTCACAGTATGGCTGGACAATGGTATTCAGAGAAGAAATTTACCACATGTGAAAATAAACTTTGAGTGATGCCAGTCCAAATGCAACCACACTTGGTGGCTGACTGTATTTGCCCTGTACACTTCCCCAGTGCCTTCTTGTGGATTAGAGTGTTGTACTAGGAATGGGGAGACCCATGTTCAAATCCCCCCTCAGTCATGAAGTTCTTGGGGTGACTTTGGGCTATTCATTGTCTCTTAGCTGAACGCACCTCGCAGGGTTACTGTGAGGATTTAATGTGAGGGGGAGAACCTTGTATGCCCTCTGAGGTGCTTGGAGGAAAGGTGGGATAAAATGTACTCATAAGAAAATATAAATGTGAAAAGATAAGGGAGCAAAAGTGCAATCGTAGGCATTTCTACTGAGATGGGAATTCCACTGAGTCCAATGAGTAGATGGATATAGGACTGCAGCTTAAGAGTTCCTGGCTATGGCTCTCAATCTGTTGGGGAGTCTGAGCTTCTTTTTCCTTACTATAACCTCTTGATGCCTTCCTGTTTCCAGCTGATGAAGAAGCACCAGATTATGGCTCAGGAGTGCGGCAATCTGGAACAGCCAAAATTTCCTTTGATGACCAGCACTTTGAAAAGGTATGCTATGAAAGACAGTACTAGCTGAGTGTCATCCCAGATTGTTGATCACACTCAGCACAAGTTAGGTTATAAGTGGTTATTATTTAACCAATTTGCTGTGCAGATTCAGAAGTTTCAGAGGGCTCAGTAGTGTGGCAAAGTAATGTTGGTCTCTAGAGACTACTTAGAGTCTGAGTTACAACAAAGCTTGTTGTCTCTTCTGTTTTAAACTACCCTGCTCAATTGTATGCCGTACCTGCTGTTCTTTGTAATTTATACCCAAAGCTAAGCAAAAGCTGGCTTAAATTTACATGAATTTACATATATTAACATATGGAAAACAGAGCAGGCGGGTTTGTTTTTTCTGAGTGACATGGAAGCCGACATGAAGTCAGCCCAGATTCTGTGAAATGTTTGCTATTTAGCAGCAAATAAACCACTGAGCCTAGGGCTTGCTGATCAGAAGGTCGGTGGTTCGAATCCCTGTGACGGGGTGAGCTCCTGTTGCTCGGTCCCAGCTCCTGCCAACCTAGCAGTTCGAAAGCACATCAAAGTGCAAGTAGATAAATAGGAACCGCTACAGCGGGAAGGTAAACGGCGTTTCCGTGTGCTGCTCTGGTTCGCCAGAAGTGGCTTTGTCATGCTGGCCACATGACCTGGAAGCTATACGCCGGCTCCCTTGGCCAATAATGCGAGATGAGCGCGCAACCCCAGAGTCGGTCATGACTGGACCTAATGGTCAGGGGTCCCTTTACCTTTACCTTACTACTATATCAGATTATTATTGAGAAATATAAAGCTCTGCAAGTTTTTTCTTTCTTACTTGATCATATTCATATTTTATTTCTACCTTGTCTGAATAAGAGAATACAGTATGATACAAAAACTGAGGAATATAAGGGACAGAAGAAACTCCAACAGCACTGCTAAGTTTCAAAACAGTGTTAATTAACATCTCCTACAATTAACTACAGTTCTCTACGAACTTAATCAATTTAGACAAGAAAATATCCTGCCTATAGGTTTCATCCTTAAATATAATATAATAAGTTAATTTGGCAATTGATGTATAATCTCATATTTTGTTGTGCCATTTATTAATAGATGGCACTATGGCTGTTTATTCTCTTGCTTATAAAATTCTAGCAGTTCCTCTCTTCTTAGATCAGCTGGTTTTACTTGCATCTTGAGCTTGACTTTGCATCTCCCTAACTGCACAGTTTAAAAAGGAGAACGGCAAAATACACCACTGCAAGGGAAACCTAATGACACCACCCAGAACCATCATACCTTTATCTTGTATTCTTTTCCTATCCTTGTAGTTCCAGTCTGAGTCCTGTCCTGTAGTGGGAATGTCCCGCTCTGGAACTTCCCAGGAGGAGCTGCGCATCGTAGAGGGACAGGGACAAGTAACTGACATAGGACCATCTGCAGATGAAGTCAACAACAACACCTGTGCAGGTGAAGGGTGTTTTTTTTTAGGTCAGAAAGGGGTTGGGGAACTGGGTGCATAGCAGCAAAAGCCAAAGATTCGAGCCCCTTTTTGGAGCTCCTCATAAAGAACATTGGAAAAGCTACATCAACAGCCACTTTATATTTTCTTGTGGTTGAAAACAGTGAAGCAAATGAGATTTTAAAAAAGAAGAATATTTTTAAAAGATAAGGCTTCCAGGGCACTTCCAGACCATTGCTGTTTTGGGGTGGGATTCAGTCACATGCCGGGACATTTAGGTTGCACAATTAAAGTTCATTTGGCACTCTTGCTCAAAAAACCCACTTCCCCTCGGAATCTGACTTTTTGTGAGGAAAGTGACTGAAAATGCATGGAAAGTGTGGGATAACATTTGCTTGACACCACACGGTATCACTCGGAATAAATGCTCAATAAACAATCAGTGTGGTCTAACCCTGCAGACTTTGTCCAAACAAATCAGGATGAATGCTCAGTAAACAGGTTGCCTGGAAGCAAAACCTAGTGTGTGTACTGAGAGAGGAAAAACCTCGTATTGTGTGGCCATGTTTCTGTTATGTTTGATGTGCTTTTTCCTGGCATCACTCCCACTAACACTAATACACTAATTGTGCATGCTGACAAACACAGAGCCCAACTAGGCTACTGAGAAACAATAGGGAGGTATCAGCATTTTAAGGGAAACCCTCATGTTAACAGAAGTACATTTAAACACACACACACACACACACACACACACACACACCACACACACACGGAGGCTACCTTTTTTCCAAACAGTCCAATGAGGACTGAGTATGCTCAATAGCTTCAGAATATTAGGTTCCAGTAGGAAAAGTAAACAGCAAACTGTTGTGAGAGAGTAGAGTGCTCTGATTGAGCTTGTCACAGCTTATGCTATCCTGGAGGAAAGTTAGCCAGATAGCAGGAAATGTGAACAGGAAAGCTCCTACTAGGAGATGATTATACACTACAGCATTTTACTGCAAGTTCCACTTGTGAGCAATAGGAACCTAGGAGGCTGCTTTCTACCAAGTCAGATCTCTGGCCATCTAGCCCAATATTGTAAACACTGGTTGGCAGCTGCTCTCCAGGGTTTCAGGCAGGAGTCATTCCAACCCTACCTGGCAAAGCCATAGAATCCAGCTGTTTTGCCCACCGTGCTATTTTGTACAGGAAAGTCCACCAATGGGACAAGCAAGCTTTTTCCTTTCAGTGTTCAGGATGTCTACTGCTCTCACTTTGATGTGTGCACCATTTAGGATATGAGGAAGCATCTGCTTTATACCAATGAGGAAATGTCCTTTATAACTTTAATATTCTATTTCCCCAGCCACTCCTGAGGATCTTCTCCTGGACAGTTCAGAGAAGTCTGTGGTGGATGGGCCTTTAGAGGCAGTCCTTGAGCACCTGAAGCTGGGCAGCATCTTCACTTTCAGAGTGACAGTTTTGCAGGCATCTAGCATCTCAGCAGAATATGCAGACATCTTCTGCCAGTTTAAGTGAGTTACAGTCTTTCCTTCTCCATTTGCCCTTTACTCATTTCAGATAACCTTAGCAGATTGTGGTTTCTCCTCCCTTTGCCCTTCGGTGGCTATCCCATTCTTTTCAGATGGGAGAACTTAAATGGACAGAAGTTGATTCCTGACAGCCAAAATGTTTTAGCATTTAAAAGGCTAAAGGGTGGAGGTTAGAGTATAGATACCAGAAATTCTTTTGGTGGGAGCCATTAATTATTACAGGAGAAGAGGACAGCAAAGAAATATGAGGGCTCCCTGCTTGATGGGGTAAGGAACCCTTTGAGGATTATTTCCCCTCAGGTCCTTGTCCTACTGGCCTTTCAGTATGTGAGTGTCCCCAACAGGAATGTAGCACTCAAAGTATAGGAAGGCGCAGTGGTGACCATCAGATCTCAACTGAGCTAGTGTTTAATGGTATCTGCCTGTGTAGCAATATACAACCAAGGAGACTATGGAGCATACCTGTGATAAATATATTTAATAACAACAACAATAATAAAACTTGTATTTCTTCACAGCTTTATCCACCGCCATGACGAGGCCTTCTCCACAGAACCATTGAAGAACACTGGACGAGGCCCACCTCTTGGCTTCTATCATGTACAAAACGTAAGTATAGAATCCGAGAAGGCTTCATTTCGACAACTCCATGGGCAGCATCTGCATCCAGGGTGGAAATAGCCTCTGGTAGAGCAGATTTGTGATTGCCATAGAGATGGTATTAATGGTGACACCCTTAATGTCAGGCAACAGTACTTGAAACAGCCTGATTAACAAGGATATGAAAAAATACATTGTTCTGGATTCAGGATGCCATCCTTATACTAACAATGAAGCAAGCTTTTCATTTTGTGCATTTTGGTGACCTCCTTCTGGATGAAAAAGAGCCATCGATAACTTTATTGTGTTCACCTTCATAAGTCAACATGATTACCATCGAGCCCATTACTTTGCCAGATCAGTCTATGGCAAACTTAACATTAAAAAACATGACCAGAACCCTGCTGAATTCAACCAATAGCCATCTAGTCCATGCATAAATCTGTGAAATAAAGTAATAAATATCTGTGCCCAAGTACCACTTTTAGTTTATAATTTTACTAAGGATATTAGTAGTAGCAGTAGTAGTACTGAGTGCCTTTCATTTGCCATGTAACCAATGTTAACCATAAACTTTGCTGAAATAAATTTTGCTTAAGTGAATGGGACCTTGTAGATATTCTGTTTTAAATGGTTTTTCTTCTTCTTCTTTTCTTTCCTTTCTCTCAGATTGCAGTGGAGGTCACCAAATCTTTCATTGAGTATATCAAAAGCCAACCAATTGTCTTTGAGGTATTTGGACACTATCAGCAGCATCCTTTCCCGCCTCTCTGCAAGGATGTCCTCAGGTAAGTGTCATTTCCACAACAACTGCCATTGCCATTGCCATAGGATTAATCTCTCACTGGCTTTGGGGTTTGCCCTACCTTAGCCCAGATTGTGTCCATTTTGTAATACGCAAAGCCTGTGGCTGCAGCAGTAAGGGCATTGGGGCTCTCTTCATTGGCCTTATTTTGATCAGGTTCATGTGTTCAGTGGCAAGGATCGATGGTGCATTTTCAGAACTGCCTTGCTGCAGTTTATGGTAGAACAACTAAAGCAGGCATGTCCAACAGGAAGATCGTGATCTACTGGTAGATCACTGGACGTCTGCGGTAGATCACTGGTAGGTCATTGGCTCCCCCCAAAGAAGCTGAACAACTGTGGCTCCCCTTAAAAAAGCTCAACATTTTACCTTCTCCCTGAAAAAAACTCAACATCTTTGACCCGAACCCCCCAAAAACGGGCCTGCCTCCTTCCTAAAAAAAAGCTCAACAACTAACTTTGACCTGAACCCCCCAAAAGGGGGTAGATCACTGCCAGTTTTTTTTAATTCTGTGAGTAGATCACAGTCTCTTGGGAGTTGGCCACCCCTGAACTAAAGCATGCTCAGGTATATCATCCAAGCCAGGGAATTGTATAAGGGCAGATTCTGCTGTTACATTTACATTGTTAGAGCCCCACAGGTCTTGGTCTGGTCAAAGAGTACAAGTCTGACACTCAGCTGGACTAGACGAATCAATGCTGAAGTCTTGGTTGCAACTTCTGATTCTTGAGTGGGTAAAGACCTGGAGCAACTGCTTAGTACCCTATCAGCTCATGTTCAGGTCCTATTATTTGACCAAGCACAAATTCCTATTTGGCCTACGTTGATATATTCTAATTTCTTCTCCCTGTGTTCCCTTTTTGAAATTTGTGTTTCTTTCTCTACAGCCCCCTAAGACCATCCCGCCGCCATTTCCCTCGGGTCATGCCATTATCCAAACCAGGTAGGAGAGAAATTGCTTTTCATTTAGCATGATTGTAAATAGGAATGTAGGAACCAAAAGGATAGGAGAAGCAGCTGCAGTCTCATGGAATGGCTGCTGCCAGGGATGAAAGAATGTGATGGAGCAGGTCTCTCAGCAGAGCCACTGAAGTGACCTGAGCATGCCCCATAACTGTGGTATATTGAATACCCTCCATTTTAAGTGTGGGGGGGGGGTTCCTCTTTTTTGCCCAGAAGCTGTATGCTGCTTTGCTCCAGCAATGGAACATACATCTTCAGCAAGTTTCTAAGTTTTTGCCTTTTCCACAGCTCTCTCTAGCAGTGAGGCTAAACTTGAGCTGTGCACACACCATACATTTATAGTACACTTAAAGCACAAAGTCACTCCCCCCCCCCCGGCAAAAAAAAATCCTAGGACCTTAGTTTGTTAAGGGTGCTGGAAATTGTAGCTCTGTGAGGGGTAAACTACAGTTCCCAGGATTGTTTGGAGGACGCCATGTGCTTTAAATGTATGGTGTGTGCACTGTCTAGGCCTGCTCCATCCCTTTCTTTTTTCACTATAGATGGTTTGTTGATAACATGGTGATAGCCACTTACAGCATTAGTGTCACCAGTATGTCTTACCCTCACCCCTGAGTAACTGTCTAACGTAATAAATGCTTGGCTGGCTTCCTCATTCTTCCGCATTGTGGTTCTGAATGGCACGCTACATTTTAAGGCTATAGGGGTTTGCAAGCACTGGATGAGCTGCTTATGTATTTTGTTTCGGCTGCGTCATGTTTCTGTGCATAATTGTTTCATATTGTATTGTGCTCTCTGTTTGCCTCTCTGTTTCCCCTGTGAAGAACAAGAGAGATGCATCCTGATGATTAAGGGTCTGATACCCAACGTGCTTGCTGGCCAGCTCCTGGAAACATTCTCTGGACACATGTTGTATGCTGCCAGCACAGCCTCCTCTTTCCTCATCAGAGAGGGGGAGGATCCCAGCACCACACCATCCCTCTTACTTGGGAACTGTGTTGTGACAAAGGCTCAGAAGCCTGGTTGGTCCCTGGACAAAGCTTTGGAAGGCCCAGACTCAGGGATCTTGACTTGGAGGGCTCCAGGGAAAGGCACCAATGCACTGCTCAGAAGGACAGGAAAAAAGGGGACACCGTAAAGCAGTGTAATTGCTTTGCTTTCTGTTCCCAAGTTTGTATAGTGTCTTGAATGAATCCACAACATACGCGAGTCCCTCCCAGGATGACTTTGATCCCTGAGTCAACGGGATATTCCATTCAGCTGTGTGTGGTGTTCTATGTGGTTTCCTGCTACCTCTTTCTTCTGGGCTGTGTGTGTGTGTGTGTGTGTGTGTGTATGTGTGTGTGTGTGTGTGTCTTGTGTGCTTATATTTATTTATGGGCTGTTAGTGCAGCTCAGGGGATTCTGTGATGGTGTTGGGCCATTCATTCCTCTCTTAAATAAGGAGTGAGGAAACCTGTGGCCCTCTAAATGTTGCTTGACTACAACTCTCATGATGTTGACTAGGGCTGATGGAAATTGTGGCTGTCCTGATGCTTCTGTGCTGTGGGTTAAACCACAGAGCCTAGGACTTGCTGATCAGAAGGTTGGCGGTTCAAATCCCTGTGACGGGGTGAGCTCCCGTTGCTCAGTCCCAGCTCCTGCCAACCTAGCAGTTCGAAAGCACGTCAAAGTGCAAGTAGATAAATAGGTACCGCTACAGCGGGAAGGTAAACGGCATTTCCATGTGCTGCTCTGGTTCGCCAGAAGCAGCTTTGTCATGCTGGCCACATGACCTGGAAGCTGTACGCCGGCTCCCTCTGCCAATAACGCGAGATGAGCACCACAACCCCAGAGTCAGTCACGACTGTACCTAATGGTCAGAGGTCCCTTTACCTTTACTGATGCTTCTGTACTCCATGTTCCCCATACCTGTCTTCAATGTTTGGCCACTCCCACTCCCAATAGATTTGAAAATGCTTAAGGATAGGGATATAAATGCATATAAATCCATAATTGTACACAGCACCTTACAGAATAGCATGGGGGGGGGGAAGCAAAGACAGAAAGCCTGCTCATAACTTGAGACATTTCCAGTGAGGAACACAAGTAGAGGGAGATGAAAAGTCCCACTTGAGGTGCCTAATGGGATTGATTTCTGGCGTCCTAGGACATGGTACAATAGGGTGTCTCAAAGTTCAGGCATGCAGAATTGCTCTCTATATGCATGCTAGTCGACCATAATATTTTCCAAACATCCACTCCAGAAGAAATGCCTCTAGCTCTTAATAATATGCTTATTTACGTACATGGTTCTTCTTTTACACCACTTAAGAATGCCATGAGCATTAACCATCCCTCTTTCTTTGTGTGTCTTGTGTCTGTCATGAAAACCTTTAAGCCCAGTCCTTCTTGTTTGCCGTTCAGAGAGACTGCATTGCTGTTGACTTTATTTTCTTATATGTGGGTCTGCTGATCTCGATGCAGGAGAAGATGTGTTTTGTGTGTGCTTATGCATTTGCTTACAGAGCCCCATCCATCTTCTTCTTTGTATATCTGGGTCCAAAAGCCTTCTTCAAACATTAATGGATCTTTCCATTGACTCTTTCTAAATTTTAGATAGTAAGTGTTGGTGGAACTGGCTGTCCTGCCCTTGCTGTGCTGTGGGGCTTGTCCATATTTGAGCATTATTTAGCTGTTAATCTACTCCCCCCCAATTTGAATTAGACCTCTCCCTTTTCAGTTCATACCAATAGGAGTTCCCGTTTGTGTTTGCCCCACCTTCTAATTTGTTTGTTCTATTATGCCAATTAAATGCTATAAATTTTTTAATGTGGTTTGCTTGTGATTTTGTGCAAAGTTCCAAAGAAAAAAAATATAGATAAGGCTGTGCTCCTTCATTCAGGAGTACTTCAGAAATAGTTATGGGCATGAAAATAAATGAAAGCATTAAGAAAATAGCGGGTGTGAAAAGGGGAGTAGCAGAAAATGAAACAAATATTCTGAAATCCCAAGTGTGATTGTTTGGAGCCTGATTTCCACCCCCACCCCCGATTTATTGAATCATCCCCATTTCAGGTAAACCTGAGTTTGCAGGGTGAAAGCATTGAGAGTGGTGTTTTTTAAGGGTAACATCATGTGGACTACATAAATCAAATGAGAATGCAAACAGCTGCAAACACACTGTAAACTCCAATGTGGACAAGCCCAAGTTGTGAAGCCAGTCTACAATCTGAGAAGATGGGGCTTCTTTGGCCTCTAATTCCAATTTCTTTTCTTTGCAGTGCCTGCAACCAAACTCAGTGCCATGACGAGGCCCAGCATTGGCCCCTGCCAGTGCAAGTATGATCTGATGGTTTTCTTTGAGATCTGTGAGCTTGAGGCCAATGGCGAGTAAGTGTCTATATTTGTCCATGGATCAGTGGGGCCGGGGATAGCTTTCTTTTCTAGGAGACATAATTTGATAATCCTACCTGGAACTTGTTTTAGGATTGACTTAGGAGACATATTAGGAACATGCTCATTTAGCTCTCTCCTTTATTTTGCTGAGTCATGCACATGCATAAGAAGAGCCCTACTGGATTGATCCAAAGACTGCAAGTTAGAAACAAGCTATATATTTGCAAAGCATTGCACAGAGAATTTGCAATACAAAACCTATATGTAAAAGTCAAGCTGTGGGTGAATAGTTGCCTAATGAGAAAAGAATATAAATTATGGTATATCACAAATAATTACTGTATATCACAAATAATTGAACTGAGTATCCTTATGCCGCTCTGGGTAGAAGAATCTTAATTTTTGTTCTCTCAGTTTCTCATTTTTCCAAACTTTAATTCAGTTCTCTGCATTCTGCAGCAATTTGCAATTCCTCCCCACCAAAAAAACCCCTCATGTAAATTCATTGACATCTTAGTGCAAATTTCTCCTAAGAAATACATTTTTGTATGCAGTTTTGACTAATATACACATTTTTGCAGTCAGTTTCTCTTAATACAGTATAATGCATTTCTGCGTGTGTGTTTTTCTAATATTTCCATTTCCCCGCCCCTCCTTCCCTTAATGTATACAGTGGTACAGTGGTACCTCTACTTACGAATGACTCAACTTATGAATGTTTCTACTTACGAATGGAGCTCCATCCGCCATCTTGGATGCTGTTTAGATAGGACTTTTTTTAGATAGGGTTGCTTCGACTTACGATTTTTTTCTCCCAATGCATTCCTATGGGATTCATAAACCGAGGTTCCACTGTACATTTTTGTAAACATTGCTTGTGAGAACTGCATAGCAAAATTTGGATAAATGCAGGTTTTGAAGGTTAGCTGTGCTTTGGTTCACATATTGTTTCAGAAATTGCAAAATTGATAGATTCAGCTTTATTTTATATATATATATTTATTGCAAAGTAAATACATCAATCCAAGCCATACATAAAGAATAATATAAAGAAAAATAAAATAAAAAATAAATAAAGATTCAGCTTTAAGTGCATACTGCATCAAAATTCTCCACCATCCCTACTTGCCACACAGTATGACCATACCCTTTTTTTCTGGGTGTGGTCTGTGCAGGATCAAGAGCACTTTGCTGCCTTAATCCTGCATGCCCTCCAGCTGAGTGACTGTGAAGCAGTCTGAAAGCCTCTCTGTACTTTTCTGTTTCTTATCTGCTTTTGCCCTTCTCCCATAAGGCAAAGGATAGGCTGATGCAAATAAACCTAGCATTGACCCTGAAGTTGTGGAGACCATTGTGGTGTGTTCTGTAGCAATGGTCCCTGTCTGCAATGTTGGCCCTTTGATGGGATGCGGGCTCAAAGCATCCCAGAACACAGGCTGAATGCATTTGGTGCAAATACAATGTTCAGTGAACTTGTTAAAAAAATACAGGCATGGTAGCATGGGCAACACAGGCAAGGATCTCTAAGAGCGTATTTCACTTGCACGGTTTGGGGGACTTGGTGCTGTGGGCTGACATTCCACATCCTGTCTCACTATAGCTTTCTTTTATAGCTACATCCCTGCTGTTGTGGATCATCGTGGAGGAATGCCCTGCCATGGAACATTCCTTCTACACCAGGTATTTTCTACCCCAATACCCAAGCCTTCTTGGCTCTTCTCTGTAATGATATTTTTGTTAGGTTCAGTTCTACATCCAAAAATTACTGGAGGTGGGTAGTGAAACACCAATAAAAATGCAAGCCTCCTGCCATGTTTAACTAAGCATCTTTGGGCACAGACATGGAATGGCAGACTCTGGAGACACATGAAGAGGTGGCATGAGAAGGAATGGGGTGGGGATGCTAAGACAGGTAGGAAAAAAGCTCTCTCCTGTCAATCAACTGCTGTCAGAGATTGGAGAGAGCTCAGAGCCATGGCCTGGGGTGGCTAAACAAGATTCAGAGGAGCAGGAGGTTCTGGCATTATCTCCCAGAGCCATGTGATGCCTCCCCTGGTGAGAACAGGTGCACCAACCCCAATGGAGTGTGCATCTGTAGGCTATACATTTTTGCAAAACTAATTCTTGCTAATAAGGTGTGTGTCCCATCTTGGCAATAAAGCTTGTTGGATTTAGAACTTTGTGTCCTTATATTGGACTGATATCTGGCCTTGCTCCTAGCTCGGTTAACTTCTTCCATTTGTAGGAGCCATGAGACTGAGTTAGCACTTGCTCACTGCTGCACCTTACCCTCTCACTCTACTGGTTTGTCATAAATTTGTTTTTCATGCTGAGCAGTGCATAGAATCTTTTGCCAGGAAAGGAAACAGGAGAGGTTCAAATGTGCTCTGCACTGCAGATTACCTCCTTTAAAATGCCTCCTCCTTTTTCTTTTCTTTTTTTAAAAAGTATTTTTATTGCTTTTCTTCTTATAGGTTAAAGAACAGCACATAAGCAGCAAAAGAAACCCTCCCCCTTAGTAACTATGATGCACCACAGTACAATAAAAGAGGAGTAACACAGAATCAAAGTTGAAAGCAGCCAAAAGTTTTAATATGCTGTGTCGGAAGTCCCCTGTTCTATATCTTGCTCATACGCATAATAAAGCCATGCCCAAATGACCCTTTTAATTGAGGTCATGCTCAAGACAAACTGTATTTATTTGCCTATCTTGGCAAAGCACTTCTCAAGAAGAGGCTTTGGGAACTATGTGGCTAGCACTGTAGATTGCCTCATTTAAGGGCCAGTTTATAAGAGGCCACCTGCTGTAGGAGCCATGTCCTTCTTCCTCTCTTGGCCAATACTTTTGCCCCTATTCATGCACATATCCTTTTGCAAAGGGCAAAACCCTCACTCAGTGCTGCCCATTGCTTAGCTGAAGTTCTCATAACCGCTGCCTCCTTTCTCTTTGGGCATGGTGGATGGCAGGGTATCCAGAGGAGGATCACCGTCACCCTGGTGCATGAGACAGGGAGCCACATTCGCTGGAAAGAAGTGCGGGAGCTGGTTGTGGGTAAGTAAAGCTTGTGTGTCTACCCTTTCTTGTATCTCCTAGCCAAGGGGGTGGAGTATCAGGCCCAGGAGCTCAAAATGACGTCCCAGGCCTCTCAAAATGCACCCTGGGCCATATCCTCTCATGGGCCCATGCTTGGCTTGGATGTGATAATGCTGGTGGTTTGCCTAGATGGAGGGTGGAGATGTGTGGACATTGTGTGTGCAATACTAAGTCTGAAAATGGTTCTCCATCCCTGTTGTGGCCAAATGGTTGCCTGAAATGAGCAGCCCCTTACTCCATTGACTCCAGAGAGGTTTATAGACACAAATACTATGTGCTGAGCACCAAAAGCAGTGCTCCGAGATCCTAAGTAGGCCCCTGAGCATTCTTATTGACTTGTAGGCAGTCTGTACTCTGGAGATCTGTGTCTTATTCTGGTATGTGGTGCAGTGAAAACCATTCAAAATGGTGTTTATATATTGTGAGGAGCTCTTCTGCCCCTAGAACTTCAGGAGCTGTGAGGCTACTATGTCAGGAAATTTATGTTGCCTATGCAGGCACATTTTGAGAAGTGTCCAAATTATAGTAGTGTGGTAGGCTTGCTGCCTCCTATTTGTTCCAGAGCAGCATGGATCTGTATAGTGAGAGAAACCAAAATGTCGCAGTAGTATGATCATCTTTATAGCTACAGCTTGACAGGACCGCCTCATTGATAGGCTGAAAAATATACCTGCTCTTGAGTTCCCTCAGGAATAAACTGTATGTGGTGTTTTCTGCTTTTAGGTCGGATTCGGAACACCCCAGAAGGAGATGAATCCCTCATTGACCCCAACATCCTGTCTCTGAACATCCTGTCATCAGGATACATCCGCCCCTCCCAGGATGATAGGTGAGTCTGGCCACAAAGCATGCTCTGCTCATTTAACCTGAGGCAAACATGACCTCCTTGTAGATCTTCAGGGAGCGTATGTACCTAAATATATATTGGGGGGGGACATTTCTCTGAAAGCCCTACCCCTTTACTGCAGTAATTACAGCCTGTGAGCTGAAGCCATGCTGAGGCTAGCTAAGTAACAAGACTACAGGGTCCAAGTAGCAGAAAGAGAAAGCAACAGTGGTCCAAAATATTTTCCCCAAGCATCCCTCTGATTGAGAAGAGTTTTACCAGGCCGGTAACAAAGATTCCAGCCAAACAGGCCTAATATTTTCCTGTTTGGCCTTGGCCATGAACATGAACATCCATCACCTTATCAGTGAATTAGAACCATATCAGAAGCTACTTTGTACTAGGGTCAGACAATTTTTCCATTTAGCCCATAGTTGTCTACTATGACTGACAGCTTCTCTTCAGGGTTTGAGGCACAGATCTCTCCTACCATATCCTGACCAATATTTTAAACTGCCACAAATAGAATCCGGGACTTTCTGTGTGCAAATCTTGTGCTCTACCAATAATCAATGGTCTTACCCCATATATACAGAATTTTTGGATTTGCCTGTGGTATGCTGCTCCTCTGCTTATACATTAGCAACAGTCACGTTATTGCCTATCACTCTTCCTTGTTCATGCAGTAGGAGCTGGTTTTCTGGGTGACAGATAGAACAGGACTGTTG
Source organism: Zootoca vivipara (assembly GCF_965207765.1). Taxonomy (NCBI): domain Eukaryota; kingdom Metazoa; phylum Chordata; class Lepidosauria; order Squamata; family Lacertidae; genus Zootoca; species Zootoca vivipara. The sequence continues at coordinate 58,554,529 of NC_142588.1, read as the reverse complement.
AAAGTTGGCACCAGCTGCTTGGAGATGTTTTGACTCCTTGGAGCTGGAATAGCAAAGCTTGCACCAAGCACATTATCACCAGGGCAAATTCAGAATATGCTGGGACGCGGGTGGCGCTGTGGTCTAAACCACTGAGCCACTTGGGCTTGCCAATCGGAAGGTCAGCGGTTCGAATCCATGTGACAGGGTGAGCTCCCGTTGCTCTGTCCCAGCTTCTGTCAACCTAGCAATTCGAAAGCATACCAGTGCAAATAGATAAATAGGTACCGCTGCAACGGGAAGGTAAACAGTGTTTCTGTGTGCTCTGGCACTTGTCACAGTGTCCTGTTGCACCAAAAGCGGTTTAGTCATGCTGGCCACATGACCTGGAAAGCTGTCCGTGGATAAACACCAGCTCCCTCAGCCTAAAGCGAGATGAGCGCTACATCCCATAGTTGCCTTTGACTTAACCAAGGGTCATTTACCTTTACCAATTATTATTATTATTATTATTATTATTATTATTATTATTATTATCACCATCCATTTCATTTCTATATCATTTTGTATTTAAACAAAAATATCAAAGCGGTTTGCAACACATTGAAACATCAAATGAAACATTACTGAAGAAAGTCAAATATAAAGTATAGATTCAAAGCAATATAATGTAATTGTCTTAAATATTTCAAAACGGAACATTACAAAGGAGGTCAAGTATAAAATGCACATTAAATAAAACAGCATAATTAGCAAGAAAATAAAATATGATCGTAAGCACAGAACATATCTGCTGCTGTTGCTGCCCATCCTGTCAATGGTGGTTCATGGTGGGAGACAGCTCCGAAAGCTCAGGCTCAATGACCTGGGTCTACACTAAGACAGCCAAGATGGTAATGCATTTTAACAGTTATAATTCATAAGATGAAGGACTGAGTTTGGTCCCATGGAGTGGGTACTCATGCTATACTATGTCAGGAGAACAACAGGCAAGAGGCAACATGGCTTCCAATCCCAGTTTCTTTCACTTTTTTGGGCGACGGGTGGGGAATATCCCTTTCCATGTCTCCTGTAGTTGTGTGGCTACTCCATTTTTACTGAAGCATCCCAGGCTGGTCCCTCAATACCCATCTCCATTCATATATTTAACATAACATCATTTATCCTGACCCTCTGGCAAAAGAAACCACTCATCACGAGCTTGTATGGTTGACCTGTGAACGATTAAAATGGGGTTGTGGATGAGGCAATGTGTTAGTATGTGATGTGTGAAAAATGGAAGCTTCTGAAGAAATGCTGGAAGAGAAGACAGATTGTCTGAGGTGAGTTACCCTAGGACAAAGGTTATGCATAGTTGGGTGGCAGTAGGTAGATTCACGCAGCCTGCTCTCCAGTGTTGAAACAATGGGTGAAAGGGGTTGTGGAGCCACACGGGCTAGCTCTGTGCCCTTTTCCTGTGCTGTCTGTTTGGATGGTGGGGAAACATTTCATCAGGCTTAGCTGTGGTTCACATCAGTCATGGAGGCAAGGCTAGCCCATAGCTTATACCCCCTCACCCATTGTTTCAACACTGCAAGAAAGACTGGCATGTGAACTTCCTAATGTTACCAAAAGAGCAAAGACTCTTTTTAGTATTCAGCTCTAATGGAGTTTCTCTTCCAAATAAGCAAGCAATATATAAATGACAAATAAAGTGAAATGTAAAAAAAAACAAGGAGCGGAATTCCATGTTGTGCTATGATGAACATTCTGTCTGCACAAACATTGCAGCTTGCCAGACAGAGCAAGCCCCCCCCCCGTGCTGTTCTGGGAGTTTTGCTGACCCCCTTGAGCCAATTTTGGGGTATGTGGGAGGAGGGGGGGAGCCTGTTGCACAAGCAGAAGTCATTGTGCAGGGGTTCCAGTGAAGGGGCTGATTAGGTGAACCCAACCGAGAAAAATCGATGAAAGAAGGGCCAACCAGCATACATTTCTCTTTGAAACAGTAGCTGCTAAAGACCTGCTCCATGGATTAAGAGGGAGGAGATGCAGTTATGGAAAATTATTTCCAAATGGCAGTTTCTTTAGCAACAGACACAGCATGCACAAGCAAAATAGGAAGAACCTCACAGCAAAAGTAACTGCTATCATGATAGTTCAAAGTGACCATTCCTAGTTTTGCTCAACAGTTGCTGCTCCCCCTGTGATAATCTTGTGAGTACATTTGGCTATTAGTTTCTAAGTGCCCAGCTTGTCAGTGTGCCAGCCACCTGCAAAAGCTCTAGGATCACTGAATAAAGCTGACATTAAAGATTTTCTGTAGTTGTATGGTGGATATTGATCAGTAAAAGAACCGAGTCATCCTGGATGTGCAGTCCATTTAGGTAATTCTGCATATAGGATTGGATATCTCTACTGCAGGGATGGGGGACTAGTGGCCCTTCCAGTGTTGCTGGATTACAACTCCCGTTTTCCCTGTTCACTGGCCAGGCTGGCTTGGGCTGTTGGGAATTGTAGTCCAGCAACATCTACAAGGTCACCTGTTGCCCACCCCTACTGTACTGCTGGGAATTGATTTTTCTGCTTCTTTCTTATTCAGGCTCTCTGCAGAATACTTGAACAAGTCAACTATCAAAGCATTCATATGCTTTAGGACATGTTTGGGTTGCTTCATTTACAACATTTATCAATTTCTCTGGCAAAGCAGCATAACTCATTAAAATTCATTTTTTGAATAAAGCAATTAAAACTCAAAAGCGTCAAAAACAATAAAAAGGTTTATCCTGGGTCATGAACCACCTGTCAGGTTGCTTGGGGAGGCATAGGAATCACATATACAGAAGATTCATGTTTTGGTTCTTCCTCTCTGTATCTGTGCCCGGCACAAGAGCATTATTCTCAGCTGCCTGCATGGATGATAACTGAATTGTTGGCTGATGCCTCAGAGTTTGCTAGCAGGATGGCTGATTTTGCAGGAGGAGGACAACCTAGAGCAACTGAGGAAGACAATGGACAATTCACCATCTTCTAGAGTCCCCACCTTTCAGTTCTGCATGGGCTCTGGGGGCTTGCTTTGGGTCTTGATGAAGCGAGAAGGGTGGGAACCTACCTAACCCATCATGTGAATCTTTTGCTTCTGCTCCCTGCTTTGCTATTGTGTGTCACCTAGCTGCCTTCCCAAAGACCAAATAACAATATATTTTGGTCTCATTCCCTCTATCCCCCAGCCACTGAAACCTCTATGGCACTAGAGAAGGTTCCATTGCCTTCATTCTTATAAATGCAGTGAAGAACTTGGAAACTCCTTGTCGCTATGCCATTAACCCCTGCCCCCCAATGTGGTTAAGCATGACTTAACATGGACAGAATGGCTTCAGGGGCTCATTCGGGCCTTAATAACTTTATTGGGTGATGGTTGATGCAGTTATGTTCCAAGAACTTGGGGTAAATCCTAGTGCAATAAATGAGGCTGGCACCACATGATTCAAACAGGGTAGTCCTGTTCCTTACTACAGTTGTATTCAAGGTGGCATGCTTGGGCTTTGCTCACAAGACCACTGTGAAATTGGGTAGGCATGCCGAAAGAGATGCACCCACTGGACTTCATGACTATACCAGGATTTGCTCAGCTCTCCCCAGTTCAGGCCCCAATATTCAGTGTCAGTGTCGGACACTCACTCACTCATATGGTTGTGATATTGGATGCTTTGCTATTTTCTACTGCAGCTTTTTGTGGCTTGCCAGTGGGCAGAGAGAGGCGCTGTTTATAGGGCTTGGGCTTTTGAGGAGCTGCACTATGGAACTGCTGCTACTGCTGCTGCTGCTGCTGCTGTTACCACCCATTTGAACCCACACTAACCATGTGATTGTTTGTGTTTTTGCAGGCAGTTTCTTGATTCGGATATGCCTAGGTATTATTTGTTCCCCTCCCCATTTATTTATTTGACCTCCTCCCTGGTGCCCCTACCCAAGTCAGCATTGTGGTCACCAATGCTACAGTTGGAACTTCCCTCCACCCACTCAAATACACCAGCTTCTTTCTCCTTCTCTTCTGTATCATTGGGCTTTTTGTTCCATTTTGTTCCTTGGGTCTCTCCCCCCTACCCCCTTGTTTAGTTTCCTTTTCTTCTTTCTTTCTTCCTTTATTTTTTTTTTTAAAAAACAGCTCTATTTTTTATGAAGAAATTTCTTGTAAATCTATGTTCTTTTTTTGGCTGGTTTTACTTTCTGTTTTGCTGCTGTGGTAATTTTTTCTGACATCTGCCAAAACTATGCTGCCCCATCCCTGGTCCATGCTGAAGCCCTTCCCTTGCTCCCAGCTCTGGCACGAAGGCAGTTTGGATAGCTGTGTGCTGATGCAGGCTGCATGAGAAGCTGGGCTGGGTGTGATGAAAAGAAGGGGAGGGGGGTGCAGGAGAGCCATTGCCATGTGAGAGATGAGGGAAGAACCTAGTTTAGCAGGCTTCGTGGGAAGGAGCCTTGTGATAACAGCTTCTGTTAAAACTGTTTGGCAAAACGCAGCTGAACAAACTCAAGCATTACAAGTCTGCAAGTTTTACAGTGATTGGTTTGCATGTAATGCTAAGCCAAACAGTGGTTTAGCCCAAATGTGCTCCTCTTCCGGTCCTGCTGCTGCACTGCTGTTGAGCCAAGCAATTGTTTGACTTAGCATGCTGTCTAAACCTTAGCTCATGGCTTGAAACACTCCATGAGCTGTAACTAAGGTTTGTTCTTGGTTTGCAGTTATGGAGGAAACAAACCAGAAGCCTGGGTTTGGATGACACACTAAACCAAACCGTAACTCACAGATGCAGCAAGACTGGAAGAAGAGCAAGGTGGCTGCAACCTCCTCTCCAGAAGCTTGCACACTTGTGCATTCACACTGAACCATGGTTTGGCCTAGCACTGCATGCAAGCCAGCGGGAATGGTTGACCTTTAGAATATTATCCAAGGTGGACAATCTTTACATACAACCTGAAAACTGTACTTAACTTAGGAAGACTTCCTCCTTCCCTTAAGGTGTGTTTTGGATTTCCCTCTGTATTTAGAGGCAAGGAAGAGAATGCTGAGAAAATGGGATTGTGGATGTCTAGGTTTGTTTTAGCTTACTGGTTTTTCTGAATGAATTCCATTGAGAGCCCAGGACTTAGTTCTTGGCTGCCTTGGATTTGCAGAAGTCAGTAGTCCAGCATGGGCAGAATAGGAATAAAATGGGGCCTTTCTTGCTTACCTTGATTGCAAGTCATTTGTAGATATTTTATTGATCTGTCTCTAGGGATTGTGGTTATGTTGAGGCACATGCTTATTGAGCTTCTATTTCTGAAAGTTTGGTACAAAAGTTATCATTCCAGGGAAGTGTAAATTGACTGAGAAATAAATTTCATGGAGTAAATGGAAAAAACTGGACTACGCTAAGTGTCCTCTGATTCCTCAGTAACTAACAGTAACTATTCAGTCTGATGTTGATGATACAAAGATAGATTAATTTGGTAACAGTCCATCATTTTAAGAAAGTTTGAGAGATGTTTCCTATGGGATGCACACACCTTCTTTTTATGCCACTGTCCCCTCTATATAAAGAGATTTTGCAAGATTCTGAAACACAACAAAATCCTGTTATTCAAGAATGAAATGAGTGGGATGAGCCACCCCAATCTCTGAGCTGTGTGAGATTCCATGGGTACCATTCATATTTACCAGAGTCTGTTTTTCCTTTTGGAACAGTGAGGCACAGCGGAGTCTGCAGTGTCTTTATGATATACGGGTTATTTGCCTGAACATACATGAAGAAAGTGCAGAGCATTCACATCCCAAGAGGGTCCTATTCTTTCCATTGCTGCATCCTCAGATCCCAATAGACTCCAAACACTGTGTCTGACCCTCTCTGCAGCATAAAACAGATTGCCCACCTCATGCTCTGCCCCAACCCCACTTGCTTAAATTCTAGCCCTATATTAAATCCAGATATTTTAGGGGAGTCTTGCCCCCCTCCAACTTATAACAATATCATAAGCAACAAAACCTTTTTCAAGCTCTGAAAAGAATTCTATGTGACTTCAGCCTGAGGGCCAAAGTACCGTAGATGAGACAAGATGTGTGATCTGGACTATGGCATCAGGGAGGTGGGAAAATGGAAATCCTTTCCTCACCACCATTTTCTTAATTAAAATTGCTGTTTGCCTGAGGGCAGTATGAAAATGGTGCTTGGGGCACAAACAGCACTAGCAGGAAAGCTTAACACCCCAATTCTCAGTACCATAGATAGCCCCATTCAACTATGCCTACCCCCTTCCCACAGTTGCTATTGATTCAAATGTAATGATATGAGAGATCCAATTATATATCTGCATAATTTCAACAACTTAAACTCTAAGATCATCAGAGAGATGCAGTATTGAATTTCAGTAGCTGAGAACAAGGCAAATGGGAAAAGAACCCCCAAAATCAATAGACATTTTATACTAGAGATACAGTGGTACCCTGGTTTACGAACGTAATCCGTTCTGGAAGTCTGTTCTTAAACCAAAGCGTTCTTAAACAAAGGCGTGCTTTCCCGTAGCAGCGGGGGACTCAATTTACACTCAACAGGAAGCAGAACATGTTCTGCTTCCAAGGCAAAGTTCACAAACCAAAACACCTACTTCCGGGTTTGCAGTATTCTTAATCCAAGTTAAATTAAAAAATTCCTTCAGTAGCACCTTAAAGACCAACTAAGTTTTTATTTTGGTATGAGCTTTCGTGTGCATGCACACTTCTTCACACTTCTTCTTGTTCAGCTGTATCTGAAGAAGTGTGCATGCACACGAAAGCTCATTTGATAAGTTCAGCTTTAAATGGGAAGTGGATTTAATTGCTCCCCAACCCTAGCCTTAGTAACAATATTCCAGAGCTCAGTTCCTTCTTCAGCAGTTTTGTTTGTTTTGCCCACTGTGTTCTATTGCTTGTTCCAGGTAGCATGGTGGAACTGTGTTCCATTATTGGTTTGTGTGTGAGCTTGGGTAATGTTCTCCTTGGGATGAACTTGACAGTTGTGTGTATTTGGTGTTGGGAAGGAACTTTACCCAGGTCAGATTGACTTTTAGCACTTCTATGTAAGTTGAGACACCAGCTGATTTTCTTCCAACAATTGTTATTTTATTATTGCTATATATTGAATTCCATATCTTGCTATAGCACCTTTGCATGGCACACCTTGCTTGCTTTTTCTCATTGTTTATCAGGGCATGCTGTAATCTGGACCAGAAAAGTTATCTTTTTCAACTTAGCAGCACCATTGCTCATCACAGTTCAGTGTATAGTATGTTTTAATTCAGTGATTCTTAAACCTTGCTGGTTTAAGACCAGAGCGAAGGGTTATCTCATGTTGGCTTCAGTTTCACAAAGCTGGGAAATACGAAGTGATGCCTGATGTCTTCACAAGCATGCCTCCGTGATCAGTGATGATGTTGTGCAGTGTCACAAATTGTGCTTGCTTACGACTTGCTCTCCATGTACCCTCATATTTCCTTGGTCTTTCAGGCCCAAATCCAGTTGAGGAGGATGGATTGCCAGGGACCAGCAAGGATGCCCCACGTTGTCCTGGTCCTGTATTGCCTTACGTAGCAACTTACTCTATTGCTAGAAGAACCCTCCTGTGCAGTGAACCACCCTTGCTTAAAGCAGTAGCTGGCAGCATGGGTTAAACAATGGGAATGCTCCCTCTTCTATTACCATTCTTATGCTGGCTCAACACGGAGGTGTTTTTGTGTAGCACTACAGTAAGGCTGTTCAAGAGATTGAGGCACAAGTTCATACTCATAGCTTTCCAGATCCACCATAACAGCTTTATATAATTCAGACTGGCTTTGATTCAATAACGTCTCTAAAATGTGACCTGCAAATGACCAATTGCAGAAACTTTTGATAATACATTTTCCTAACTTGCTACCTTGGAAGTTTGAGTGTAAATTCTAGACTAGATTACAGAATTTAAAGCTTTATTCTCATCCCTACCATCTGACTAGCAATGTATTATGTGTGAGCTAAATTGCCTGTTGAAACAAACGCAACTTCTGCTTATATGCAACTTCTGCTTGATAATATATTTCTAAATTCTCCAAATTGAATACCAGATGCTTAGAAAAGTGATTGTATTAGTAATATATGTTTCTGCTGTTGTCAAAAGATAGGCACATGAGATCCAATAATTAAAGAGCGTGCGCGCGCGCGCGCACACACACACACACACACACACACACACTTCTGCTTTTCTAGTGTATCAGTGTAGACAAGCCCATAACCTATGGAGTAGGATTGAAGTTTATTGTTGAGTGAATGAATCTAGGGCAATGGATGAACATCCAAGGTTCTCAGTACAAATACCACAATACAATGAATGAAGTGATATAATCCGAATTCCATGCACTTAGCCCCACAAAATAGCGTTCCTTCATCCTAACTTCTAGATTTGAAAGTCATACTAGTGGCATTCCCATTAAGTTCTTGACAGTGCAGAATTCTGTGGTTTTTTTTTATTATTTTTAAAAGAACCCACAACCTCACCTTCCCACCCCCACCACATGCAATATTTGCTTAACAATGTGATTTCAGTGATTCATTTGTATTTGGCATGTTTTCTTTGGAACCCCTTTCTGCTTTTGCCTTGCTCAAGTCATTTTAGTCCATTTTTCACACTGTGAATCAAAATCTTGATAAGAATCACACTCCACTGAAAAGAGACCCTTGATCCTTAAGCCTACTTATAATGCAGGGGAAGGGAGCTTAGCTGGATGGACACGGATAATTAGAAATTCAACTAAAAAGTGAAAGGAGAGTGTTGAATATCCAAAACTATGTTCGGAATTTCATTCTGTGACCATGCTCTTCTACCAAGAGAGGGCACTTCCAGATTGACTGTTCATTTATACAAGATGAGGTTGTTATCCTGCAGTTTCTAGTGCTAATATCCTGTCACTTTTCTCACCAGAAAAGGTCTGATAAGAAAATTGCCCTGGAAAGTGCAGGATAACAACCACTAGCTAGCAATATTGTATAACCTCCATGCAAACATATCAAGATTAATGCTCAATAAACAAGCAATGTTGTAAAGCCTCTGTGCAAATGTGTCAGGATCAATGCTTAACAAACAGCTGGTCTGGAAGCTCCCGGAGTGAAGAGACAATAGTATTTTTGCTTTTCATTTGTTGCCCACCTTTGCCAAATTCACAACAATCTATGGCTGCACTCTGTTCAAATCACCATCTACCCCATGTAGCTGCCTCTCTGGGTAGCTTTCCACAGGGCACCATATAAACAATGCTTTCTGACATTTTGATTTCTTTGTGTATGTGTGTATGTGTACATGTGTTTGTCTTGGGTTGCCTTCCACTTATAGCATTTCACTGGGAAGTGACACTAGGTATTTCTACCTCACTTTACTCTCACACACTTGCTTGATCTATTCCCTTCTTCTCTTCTCTTTTTCTCCTCTCCCTTGTTCCCTCTTCCCTTCTCCTCTTCCTTTCCCCTTTATCTTCTTTCCTTCTGTTCTCACCTTCCTTCCTATTGGAGTTACCTGTTCTCCCGTGGCTTGTGTCTCCGTGATCTTGGTCTCAGCTCTTTCAGTTCTGGTTTTGGCAAGATGCTGCGACTCTCAGTGTCAAGATGCAATGTTTAGAATGGGATAGAAACTGTGCATCATCAACTAATAGTCAGATCCTCTTTAACAAGAGTCAACAACTATTTCTGAGAGGGGGACCTACTATAATGCACAATCTTCCCAAGAGGAGACCTGGCTTCTTTTTTAAAGAGACTTCTGACTATGTTGATATGAGTGTTGGTGAGCTGTGAAAGTAGAATGTCCATGTGGAAATGTTTTTGAATCATGAGGATGCTCAGACACATATTAAAGTCCCAATATTTTGGTCACCCTTTTGAATGTAGTTTCTGTCGTTTAGTGGCACAAAAATGCTGAGCCAAATAGCTTCCACCAAAGGAATGCCATCATAATGGGAAAGGCTACCGAAAGGGGATGAGAGTGGCGTTTGGGTTTCTGTATATCCGGGGTGGAGAACCATTTTCAGCACGAGATCTGTTTTTGTTCATGAGCAGCCTTCTGGGGGCTGCATTCCAGTGGTGGCGGGCAGGGCCAAAGGCAGATGTGGGCAGAACCATGGTTGTGACTTTTACAATGGGCTACAAAAGCCAGAGGGTTCTATGCACAAACACCACACAACCATCTCTCCATCCTCCATCCAGGCAAACGAGGAATTATCATCATTCAAATAAACATTCCAGCAAGGCAAAGATACTAGAAGAGGGTGTGCGGCCTGGGGAGAATCCTGAGAATCTGAGGGAGAGGCTTGGGAGGGCCACATTCAGCCCTCAGGCATGAGAAGCCCCTTTGCTGCTGCATGTCATCAGAGCTTACATCTGCGTTGGTGCTTCCGTTATGCAAAGAACTGAACCTCTATTTCATGTGTGGTGATCTTTCTGGAAACTCTGGCTTCCTCAGTGGGATAGTATGTCACAGTACTGGTAGACTATCTCAGTTATTGTTCTCAAAAGACAATTTGGGTGTTTTTTTAATAGGGCCAGCTAAAAGACCACACTTTTCCCCATACAAAAAAGGGCTAAACTCAGGTACCTTATGTACCTGATTTTACAAAGCAAGTAGTAGTTCTGAGATATCAGTGGCCAAACAGGAAAATGCTAGGGTAAGATAGGTCTGGAGATAATTATTATCTCCCTATCATTCAGAGTCCCAATACTCCCTGTAAATCAGAGATTGGTGGAATAGTCAGTTTTCTTCTGGAGCTTTGGTGACTGTAGCTGTATGTGGGAAATGAATTTCAAAGAGAATTCACTGGAAGCACTTTTATGAACATATCAAACTTTTAAGGTCTGCAATTCCAAATGCTTCTGGAGAGATGGAACTGACTGCAGCACTGAGCATCCTCACTCTTTTCTTTTCTGAACATGCTTGCTGAAAATTAGTACCTCCTTCCTGTGGAAGGAAGATAGATTGTCTGTGTGCTATGTTTGACTGAAGAGATATGGCCCTGGAGTGCTTTAGACAAAATCTGAAAATACCCAATTGTTTCAGGGATCAAGAGAAGCTCTCTGTTTTCGTATTGCTTTCCTCATCTTTCCCCCTGACTCTTGCTTCCTTTCCTCTTGCCCACATTCACTCTCAGAGGGCATGTTTAAATTACACCCCAAGATAAGTAGGGAACAGATCTTTGGCTTTACCATGGCAGTGTAAGCAGAAACATGTGGTGACTTTTCTGCTAAGCCATAATATTCACAGACAACTTGAAACTTGTTTATTGCCAATTCTAGATGAGAGAATGCCACCTGCATGCAACTTTCTTTCTATTACTGTGTCCCTCTTTCTATGTCTTTCTGGCACCCCATCATCTCATGGCTTAAATTTTAACCTTAAAACATACCCCAAATCACCTCTGCTCATATGCAATATTAAAAACAACAACCGTGAATTCACAGCACAGAAGTTTCCCTTGAGGATTCCCACAGATGCCTTCACTATTGCTGTTCATAATGAGGGGGTGTTTTTGAGCCACAGCACTCCAGGATGGCTGCATCCATTCAGCACAAATATGTCTCTCTGTGTGTGCATGTTTGCGTACTGCTGCTGATGCAATTCTCACAGTTTGGTGGTTGATGGTAGTGTTTATTTTTAACCAACCATCTTGCTGTCTCTTTGCAGGACGTTTTACCAGTTTGAAGCGGCATGGGATAGCTCCATGCACAACTCTTTGCTGCTGAATCGTGTCACCCCATACAGAGAGAAAATCTACATGACCCTCTCGGCGTACATCGAGGCAAGACCCAGCAGTGTCTTCCTAGCATTTCCTATAAATAGACCACACAGAGCTGAGTTTTAGAAAGGGGCTTCCACCTTGATTTACTCCAGTCCTCCCTGTCTTAAGCAGTCTCATAATTCCTTGTGATTCTCAAACTAATATGGGGTTTTGGAAGACACTAGGCTAACATAGCAATACAAGAAGCCCTTACGCCAGCATTTGCTAACCTGGTACTCTCCAGATGTTTTGGATCACAGTTCACATCAGCCCCAGCCCAGCATTTTACCCTGAGTGATAAAGTCCATTCAGATGTTGTTGCTGTGTGGTTTGTTTTGGGGAGCTGGAATGTCTTAATGAATTGCCCCCATGTATTAGTGGGAAGTTCTTAATGGGGTGCGCATAGGGTTGCCAGACTCAATAGAGGACAGGACTTCTGTGCCTTTAATTGCCCTGCTCTCTTTTGAGTCTGGAAACCTTAAAGAGAAACCAGCAGACCCTTTGATTGGAAATTAAACAAAGGGTCTACTGGTTTCTCTTTAAGGTTTCCAGACTCAAAAGAGAGCAGGGCAATAAAAGGCACAGAAGTCCTGTCCTTATTGAGTCTGGCAACCCTAGGTGCACACCTCCTATCCATGAGTAGGTGCACCATGCAATTTGATTGAGCAGGGTTCCAGGTCATGTAGAATGCCTACATGCATGCAGTTACAGCTACATAGATCCCTCTTTCAGACTAATGTATAGAGGTGGGACAACATCAGGAGCAAGGGCAGCATGTGCAGCAGTCCTCCCCTCCATGTATTTAAGGTACATATAGAAGAGTGACTGAATGGACCTACAGAGACTTGCTCAAAATCATCCAATGAGCTTCATGGCTTAACAAGCATTCAGACTCGGATCTCCCACATCCAAGTCAATCTGTGGGGCAGCCAGTGTGGTGCCCTCCAGATGTTGCAGGACTACAACTCCCATCAGCTTGGCCATTGGTCAGGAACGATGGGAGTAGTAGTCAAGCAACACCTGGCCATTCCTGCTCTATCCACTAGACCACAAGACTTTCTTACTTTTGGATAACTATAAATGATGGGCATTGTCACCATCTGTTTATGAAAGTCTTTCCCTAAACAGGAAAGTTGGACAAAAGCATTCATAATGTATTGTGCCTGAAATGATTACTAAAAGCAGCAGTATTTGGGAAGCAGGGTAGACTCTTAAACTGAAGTTAGCTCATCAACAAATGAAGCCACCAAAGCCACTGCTTGTCAAGAGAATAGAAAGGACTGCCAGTGACTAACTGGGGAGAGAGCCTGAGGGACCATTTTTAGTATGCAGTGAGCATCCTTCCTAGCAGAGCACAAATGTCACTGCCCGCTTGTTGTTTCCAAAACTTGTCTTATTTTAATAACACTTGTAGGGAAAGCAGCTCCTCAGAGTCTTGTTCTACTTTTTGCAGGAGTTTTCCACCCTGCTGCCAGCGGAAATCTTTTTGCAAGTGGATGCTTGTTTTAAAATATAGTACAGCTCTAAATGTAATGATAAAATGATATATGATTTCCCACAATTGCTTTTGTGGCAAGTGACATGAAATGCAGCTGCAGTGGGTGGTGTGGAGGAGGCCCTTAAAACTTCACTGGGCCATTTTTCTTCTTTAAATATCTCCCCCTGCCAGCTGATTTTCAGTCAATGAAAGAGAGTGCTCTTTTTCTAGAAAAAAGAGGTGCTGGAACTCACTATGAACACCTCCCTCGTTGTCTTAGAATGGCAATGGTGCCCACCTATGAGGTGCCAGAACTGAGTTCCAGTGAGTTCCAGCTGAGAAAAGCCCTGATGAAAGACACATATATTTTTTAGAGGGAGCCTGCAGGGAAAGGGTTATGTACCTCTTGGTTGTACCTGGCTGTCTTCTGCTAAGGCTTGCAGACTTCATTGACTGCTTTTTATTTTTTATTGGGAATTTTGTTTCATTTCTAACACCATCATGTGTAATTTGACCTTACATTTCTGGCATAAGAAGTGCAATAAAACAAAGATTTTATTGTTGTCTTTTATGCTTGATGTAATTGAATGTAGAGTGCCTTGAAATTCTAAAAAGAATGAATGCTGTTATAAATTAACAAATCCAAATTATAACACTGGCCCATGCTGGATGATAGCTCTATGATATATGATACCTACCTAGGCATTTGCTATTGGAGCAGAGTAAATAGTGAGGGTAGGCAGGCAGTGAGTGACACCAGTGAAACGCTGCTGCCTGCAGTATAACTAACTGATATGCATAAGAAATATTGTTGTTTTTAACTAAAGATGGGGATAAAGAGATACTTGTACTCTGTTAGGTGCCAGGTTTCTAAAGCAAGCAAGGATTCCTTGTAGCTGTGTGTACAAGAAAGTGTATATAAGACTGTAGTTTATGAGAGTTGCTCCAAATAGCAATGATATAAACATCTATGGATTATTAAGGATACATGCATGACATCATTGGGAAACCTGCTGCAGAACATCATTTTGCTCTTGAAGGCAAACTCACACCATCTGAGAGCCTTTCATTGTGTACCAAAAAAACCTAGCAAGTATCCTCCTATTTTAGATGGAGAACTGCACCCAACCAGCTGTGATCACCAAAGATTTCTGCATGGTCTTCTACTCCAGAGACGCCAAACTCCCTGCTTCTCGATCCATCCGCAATCTTTTTGGAAGTGGGAGCCTTCGAGCCTCAGAGAGGTAAAGAAGTCTCATTTCCCGTTCTGCTGGCAGAATAAGAGCATACCTCAAAGAAGAAAAACTTTTGATTTATTGGAAATAATGCATATAAGTCTAGATATATACATAGGGGTTACCAACTAATGTTTATAAGTTAAGAACATAAGAATAGTCCTGCTAGGTCAGGTCAGTGACCCATCTAGTCCAGCATCCTGTTCTCACAGCGACCTACTAGATGCTCATGGAATGACCACAGGCAGGACTAAAGCACAACAGCAGTCTCCCAGCAACTAGTATTTTGAAGTATACTGCCTGCACAACCATGGAGGCAATAGCCATCATGGCTGGTAGCCATTGATAGGTTTATCCTCCATGAATTTGTCTAATCCTCTTTTAATTCTGTCCAAGTTGGTGACCATCACTGCCTCTTGTGGGAGGTAATGCCATGATTTAACTATTTAACACTGTGATGTGTAAAGAAGTACTTTCCTTTGCTAGTGTGGCGGGGCTTAACATTGCAGAAGCCATGCTGGTTATGCTTCAACAAAGCTTGTTCTCTCATATTTATATGGTTATTCCTTCTTTAACAATACTGTACTTTCTACCAGTTTTCTTAGGACAGATGTAAAGCTAACTAGACGGTAATTTCCAGGATCCTCTCTGGATTCCTTTTTAAAAATTGGTATTACCTTGGCCATTACATTTAATGTGCCACAGGCACATGAAGGTCATTCATTTCAACACCATGCTCTGATGTTTCACTCTTTTTCCTTGCAGTAACCGTGTAACTGGGGTATATGAACTCAGCCTTTGTCGGGTGGCTGATACTGGCAGTCCAGGTGAGAAACTTCTCTTTGGCTTTGGCTCCACTTCCTGGTGGTCCTAATTAGCATTGTCATCATGACAGGCCCATAGGGGATGCTGGGGTTGTGCTAAGAGGAAAAGAATGTAACATTAGGAGAGTCAATTTTACTGTTGCCATAAGACTTACTTATTTTACTTGAATGAATATGAGTGGCTCTTTGCATCTTAACACTTGAATCGTAAACATCCACAGAAACATATCTGTCCGCAATGTCAGTGCAACGTAACTTGAAAACTGCCCAAACATCATGCTTTTTGGGCAAGTGTTGTGAAAACTAAGTGTTGAACTAATAATGCACCATTCCTCTGGTTGCATTTTGAGGATTTGGGGCAGAGGGGGAGGGGAAGGCTGCATGCCTAAACAATATGATCCCCTAAAACAGGGGTGCAGATCTAGCCAATGGACTGGACCCTTACCTTCCCCACCCATCACAGTCCATTTTTAACAGGTAGGTTGGGCTGTCCCACCAATGACAACATCAGGTGACAACGCTTTGCAAGGAGAGACAATCAACTGATCATTAGCCCCTGCAAAGTTGCATCTTTACCTGATGAGGGCAGATGGGCACGGCTTGGTCAAAATGACCTTGCCAACCCAATGAGGATTTAAATCTGTGCAAAGGCATTTGTTCTGTTAGTTATTATATAGTAGATAAGAACTATGGACTCCTATGTAGAAACCGCTTTACCACTAGTACAGTATGCTTTGTGTTCATTTCTCTCTTCTTTTTTAATTGTGGAGTGTCTTGATGGGGAATATGTGCAGTTGGGAAATCTGCTTTAAAAGAAACACTGCCCGCAGCTGCCCTGAAAAGAGAACCCTAAGCCCAATCCAGCAAAAGCATGACTGGAGCATGCCTAAAACATGCTTTGCAGACTGGGCATGAGCAATGCTGAATGCAACCTGAAACTTTGTCCTTTGCAGGCATGCAAAGAAGACGAAGGCGTGTGCTTGACACATCTGTGGCATATGTGCGAGGCGAGGAGAACCTGGCAGGCTGGCGGCCCCGTAGCGACAGTCTCATCTTGGATCATCAGTGGGAACTGGAGAAACTGAGCCTCCTGCAAGAAGTAAGACTTAAGCCCAGCGGTCCTTATCTATGTCCGTGCTGGCGGGAAGCGTGGGAAGACATGAGGTGTATGGATTGACCTCTGTGTGAGATGACTCTCTGTAGATGTCTGTGACCTTACTTAGCCAGAGGTTTATTTCCACAGGTTGAGAAAACAAGGCATTACCTGCTTCTGCGTGAGAAACTAGAGACAACCCAGCGCTTGGGTCTCGATTCCCTTTCCTCAAGCTCCTGTGAAGACTCAGATTCCCGCAGTACATCTTGTGTCTCCTCTCCAATCTCAGCAGATGGTACCCCAGAGGGGAGGAATTTGCCACTGGACACCCCCAGTGAGAGGCAGAAAGAACTTGCCGTCAAGGTATATGTTATTCTGGAGCAACACCATGCCAGTTACATCTTTGTCTTTGGTGTGGGATGGGAATGGCATCACTAGAACCTGCATTCTCATGGTGCCCAAACTGCTGGATAACGGTTGCAAGTCTCAGCATTGCCTTTTGTTTATGAAACAGATGGTCTTCCCTGAGTGTGAGCAGGAGCTGAGGGAGGGAGTGAAAATGAGATTTCTGAGCAGAGGAGATTGTGGTCTTGCCGTAAATTTCTCTGTGCTGGTTTCGATTTTTCACATGAACGATATTGTCTGCCGTGGGAGGCTTAGAGGACATGCCAGTTGCAAAGCTAGGCAAGGGCTTTAAGGTCTCCCTCTGGCAGAAACAAAACAGCAACAGGAAATTCCTGTCTCCACCCAGATCCAACTAGATCCAGTGTCACCTTATGACTAAATTATATAATAACAATATCCCCACACATCATCTATATCAAACTAGTTGCAAGGTGGCACTGTGATACCCAGCTCTGTTTAAGATGTGGATTTTGTGTGTGCAGTATATGTGATGAGGGTGCATGTGTGGTCCATATGTGTGTCGACTGTTGTGTGTGCTCTGTATGTGTGCTGTATATATAGCGTGTGTGTGTGTGCGCGCATGCTCATGTATATACTACACAGTGGCCCTGCCCATTGCTGACATGCACTCTTGGAGATGTGGTAGACCATCAATGTGGTCCTCAGACTGGAAAAAGGGTTTACTATTCCTGCTCTACAGCATTGCTTAGTATAATAGTTAATTCTGTCCTGGTCAGGGCCAAGCCTCTTTTTACAACCTGTATCTCTTAATCTCTCTCTCTCTCTCCCCCCCCCCACTGAAACATCTTTTCTACAGTGCTTGCGCCTCCTTACACACACATTCAACAGAGAATACACCCACAGCCATGTCTGTGTCAGCGCAAGTGAGAGCAAGGTAAGAGAAACTCTGTGCTTTTGTGGGGTGCCCTGTCACTCAACAAAGATGTGTAAATACTGATAGAAATGGTGGTATGAAACTGTACCCACAGTGGCTAATTAGCTGTCAGGCAGGTGGCACTTTTCTTTCAGGAACAGACAGGTGTCAAGAGCTGACCCTCTGTGGACAGAATTGTTGGGAATAAAAGTGCATGTTGAAAAAAACACCCCATGACTATGTCCTTCTCTGGGAACGTACAAACAGAAGAGGAAGGGCTGTAGTTCACTGGTAGAGTTCATCCTTTGCATGTATAACATCTCATATTCCACTCCCAGCATCTCTTGGTAGGCCTAGAAGAGACCCGTCTGAAACCCTGGAAAATTACTGCGAGTCAGTGTAAACAATACTGAGCTAGGTGGATCAATTGTATCAGGCAGCTTCCTATGCACCTAGAAACCTTTGCCACAGTGCCATATTTAGGAAAATAAAAGGCATAGGTACCGCAATAGCTCATTGGGCTGTATGCAAAAGTAGTCAAGTAGACCCACTGAAAATAGTAGACATTAACTTTTAATAGAAATTGACTTGGATACTCATCCTCACCTTGTACTTCTTAGTTTAGAGAGGCCTGTGGTAAAGCAAGCAGCTCCAGTGATTAATTCTTTTTATGTACAGCTATCTGAAATGTCAGTGACTCTGCTAAGAGACCCTTCCATGCCAGCCCTTGGTGGCTCCACCTTGACCCCCTCCTCCACCTGCCCATCATTGGTTGAAGGACGGTACAGTGGCACAGATGCCAGGTGAGGAAGATGGCAAAGCTAAGAATTTCTTTTTTATATATAATATTTTTTATTAAAATTTTGTATAACATGAAAACATAACAAATTAGCACAACAAAACATCGAAAACATCAAAAAACCAAAAACAAAACAAAACACAACAATACAAGCAATAAACACATACATCATCTTGTATCATCTTTTTAAATCATTGTCCCTTTTGCTTCCCCAACTCCCCTCTATCTGATTTTCATTTTAAATTCATCTGTAACAGTTTCTATTTCATTACTTTTAATTTTCATCATCCCATATTTTTCTTAATTCATCTTAATCTCAGCCTTTTATTTGTATCTCAATTTCCTGCTTTATAATCTCCTCTTTTCTCCCTAATGCCTTAACTTCTGTGTTTCCCTAGATGTTCACTTTCAATTCTCAAAAATAATTCCCTAAATATAATTTGAATTTTCTCCAATCTTCCTCCATTCTTTCATCTGCTTGATCTCAGAGTCTTCCTGTCAATTCTGCCAGTTCCATAAAGTCCAGCATTAAAAGCTAAGAATTTCAGATCAGTTTACAGACACATTTATGAGCACAGTTTCAGAGGCTGTGTCAACTTTTTTTTTTTAAGGAGGCCAAAATTGAGTTGGAATTACATACCTACCTGCCTTTCCTTTGCAGAACTCTGCAGCTATCTTCAAGGGCAGAAAGCCCTGAATTTGAGCCCACAGTTGAAGGAGAACAAAAGAAATCCCCCACCTGTGGGCCTGAAGATGAAAAGGAGACCCAGCGCCTTTTGGTCCCTGATATTCAAGAGATCCGGGTCAGGTACAAGTTATAGGCTTTGTGGAAAGGATCTTATTCTTGTCTAAACTGAAGGGCTCATTGACCTAAGTACATGGTACATTTCTTTTCCTCTGTGCCTCTTCCCTTGGCAAGCAATTGCACGGTGAAGAATGCAATAATTAACAGGAGTGCATTCCTTTTGAATTTAGCAGAGCTATTTCTAAGAAATGAAAATGAGTTCTGGGCAAGACCCTGCAAGCAAATCAATTCCTCCAATAGATCAGAAAATAGCTTGTTTTGTTATGAACTAAAATTGGACCCCATTGCTTCTTTGGGAGCGACAGTGTCCACTCTCTCCTTATGAGCTCCCTAATATCTTTTTATAGAGGGACGCAGGTGGCGCTGTGGTCTAAACCACAGAGCCTAGGGCTTGCTGATCAGAAGGTTGGCGGTTCAAATCCCCATGATGGGGTGAGCTCCCGTTGCTCGGTCCCTGCTCTTGCCAACCTAGCAGTTCGAAAGCACGTCAAAGTGCAAGTAGATAAATAGGTACTGCTACAGCGGGATGGTAAACAGCATTTCCGTGTGCTGCTCTGGTTCACCAGAAGCGGCTTAGTCATGCTGGCCACATGACCTGGAAGCTGTATGCCGGCTCCCTCGGCCAATAATGCAAGATGAGCGTCGCAACCCCAGAGTCGGTCACTACTGGACCTAAAGGTCAGGGGTCCCTTTACCTTTACCTTTACCTTCTGGCAGGGGTGGCTTGGAGAGGGTGGGGTGTCTTTCTCCTTTTATTTCCCTCCTCCCTTCCTCCCTTCCTGTCACCTGAAATATGACGGTGCCAATGAACCAGGTGGCCTGGAGGGAAAGGGGAGGAAATACAAAACAACTATCTGACTTTTAGAAGACATCGGAAGGCAGCCCTGTTTAGGGAAGTTTTTAATGTTTGAAGTTTTAACCTGTCTTTAGTGTTTTGTTGGGAGCCGCCCAGAGTGGCTGGGGAAACCCAGCCAGATCGGCAGGGTATAAATAATAAAATTATTATTATTATTATTATTATTATTATTATCTCCCTCACCTTGCCTTGCTGCTGCCCAAACAGCAGCAGCAGCCATTGGTAGGGCAGGTTGTGGAATGGAGGAGTTCTTCCTTTGCTCAGATTAACATCCAAACTAGAATGTAACTCAGGGGTGTAACATTCCACATCATATGGAGCATGAGCAATGTCAGTGACTCATGTTATATTTTGAACCAAGGAATTGCACAGTCCAGTAATGGCATCACATGTGCCATCTCACTTAACTTAACATGTGCACCTCCCCACATGATAGGGATCACCATGCAGAAATAGAGAAATGAAGCAAACAAGTCAAGAGCATCCACAAGTGTATAACTTATGGGGCAGAGGGAGGAACAAAGGCACAATTCTGATGGTACTAAGAAATCTTTAGAAATCAATGTGTGTGGTGCAGTTTTTATGCAGATACAAAGCATGGTGCCAATTTGTCTCCTCTGCAGCCCTATTGTCTCCAGGAAAGGCTACCTGCACTTTCTGGAGCCCCACACAAATGGGTGGGTGAAGCGCTATGTGGTTGTGAGACGCCCCTATGTCTACATCTACAACACCGACAAGGACTCTGTGGAGAGAGCAGTCCTCAATCTCTCATCAGCTCAGGTGGAATACAGTGAAGACCAGCAGGCGATGCTGAAAGTAAGGACAACTTCATAGGTTGGGCAAAATCAGAGAATCCACAGCTAGTGCGTCTGGGTAATTTATTGGAGACTGAGCTGTAAGGGAAAGAAGAGGCCATGGCAATGGCTAAAATCCAGGAAGAGTGTGAAGTACAGAGAAAGGAATGACAACAGAGCCAGAGAATCTTAATTGGCATAACCAGACCTGTTTCTGTACAAGCTACATCTAGCCTGTCTGTTGAGAGCAATTGCACCTGATGATATCAGAGTCTCCTCCCTTGAATGTGCAGGGGTGCAAGACATTTATTTATTTATTATTACGGTCGAGGGCCAGCTCTTAGAAGTAAAATAAAATAAAAATAAAATAAAAATAAAACGGATCCCTTTGAAAAACAGTTTCTGGGAGCATAACGTATAAAAGTTGCTTTGAACAAGATTTAAAAGAAAATTATTAATTATATAACAGTGCTAAAAGTTAAACCCTTAAAATAGTGGCTGCAGAAAGCTGAGCCTAGCTCGCTCGGGGTGCCATTGAGGAAAAAATCAGACGGGCTGGGAAGAAAGTCTGTGTCTGCATATTTGGGCACAGAATCTGGCGGCCGCCCTGGTTGATTTCAGGTCTTTGCCTAGCAAGAGCAGGTTGTATAATTGCTTTTCCGGGAGGCTTGCTAAGCTCACCAGTATGGGGTCCAGGATCTCCCTTCGAGCTTCTTCATATAGGGGGCATCTGAAGAACAGATGCTCAGGGCTTCCTATTTCCCCTAATGGGCATACGCAGAGTCTTTGGGCGTATGGGATTTTTTTGTAAAGCCCCTCCAGCACAGGCGTGGGCAATGCCGCGCTTCTGGCAAGTGTAAAAGCCCTTCTTGTGTTTTTTGACAGGAGAAAGGAGAGGTAAGGTGCCGGGGCGGCTATGTATCTCTCGATTTCTCCAGTTCTGTATTCAGGGCATCTTGAGCAGTCCTGCTGTCTTTCGATGTCAATGAGTCGTTGTCTGACTGTTGCTTTAGCTTGCCTTAGATCCATCCTTAGGAGGGCTTGGGGGGCAAGGCCCATATTCTGGAGAGAGTTCAGAACCTTTAGCTGCCAACCGGACTGGAACTGGTCACATAGGATCAGTGGGGTTTCAGATTTAGAGCCAGCCATTTATAGATTGATGATAGGCAGATTAGCGCCTCCACTCTCGTTGTTCCCGTTTCGAGTCTGACCCATGCGTTGGATACGCATTTGGGGACGTGGAGGAGGGCTCTGAGGAATTTGGATTGTACACGCTCCAAGGGAGAGAAGGAGGAGGAGGACGGGCCTAGAAAGGCTCCATAGAGGAGCTGAGCCAACGTTTTGGCCTTAAATAGCTTAAGGGCCGCCGGAACGAAGAAGCCCCCTTGAGTTCTGTAGAATTTGAGGATACAGTTTGCGGTTTTTTCCACTGAGCTTCCAATAGATTTTATGTGCAATTTATTGGATCCTGTGGCCTGTACTACCATTCCGAGATATTTGTAGTCGGAAACCTGCTCTAATCTGTGTCCTTGCAGTACCCAGCTTCTGGGCTTTGATTTTTTCCCAAACGCTATTACCTTAGTTTTTTGGTAGTTGATTTTGAGGCATTCTGTTTCACAATATATAGCAAGCCTCCTTAGTGCCCTTTTAAGACCGATTGGTGTTCTGGATAAGATGACCGCATCATCGGCATATAGAAGGACCGGGATGTGCCGATTTGCGAGCTTTGGTGGATGACAGTCTATATCAGTTAGTGCAGCTACTAGGTTGTTAAGGTAAAAGTTAAAAAGTAGTGTAGCCAGAAGGCACCCTTGTCTGACGCCCTTGTAGGTTTTGATGGGATCTGTTAGGTGCCCTTGGTGGCTGCACCTAACTCTGAGGGCCGTATTTACGTGGAGTGCCTGAATTAATAATAGGAGCCGTTTGTCGATTGATGTGTCCTGCAGTCTGTCCCAGAGTCTGGTTCTGGACACAGTGTCAAAGGCTGCTTTGAAATCTACGAAGGCGGCGTACAGAGAGGCCTGCTCTCTTGATTTGTATTTGTCTATAAGATGTTGTAGCGTTAGACAGTGATCCAACGTGGACCGGCCGGCTCTGAATCCCGCTTGTTCGGTTGCAAGAATGTCTTCCTTCTCTAACCAGTCTGAAAACTTGGTGAGGAGGTGCTTTGCATAGAGCTTACTGGTCACGCTTAGTAGGCTGATCGGCCTGTAGTTTGCTGGATCCCGTCTGTTGGGGGTGCAAGACAGCTAGAAACACATTCTGCAGGTATTGCAGTTAGTTTCAACCTAACACTTTGGTCTACTAGAAACAAACCAATGAACCGACAACATATTTGATGTCTTAAGTATGGTTTATGGGACATCCTTTTATCCTCAGCCATGATTTAACAGCAGTGCTGCTTCTTAGAGTCAGAGTGGGACCAAAGGCAAAAAGTGAGCAGGGCAATGAAGATACAACATTCTACATTCCAGCCACACAAAAGTCAGAGGCACCTACACCCACATATCTTTCCACTCCACACCTGGGCAAGCCAGAGACATTACCCACAGTTCAAGAACACATTCCAGCCAACCAAAGAACTTGAGGCAATATTGCAGCCCACCTTGTTAGAGCCTGAGGAAATGTGGGGTGGGGTGGCCTGGGAGAGTCCTGAGGGCCAGATAGAGAGGGTTGGGGAACCACATTTGGTCCCCAGATCTGAGATTCTCCCCCACTTCTTTAACATCAAAATATATATTTTCCTTTAATGACATTGCTATGCTCATGACTTCTCCAGTCCTGAGCAAGACCTGCAGGGAGGAAGAGGGATGTGGGAGGTAAGAGCTCTCAGATCCTATCCCTCTCCTGTCTAGTTGTGCTTTAAGTATGAATAGGAACTGAGTCTAAAGCTGAAGTGGAGTGGACATCTGGGCAGGATGATTCTGCAGGTAGACCATATAAGTAATAGCAGTGAACACTTTGAAGAATGGACGTGTCCTCCAGGATGAGGACAGAGAGCCTGACACCTACAACTGTAAAGGGAACTGTGATTTACACATCTAGAGAAAGAAAGTGTTGAATTGTCTTGCAAACTATTGGGGGCGGGGGCTGCTGCAATTCCAGTCATCGGATCTGGGACCATCTGGTTTGGCCAGTAATATACGGTATGAATTCATTGCATTCTACTGTATGCCCCTTTGTATGCTTCTCCTCTACAACTGAGTCTCACATGCAACTTTACACCCCTGTTTTAGACCCCCAACACATTCGCAGTGTGCACTGAACATCGTGGGATCCTGCTGCAGGCAAGCAACGACAAGGATATGCATGATTGGCTGTATGCATTTAATCCTCTCCTGGCTGGATCAATAAGGTAACTGAATAGCTTAAAATCCCAAACCCCTCTTGACCAGAATTCTTCAATCTTGGGGGTCCTGATGTTGTTGAACTACAAGTCACCTCATTCCCAGAGAGTTTAGCCAATGCTCAGGGATGATGGGAGTTGTAGTCCCACAATATGAGGACCCAACATTGAACAACACCATCTTGAATAAGAGCAACGTTCAAGGTTTCAGCTGAGAAGTCTGAGTTTGTTTGTTTGTTTTTTGTCTCTTTGAACATGGATTGGGATTCTGAAGATTCCTCTACCTTATTTCTTTTCCCTATCCTTTCATTTTTCTTCTTCCTTGGTTTATCTGACAGGTCCAAACTGTCTAGGCGGAGGACAGCCCAAACCAGAATTTAGCCTAAAGGGCCGCCCATCTCATCAAACCAAGTGAAATAATGGGTGCTGTTTGAGGGTCCCCATCTTTACATTTGGATCTCTTCTGTCATTCATCTCGCCAGATGCCTGCGCCACAGAGTGATCCATCTCAAGTTACAGCTTCATTGGCCAAATTCATTTCTGTTGTAACTTTAGAAGCCTGGTACACCCTGGAATCCTTGTGCACATGTGATCTTCCGCCCATCTCTTTATTGGGTGACCTAGGTGACATATGACCACTAACAAAGCAAGAGTCTTTTTTTAAAAAAAAATGATTTAATTTTTAAAGCAACTGTTCAATTTAAGGAGAAAGGAATCTGTAAAAGTGTGAACATTATAAAACATGTTACTCAAAGGAGATAAAAGTGATAGGATTGTGTTCAGCTAATTCATAACTTATTGACATTTTACTTGATAGAGCAAGAAAGAGTAGTATGAGATTATATTTATAAAGTATTTATTTCTATTTACTTCACTGAAAAATGTACATTCTGTTTATCATGTGGTGTTGTTTTTTCCACCTACGCACATACATTATGCTGCATCTCATTCTGCTAAAAGAAAAGATGTGGAAGTGAGTCAATGTAGTGATGGGAGAGGGCCCTGTCAGCTTTTTTGTGAGCCTATCTTGGTTTTCTTTCAAATAATGCACTTGCTGCCTAGCACAGGTATCCCCAAACTTCAGCCCTCCAGATGTTTTGGACTACAATTCCCATCATCCCTGACCACTGGTCCTCTTAGCTAGGGATCATGGGAGTTGTAGGCCAAAACATCTGGAGGGCCGCAGTTTGGGGATTCCTGGCCTAGCAGGTTTCTTCTCCTTCTTTTCAGTCACCTAGCCAATGTTTCTTTTGTTCAGCTAAGGGCCGAACTACATGTTACATGCAGATATGTATAACATTTCCCCCAATGTTCTTCATATAATGAAAACTAGCTTCAGGAGACTGTGATTAGAAGTGAAGGAATAGCAGTGAAGCTTGTGGGGAAGCATGTACCTATTTTTCCCCATTGTATTTTTTCTTCTCAAAACAGCCTCTTCCAGATGCCCATTTTGAGCAGAAGATTAGCTGGTAAGGAAGGGATAAAACGCCCTCTCCCTTAGCATTATTTGTTCCCATGAGCAACCTCCCAAGGTTGCTTTTCATTTAAAGAAACAGTCAACACCCCCTCCCCAATCTATCAGTGGGATGCTACTGCATCTGCATGTAATACCGAAATTGACCTTCAATCTTAATAGGGATGTTTTGCTGGAGGTGAGTTCATGTTTCCCCCAGGAAAGGAATGGTGGGAGGGGGATCTGCTTCACTCTTTCCCCATCGGCCATTATTCAAGGCATCGGAGGAACAAGTTGGGCCACTTTATCACCATTCTTGTCGCAGGCAGTGTTCAGTAAGTTCCTGTGACACTCACACAACCACATCCAACACAGCAGTTGAAATAGTAACAGTTGCACTATCTGAGAGAAGAATTGCATTTTTCAAGGTACTTAATAAAAACTCTCACAGTATTTAGGGAACACTTGGGAGAAATACAATATCTGCTCAGCAGAAGTGCATCTTCAAGGGACAATGCCTGGGCTTCCCAGAATAAGTGAAAAACTACTGTATGTTTATTATACTCAAAACTGATTGTCTGGAAATACCCATTGTCATTTTCTTTTAAGAGAAAAGTAGGTTTGAAATAGATTACTTTATGTAGCAAGACTGATAGGACCCTTGTATAAGATTGGAACAGTGTGTTATAAGAGACCTCATTTCACTCTTGTATCTAGTGATACGTTAAAAGTCTCCTTCAAAAATACACCTGCATCTTAATCAATTATTTCTGGTAAGACAAATAGTCAATTTTATTTCAAATTTGGGTAAGACAAAGTAAAACAAATAATAGTTTTTTGGCACCAATCAATTAAGCACGATTCATATCTGATTTTAAGAAACTCCTGTTAACTCTTTATATATAGGATCCTATTTTACAGCGCACTCAAATCAATATGTAGTACCATAGTTAATCCCCATGGTTTACATTCCCTTTATGCATAAACAGCAAAATTAAATACCCTTGGTGGCAACTTTGGTTCATTTTAACTTCCCAGCCTAAGTCTAAAGATTATATAATTAAAATCCATAACTGATTCTCAGTTTGTAATCAGTGGTGATTATTACTCTCTTATCAGTGTCTGATCTAGTAGAAGCCTTTCAACAACGAAATTTGCAGTCACACAGCAACCAACTAATGAATTTCTCTGAAATGTCCTAAGTGATTATCATGGTATAAGTTCACAGCTACCTTGGGCTACATTGAAGAAATCATCTGAACTTATTTTTAAAAAGAACAGGACAAGCACAGCCCTGAACATGTTTCTTGGAAGTAAGTCTTGCAGTGTTCAATGGGGCTTACTCCCAAGTAATTATGCACAGGATTGAAGGCTTAATTATATAAAATAATTTCTTTTCTTGACTCCCTCTGAGTAGATGAAGGCTTTCAGAGGCTGATGTTCAGACTTGCCTTTTGAAAATCTGTCCTAGAACAAGGAAGTCATATATAGGATCACAACACTTATCTTTCATACAAAAACACAACTTTAAAAAATATTTTACTTCATTTATGTCCATATCAAATTGTCAAGAGATTTAATTACCAGTATGTTAGTGGCAATGGATGAAGAAGTTGTGTCAGTACCTTCCTTGTCCATACAATCAAGAAATGCAAAAATGTACAGTATATGTAACTTTGCCTTTTGAATGAAGAAGTAGAGCTTGGAAGAGCTGCATTTTATGGGGAGTGGTAGACTGATAAGGGGCATGGCTTAGGTCAGCCAACCTGAAGACCATGTTCCCGACAGTGTGAACGACAGAATTGGGCTACAGTCTGCTCTTGCTCAAGAGTTCCATGTTTCTGAGGCCAGCAAACCTGCAGACAACATGACTGACTTGAGTTAGGGATCAAAGGCTTGACCCAAATCCCCTAAAAATCAAAGGCAAGGTTTGAATCAGGACTTAAATGCAATGACAAAAAATAATAATTGTGAACTCAACAAATTGACAGTAGCTTAATGGAGATGATCCAGTCTCCAACTAGCATGGATATCCTGAAAGGATGATTGGTTGGAATATTGAACAGAGATCTAATGGTCCATCATAGTGTTATTTAGATAAACCAGCATATCATTATGTTTGGCATATTTTCTGCTGGTTATGGCTTTATCCATTGCCAAAATGTCAAGCCACATTGATATAGTTATCAACCACTCTTCAGACAATCTGAGAAGAGTCTCCACTGATTTACTGTTATTTTACTTAATTTGAGATGTAAGATTTTTGAATGATCCTTTTATTAATTGTTTAATTTCAAGTATCATCTGGACCTTTATTTGGGGGTAAAAAAACAGCATTTCTGAATAAAGCATATTTTGGAAGGTCCTGCAAGAAAAGGAACCTATTAAATGAAGAATAAAATACTGACAGGATGGACTTCCATCTCTGCTCTGTTTCACACAACCATATCATCATAATTATCTCAAGGTGGAGGCTGGTGAGAGAAAATAATGTTATACAAGAAAAATAATTTCAAATTATGTCATACTTATCCCGTTCCATAGATTATATATTGGTTAGAGACTGGTCTTCAGTAACTGTAAAAGCCAGTGTTATTTTGTTCACATAAAACTCTTTCCCATTCCAATAAATTATTGGGGAATAAGGAGCTCGCCTAAAATATCAAATGCTCTCTGAACTGCCCTTCAGTAGGGGGATAGCAGAGCCCAGTATAAGTACCGTAGTCTTATAAATTATCAAGGAGCAACAGGAAAGCAGAGAAACAAGTAAAAGCAACACAATTAGTTAAGAACTGTGGGACTAAGAGGTGATCGCTTATCCATATGGTAACATGCAAAAGTGACAGCACAAGATGTATAACTCTCTAATATGCTCTTACTGTTTCTTTCTGTTGTGTGTTCAATGAACTGTAGGGAGGATCACTATCATTCATGAGCTGTGACTCAATATCAAGATCTTACTATATAAAAACGAAGGTTGTGGTTACTTTTTATTTTTTATTAATCTTATTTTGCCTGTGCTTCCATTATCTCTAGTTTGTCCACATGAGTTCTTCCTGTGACATCATCTTCAAATGCTGGGAGACCATTTCTCTTGCTTTGTATATATGTGATTGCTGTGGGCACACCCTGTACCACTGTATAAATAACAATACTGAAGTAATCGAGTCTAGTTTTCTTGATGTCTTAAAGCTATTGAGTGTTGGAAATTAGGGTCTTCAACTGTTTGTGTACACTTAAGGCATTGTTCAGTTAAAGAAATAAATGTGGCATTTATGCAAATAGTGGACACTCTGTTCTTGACCTCTGGCTTGTTCTCTTAACCAAATGTTGTATTGTTTCATCAAAACAGAGCATTCTTTTTTTGGGGGGGGATTTCAATTCAAATATGGAAAGTACTATTTTCCCAGTTCGTACAAGAGAAGCTTTCCTTTAAATATTCTGGTCTATAACGTTGATGGCCAGTTGGTGTCCATGCCCTGCAGGCCACACGCCAGGTGAGAAAAGTGCTCTTCTTATGCACAGAAGACAATTTTATCTTGCCATAAGCAGCCCCACCGATTTTTTATCAAAGGTACACACTTTCTTTTTAAGCTTCAAATTGTTTTCAGAAGTCATGAGAGTGATATTTTACACATTGGTGTTATTTTAAAGATGTCCAATGATCTCCAACATGGCTTACAACTTACTAACAAAGCATATGACTCGCCATTCCAAAGCAGTTAAGACAATAATTTATTTTATTTAGAACACTTCCATTGTGTTGTTCACCCCATAGTCAACAAATGCACAACAAGCAGCACAATTATATATTATATAGACCATCTTAAAAGGAGAAAGAAAGAATATCATAGTGTTAAAAATCGGGCCAAAGTAACTTTAAAACTGGCACTTAACATTAATGTGGTCACCAGATAAACATGTTTGGGGACGACATTCCATATTGACAGAAAAGGTCTTGTCCCTGGTAGCCACTCGCATAAACTTATGAAAGTGGGAAGCACCCAGACCAGAATTTTTGCTGACAATCTTAATATACAGGCAGATGCATATGGGAGGTGGACTCTCCTAGTTCCTGGCTTTGTAATACCTATGTGACCCAATGTGGGTCAGAGCAAGCCTGGAGGATGGAGGATGACAGGGAGATGAAACAACAGGGAGATGAAAGAAAGGAGGAAAGACAGTCCGCTAACTAGGGCAAAAGGAGAAGAGGAAGCATGGGGGTTATCAGAGCAGTTGTGGATTGATGAAGACTTTCCTCTTTCAACATACTTTTTAAGTTGAGATTTTTCACAGTCTGCTTCTGTGTTGGAATTGTTTTAAATGTGTTACTGTTTTGTTGCTTGTTGTTTGCCACCCTGGGCTCCTTTGGAAGGAAGGGCAGGAAATAAAATAAATAAATAAATAAATAAATAAATAAATAAATAAATAAATAAATAAATAAAAGCACATGCTCTACCACTGAGCCTATGGACCACTTTGTCAATATTAAATACCCCTCCAACCCAGCATCACAGGACACCATTCCTTGCAACCTATGGCACCTCTGGATAAGCCATAGCAAGACATAGCAAAGTGAAAGACATAGCAAATATTTTTTTCTAACTACAATTCACTTAATGTAGGGCGGGTGGCCAGTTGCAAAAAAGGACAGGGCTCTGTTAAAGTAGACCAAATACAGTATCCGTCTTATTCAGCATTCTGTTCCGACAGTGGCCAACTAGGGGATACAACAGCTACTTCAATTCCCCTTTCTACACAACTACTAAAGGTGCAGGAGCAACGTCTTCCTTTGCCTCTAGCTGTCCAGCTAGAGCAAGGATGTGCAAAAGGTAGATTGGAATCTACTGACCGATCTCTGTGAGAATTCCAGTTCATCAGCAAAGATTTTGAGTCTCGATCGGTCAAAACCAAAATGGGCTCCCCCCCTTCTCAATTAGGTTGCTGAGATTCCCATTTACTCGGCATCCTGTGCTCTCCCACCACTAGGGGGCTTGTCTACACTTCTTGCCTTGTCCTGTGCCTAGAAAGCACGTCGCTTTCCCACTTGTCTCGTGTTTTAGGCACTGTTGCGAGCGGCTATGCCTTTGCCACACCGCCCCCCCCCCCAAAAAAAACCGCTCGCTCTTTATCGTTAAATCAAGTCTCATCCACACTTCCTCTTGCCCTGCAGCACGCTCAGACATTATCTAGTGGCAGCTTCATATTGTTACAAAGAAGTAACCAATCCATCCCAGCGGAGGGGGAGGAGTTGTTCAAAGTACACGTGTGGGGATCATTAATTTGACCTACACGGCCTTGTCGAAAGCTTAACATGAAGGGCAAGATCCTCCGCCACGCAGAACCCGTCGTCCTCTTGGTGCCCCGTCAATATTTTCCACCTCCCGCTATTGCAAAAAGCATCTCACTGCAGAGAGGAAAAGTAACCGGGAGAAAAGCAGAACGCGTCGCGTCATCAGAGCGATCGAAGAAAAACTGGCGGGCCCGCCCCTAAGGAAGATTGGCAGGCACCAACTCCGCCTTGATCCTTTGAGCCATAGAGATAGGAATAACGGAGACTGATTTACAACCTTCTAGTCCCGCCCTGCAGAGCGGCTGGCCTATGAAAAGGCCCGCGTTTCTTTTGGTTGTTTTCCCCCCCACGTCGATTGCCATCTCTGCTTCGTACTGGCGAGGCTGCTCTAGCCACGCCCCTCTAAGGGAGCGATTAGCCAATAAGAGAGAGAGTAAACTCCGCCTCACGGCGGTGATTGGCATCCAGGTGGGCCTTTGCGAGTGGAGGAGGAGGAAGAGGAGGTCGCCGCGGCTCGGGCCGGCCGCCGCCGAGTTCGAGGCTGGATGGATCTGTTCGGGGACCTTCCCGAGGCGGCCCCTTCGGCAGCTGTGGAGGCGGTGGCAGGTAAGAACTGCGGGCGCCCTTCGGTCCGCTTGGGGGAAAGGAGCCTTCGGCTGTCGGCCTCCCTCAGGCTCCGGGAGCCCGGCTGGAGCTTAGCCGCCCGCCCTCCATCCCTTCCCGGAGCCTTGAATCCTCCTCATTTCTTGGCGTGGAAGGGAAGGCGCCGCCTGCACTCGGGGCCACCTGCGCAGCCATGGTCCCTTCGAAGAGCGGTCAAGGCCCCAGGTGGGTGCATGCACGGGCTGTGTTGTTGTTTTTTATGCCCAGGATTAGCCCCGCTTTGCTAAACACGGTGCAGCACGCATGCGCGTGTGAACTCGTACACGGATGCACGCGTCGCGTATTGATACCGGAATGCGCGCACGCGCGTCCTTTTCTTGGGTGAAAGCCCTCCTCGCGCGCACTCACACACACGCGCGCGCGCATGGGTAACGGCTTCCGATGTACTGGAATTGGTGCTGCTGCTGCTTCCATGACTTTCCAGTATTGTTTTGACTGTTAGCTGATAGAAAGGGAGGAGGAGCAACTGATTCTGCCCCAGGAGATATACGCTTTGAATGATCTTTTATTTTATTTTTTTAAAAAACAATCAGTAAATCTTTCCCTTGTGGTCACATGTTCTCTAATTGATGTTTGTTGTTCTTTTTTTAGGGAAAGAAGAGCAGAAAGGAATTTTGCTTTTTGATGAACTTCCGTCAGTCAGCAGCACTGACTTAGGTATGATTCTTGTTTGTATACATCATGTATTTCGCTGACTAGCATGGTCATCTCCTTTTTCTCCTTTTGTTTTGTTAGTTAGGCCCTTATGTAGTGATGTGCCCTCCTGATGCCTCAGGAGACGACTAGCAGGCACTCTTAATCCTCTTCGTGTATGTAACTTTGAGAAAAGCAGGACACCATTGCTCCTTGACTAATGTTTTTCTTTGTGGCAGTTCTTCAAGCCATATGTACTCTTTGTCCCAGCCCCAACGTACTACATGTACATTGAAACTCCATCACAAAGTGGGCGTTTACTCCTGGGCAAGAAGTTGTGTTTATTATTTATTAATGTGCATTCATTACTTGCTATGTAAAATGTCTCCATGTGACTTTCAGTTGTAAAAAAAACATACAAATACATAAGTTAAAACATAAAAAAGAATAAAACAGCTATTTACTCAAAAGTGCTCATCCTGCAATATTATAGAAAAAAACAAATCCTACCCTGGCCCACCAAAAGCTTGAACACCACAACACACTAGGGCAGGGCCTTTGATCCTCCAGATGTTGCTGAACTACAACTTCTGTGTGCCCCAGACAGAGATGGTGGATTCAGAAATGACGAGGCTAAAAGTTTCCCAAAATGTGGGTAGGGTAAACAGGAACATTCTTGACTGGCACTTACAAGTGAATAATGATGGATATAGTTGCTGCTTCTGGCTGGGAGAGTTCCCTGACTCAAGATGCCTGTAGGATTGGGAAGATGCTGTGCTGATGTCCCAACTGTGATTTACCTTCTACAACCTCTTGGCTGAACCCTGTATCTTTGTTTAGAATGGGCACCATTCCTGTATCACAGGGCCTTGACCATCCAAGCCTACATTTGTAATGTGTAGCTACATGCCTAAGTTTACTTTTGTTCTTCAGCTTGCTGCACAAGCAGCATTTCTACATAGCGCTCAGGTTTACTGGTAAGAGTGATTACAGAGACATTGCTGATAATACAAAGGCTGGTTGCTGTAGAAGAGAAATTTTAGCTTGGCAGTGCTGTTTTATATATTGTGTGTTCTTTATGAAACTATCTGAGAAATCTGTTTGCTTTGGGACCTGGATTCTGGACACATGTTTCCTTGTGTTTTAGGAACCGGAGGCTCTTTGCTTTTTGACGACCTCCCACCTGCCAGCAGCGGAAACTCAGGTGAGCAGTAGTCTCAAGATTTCTGTTTTGCTGTTGATTGCACTGCTGTAATAGGATCACACCTGAGAATGAAACATGCTTGAGTCCTTCAGAAGTTGGTTAACTCAAGGGCTTCATCAAATGGTCACAGGTGAACATTTTCAGGCTCAAAAGTAGTGGTTTGAAGAAGGTGGATTGTTCCCTCCTCACCACACCCTCTTTGTCTCTTCAGCTCTTGTGTGTTGGCTGTTCACTTCCCGAGTGGCAACTGCTTTGGTACCATCTTTTATTGCTGTTGATACTAGACCTTCCTCTAGCTAGGATTATATAGAGGGGAAATCAAGGGTGGTGTAGCCAGTGTTATAGCATAATTACAGCATAATTTGGCCCATCTCATCTGGCTGTATAATCCCAGACAGTCAGGGATTTTGTACTCTGTCACAGTATTACTTGAATAAATGACTCTGATAAATAAAATAACTGATGCAACATTTTGTTCCTCAGCTTCACATCCTGCAGAGCAAGTTTCTATTCCCGTGAGCCATGGGAAGGGAGAGAAGAGGAAATCCACGGAGGGAGAGAAGAATGGGAGTGAAGAACTTGTGGAAAAGAAAGTTTGTAAAGGTTTTCAGACACTCTGAAGCCAAATATTTTCTATTCTACTGCTGCCTTAAATTAGGGCAAAAGTGAGATTGTTTCCTGTTGTGATCATTCTTAGGAATGAGCAGGGGGAGGAGTATAAGATGTTCATGAACAAATGTCTCACCTCTGCAGAGTTTCCTGCTTTTAAGGGTACTCTTACAATTGTTCACTTGCAGACACTATTGTGTCTATATTATATCGGTAAGCCGTGTTTCCTCCAAGGAGCGAAGGACAACGTATGTGTCTGTTACCCTCTCTTCTTGGAACAACTTTGTGAGAGAGGCTGGTGGTATTAGCTATATTTTTCATGACAATTCTGGGTTGCTTTTCAAGCAGCTCAGTCCTCAATGTCGCTCACAATAACAAGGTGCTGTGCACAAATCAAAACAAGAATTGCCTAATAAGATGAACGAGGATCTGAAGACAGGACTGTGTCCATGTCTCTTTATCCATTGCCATGAAAGCTTTTTTTCTTGGTGCTGTTTGCAACATGGCCTAACTGCTGCCATGCCATACAGCCTCCATCTGTTTCCTTGTCTGTCTCTGGTAGGAGGCTTCTTAGATTATCCAAGCTAACCTGGAGTGTAGAAGCAAAAACATCTCTAGATCTCCCAACTGAATTGTGATGTGGTAACAGTGGCATGATGTGAGTCACATCTGCTTCTGTTCACATCAACTGCATTTGTAGAAATCCCTGAAGTGTACCATGTTGACGTCTTCTCTGGTGCACCTGATCAAGCTGTAGCTGTGCAGTCTAGCGCTGTGGTGGCTAACAATGTAATGTCACAAGGTTTAAAAATTAAGAATATTCAGTGGGTTCTAACCCCAGTTGAACAGCTTTTTCCTATTAGAATGTATTATTCATGAATGTGAATACAACTTGGGAATGTTCCTATATTGCCTTGAATGGTGCTTTCAGTCTTTTGTTTTCTTGGCATTGCTATTGTACTCTTAATTGGTGTGTTCTATAATTTTGCTGTCTAGTAGTCTAGTTAAAGCTTTACATGTAGTTTGCTACCAAGAGGTTTTCAGAATGATACTGTCTTAAGCAAAATAGCTACTTAATGGGATGTTGTGCAAAAGGGAGCTCAA
Organism: Zootoca vivipara; assembly: GCF_965207765.1. Lineage (NCBI taxonomy): Eukaryota > Metazoa > Chordata > Lepidosauria > Squamata > Lacertidae > Zootoca > Zootoca vivipara. The sequence continues at coordinate 58,519,302 of NC_142588.1, read as the reverse complement.
GGATTGAATCCTGTGTGTATCTTCTGCTTTCTTTTTAGACTCTGCGGGTATCCTTGGTCTGAAGGGCTACGTGGCAGAGAGGAAAGGAGAGCGAGAAGAGATGCAGGATGCCCATGTCATTCTGAATGATATCACAGAAGAGTGCAGCCCCCTCCCCTCTCAGATGTGAGTATTATGCTGTATTTGCATATGATCATATTGACTCGTGTGTGTGTGTCTGTGTCCGTGTGTCCTACTTTGTGCTGAATAGCCTGTTTTGCCATATGTGGACTATAATTTTGAAGTTGCCTTTCAGTTGATTTGGTGTCTGGAAATAGTGTTTTCCTTTTTGAAATGTGTTATGCTAGCAGTGGTTACTAGGCATAATATCTATATAATAAATTAGCTCTGGTGTTGGAGATGGCATGCCTTTGAGTGCCACTTGCTGGGGAACACTGGCATAAGAGTGCTGTTGCACTTAGGTCTTGTTTCAAAACATTTGGTTGGCCATTGTGGGCACAGAATGCCAGACTAAATGGGCAGTTGCTATGACTCAATGTGATTCTTCTGTTCCTATCGAACACACACATTCACACCTCAATGCACCTTTCCTCACAGATGTAATTATGGGAGATACAGCAGAAAATTGGGCCCAAAAAGAGCACATCAAATATATGCTTTCCACCCTTTTTATTCTGTATTCTTCTAAAGAGGCAAGGTCTAGAATTGTGTAACTGTTAAGATTCTACCAGTGGCATTGGAAAACCTAGGATCTGAGTCCTTGTTGATACGGGGGGCTGCTTCACACATTGACAATTTCATAATTTAAAGAGAAATGTGAAACCTGTACGTAGGCCTGTTTTGTATTGCAATCCCATGTCGGGAATGAGGACCCTGTTGCCCTCCACATGTTCATGGACTGCAACTCCAGTAATCCTTGGCCATGCTGGCTGGGGCTGATGTTGGGAGTCCAACACCAGATTGCCTACCCCTGTGGTACATGGATGAGGGAGGGTTGTGCTTTTTGCAGATCCGCTAGTGATGCAAGCTCAGCACATAGTCAGTTTCTTGGCCACTTCCAGAGAGGGGGATCAATCTTGTCTTCCTTTACAGTACCCGTGTTTCATACTTTGCTGTCTTTGATGGCCACGGAGGAGTTCGAGCTTCAAAGTATGCAGCACAGAATCTGCATCAAAACCTGATCAGAAAATTCCCTAAAGGTAAAATTGGGCGTTGGGTAGTGCAATGTGTGTGCACAGTATCATTCTCTGGGGTTTCCTGCTTTTTGGGCACTAGTTTTAAAGCAGTGTAGCTGCTGCTGTTGCTGCTGCTTCACATTGGTGAGGCTTGCTCAGAAGAAACTAAATTTGTGCTTGTTTGGGTACACAATGCCCAGTACTTTTATAAGCTTCACTGGCTCCCAATCTGTTTCTGGGCCCAATTAAAACTCCTGGTTTCAGTTATTTGTTTTCCTAAAATTGTATCCTGGCTTTATTACACCTTGAAAGCCAAGTTGGCACACATGTGACTCCAGGGTGACCTGTCACTCAGGCATTGGACAGACCCAGGCCTGCTGAGCTTCAGCACGGTGTCCCTTCACACATAGTCCTGGGGTCCTGCTTAAGCCCTAAACAAATTGGAGCCAGGCTGTCTGAAGGATATATTTACCCAAACTCTGACATTGCCTTCAGACGTCCTATTCTGCAGTCCTGTGCCAAGTGAAGGGTGGTGGGTAGCCTCTAGGGAGACAGCCTTCCTTGCAGGGACACCCCAGTTGCAAAGTGCCCTCCCTGAACAGTTAATCTGAATTGCAGGATTTCATTTTTCTCATAAAATGTATACTATACACTGTTTCATTGTAAAAATAACAAACAAAAAACCTCAAATCAGTTTACAAAAAGATAAAACCATAAAATCGGGGAAATTGCAATATCTTAAAACATTACTACGGTAGAAGTTAAAATGCTAAAACAGATTAAAATTCACACCAGCGTGTCTAAGCATCTGGGTAAGCTTGGCCAAACAGGAATATTTTTAGAAGGCACTAGAAATTAGTATTTTAGTCATAATACATTCTGTAAGCAAAATTTCAGGTAATCCTGAGCAGGAATTTTGATTTGTCTAGCACAGAATATGTTTTGAGGGAAGTAGCTACCGTAATCACTTCTTTCATCTTCATCACAGGAGATGTGCCCAGTGTTGAGAAAACAATAAGAAGATGCCTTCTGGACACCTTCAAATACACAGACGAGGAGTTTCTCAAGCAGGCTTCCAGTCAGTAAGTGTAAACTTTCCAAGTATATAGGCCAGGCATAGGCAAACTCAGCCCTCCAGCTGTTTTGGGACTACAATTCCCACCATCCCTGATCACTGGTCCTGTTAGCTAGGGATCATGGGAGTTGTAGGCCAAAAACATCTGGAGGGCCGAGTTTGCCTATGCCTGATATAGGCATTGTGTTAAGTGTTAAGTGTATTTGGGACTGTATCACTTCAGAAAAGATGTTTGCATGTTTCTCCTTGTCAGATGTTCCCTACAGATGAGAAAGTTGTCAAGTAGCATTAAAACAAAGCCACCTTCATAACCCCCCCCCCTTTTTTGCTCCTGCAGAGCCAGTGTGGTATAGTGCTTAAAGTGTCAGATTAGGACCTGGGTTCAGATCCCCACACACTTCCACTCACCTTGGACTGTCTCAGCCAAACCTACCTCACAGGGTTGTTGTGGGGATTCATTGAGGCGGCGAGAACCATTTATGCCACCTTGAGCACCTTGGCAAAAAAGTGGGCCATAAATGCAATAAATAAATAACAATAATTTGATAACTATTTTTCCATTGCCAGAAGTCTTTATGGGTGTGTGTATACAGTACATACTCAATTGTACAGTCCTCCAAGTGGACTCAACCATTTCAAAATGCAAGGAGGGTTATAGCACAGGTGTGTTCTTAAACTTGTGAGTGGTCCATTAATCCACCCCCCTCTTCTTTGCATTGGGCTATCAGTCTCCATAATTGTGTAGCATGACTCTTGGAACAATTTGGAACTTGCTTGAACTGACTTTTTTTGTTTGCACTTTCTTGTACTTACAGGAAACCTGCCTGGAAGGATGGCTCCACAGCAACTTGTGTGCTGGTGATTGATAATACTTTGTATATTGCCAACCTTGGAGACAGCAGGGTAAGCAGCACTAGAAGTTGTGGGTCCAGTTTCAATACATTTTTCTTGTTATTGAGTGAGGCTAATCTTTTCAGTTCCACCAAAAGATGCTATAGCAGCTGTACCTTAGCACTGCCATTACCTTGCAATATGTCCACCAAATTTAATTGTTGGGAGGAAATGTGCTTTGGAGCAGCTCTGTGATCTGTTGGGTTTTCTTGGTGAACTCTAGGTGGCGTTACAGACTCAGTGGTGGTGTCTTCCATCAATTTTTAAGATCTTCTCAGCTCAAGCCAATTTTAGGCCCTGGCCATTTTATATGCAAGGCTGGAGGCATGCAATAGAGTGACACTGCTTAGAAATTGTTTAAGGGTTTGCTTAATGGAAAATTGTATCCTATAATGCCCCAAGCAGAGACTTGCAATCCTTGCTACTTGCTCATGAGGGTTCTTCTGTCAGTGCAGGCGCTTCTGTGTCGCTACAATGAAGAAAGTCAGAAACATACAGCCTTAAGTCTCAGTAAAGAACATAACCCAACTCAATACGACGAGAGGATGAGGATCCAAAAGGCTGGAGGGAATGTCAGGTAACAGAGGCAGCCCAAGGGTTTCTCTTCACTTCCTCCCAATAGCCCTTCAGCAACATTTGGGTTTTTTAGCTGCAAACCCCCCCCCCCCAAGCTGCCCAATGTAAATGCTCATTTGAACTGTGGAAAATACTTATTAACTGTTAGCTGTAGACTATGTGAGTTGGCTTTTTTATTTTGTTAGAAGCCATCATTTAACTACAGTACCTATGTGGATAAATGTAAATAATTGAAATAAGTATTTTCCTAGCTATATAGAGTAATAGCTGGCCCTGCCACGTGTTGCTGTGGCTAATCCCTGTGACTGCCCCCACCGTGTGCCCCCACCCATGACGTATCCTGCTCCCTCTAACCCCCCCCCCCAGCCGCCTTATCCCTGTGATTCCCCCCACCCTCTCCTGACCCATGACGTATCACGCCCCCTCTTCCCCCCACCCCCCAGCTCATTCCTGTGACTGGTCCCACCGTGTCCTGACCTATCCCGTCCCCTCCTCCCCTCAACCCCCACCCAGGCGAGTCAGTACCTCCATTTGGCCTAGTCTGTAAAGGCTTTGGCCTAGTATGTAAACGGGAGCTGAGGTGCTGTTGAGAGGGAAGGTTCTATAGGTGTAGTACCAGTATAGCTGCCGCTAGAGGGCGCTAGTTTGCAACCTGGTTCTTTTCCAATAATGCATTTTCGTCTGAGCGGTTTGTTTTGAAACACGGGGTTTTTGGGGTTTTGCCAGGCACAGGTGTGACATCTGTCTTTGAAAATAGTATGGGCTTGCTCTCATATTCGCATGCGGCATTGTGTCAAAATTTGAACGCAATCAGTCAAGCGGTTTTGGTGAAACGTGGATACTAACGGACATGGCCAGTTTACATTTATATATATATAGACTACTTATGAAGCATCTAGCTAGAGTCTGTAGGACTCACCTTGGTCCCAAATACCTCCAGCTCAGAAGTGGGAACCCTTGGCCCTCCAGGTGCTGCTGGAATCTCTCTCCCATCTTCTCTAAATGTTGGCAATGCTGCGTGGGACTGCTGGGAGTTGGGCTCCCAACATCACCTGCAGGGCCACAGGTTCCCCATCCCTGTTCTAGCCTGACAACTTTAGGGATTAAACCCAGTGGCATGCTGAAATAGGCTCTCTCTCCTCACTTTTGTAGGGAAGGACGTGTCTTGGGTGTCCTGGAAGTCTCTCGCTCCATTGGGGATGGGCAGTACAAGCGCTTTGGGGTCATTTCTGTGCCAGATGTCAAGCGCTGCCAGCTTACACACAACGACAGGTAAAATCTGACACAAGTACACAAATGCAGAGAATACAAGTGAGGTGTCTTTAGAATAAGCTGTTAAATCACTCCTTGTGTTCTGTTTTGTTTCTAGGTCCTAGGTTTTTTTTTGCATAAAACTTATCACTAATTGCTCTTCCAGGTTTATCCTCTTGGCTTGTGATGGTCTCTTCAAAGTCTTCTCACCAGATGAAGCTGTGAACTTCATTATGTCTTGTTTGGAGGTAAGGGGAAGATAGGCTTGAGTGGGAAGAGACAGGGCTGCTTGTTAGGAAAGGAATGTGGAAGAGGAACTACACTCTTGTTCTTTGGCTGGCCCTAAGACATCCACTTGATGGGTTGCGTACCCTGATTCAACCAAGAAGGGGCCATGCAAACTTTAATATATGTCTAGTTGCTGTTTCAGGTGGGAAGGGGGCAGAAGAGAGATGGTCCCTCTGTCCCCATAGCAGCAGGTGGCAGGGGGGCTTGTGGCGAGTTCTTAAAAACACCAAAACATCCCCTTCGGGTGGCAGTGCAAGTAGCTAATTGCAAGGCTGAGTAGAGGCCCTTTTCTAAGTGTTTCTGTTTAAATGAGATGCGGTTGGTTGCTGTGAAGGAAAGAGCCCCTTCACAATTCCCAGCCGTGGAATTGACGTCTATGTTGTGGCCTTTTCAGAGCCAGCTGAAGACATTTATACACCCACCCCTGCTTTCTAGTTCTAAAGCCACATTTTTAGTGCTTAATAGATACTTGGCACTACTGTATCCTCGGCTGATTTTACTTTTATTACAATACTATTTTTTAAAAGTCGATTTCTAACTTTATGTCCTTGTTTGTACTTTATAGTGTACCAAGGGGTGTGGGTGTTGAAAAGTCCCTATACTTCCCAGATAATTTTTTGTGAAAGATTGATATACAAGCATTGTAAATAACTAGAAGTTACTCTGGGAATGTTAGACATGGGCATTGAAGTGCTCTCAGCAAATTGAAACTACCCTGCGTTTGTGTATTCTACTTCCCAACAGGACAAAACTATTCCCACGAGAGATGCCAAATCAGCTGCTGATGCTCGGTATGAAGCAGCCTGTAACAGGTTGGCCAACAAGGCTGTGCAGCGAGGGTCTGCAGACAATGTCACAGTTGTGGTGGTCCGGATTGAGCAGTGATGCAAAGAATAGGTGCAAGCGAGGTCCTTAGCAGCATGCAGTGGATTTAATGGAACAAGTTAGTGTGCCTGTGAGTGTGTATGTGTGTATGTAGGGTTTCGGTTGTGTTTTCCCCCCCAAATGCTCTTATTTGTAAATAAAAGGGTTTTTTTTCTAACTGTTCAAGTTGGTTCCTTGTTTCATAGAATCACAATTGGATGGAATTGGGCCGTCTAATCCACTGGGTGAACTTCTTAGATAAAATAGTGTACAGCTGATGCTCATAGTGCTTGACTTGCACAAGGCACCTTGTTCTTTGTATTCCAGCACCTTAAGCACAAAATACATTTTGTGTTGGTTACATAGAGGAAGGAAATGATGTATTGAGCTTCATGAGTTAAAAGATGCTCCAGAGTTCAAATCAGTTCAATACAGCTTGAGAGAACTAACTATGCATTCGTAGTTGCCTTTCAGGCAGTTGTAATAATCCATCTGGAGTTTTAAAAAAAAGCTGTTAATTTTGCATGGAAATTGCTAAAAGAGGACCACGCAGGAAAGTTTTTGGGGTGTGATCTCACACCCAAACCCACTGGATTGCTCTCTGCACCTCTTTAAAGGGGATACTCTTGCTGTTGGCAAAAGGTAGGTATCAATAGCTAAACTTAAAAAGATGTTTTCAGTCAAGTGGTTAGAATGTTTGAGTTCAGTCACCAGATGTCCTCTGTGATCATAGATCTGTTGTCTTAAAACAGTTCATAGCAGTTGCTTTAGCAAAAGAAGCCAATTAATACAAAGGAAAGCTTTTTTTTAATTAGAAACTGTCTTGAAAACAATCCATTATAATTTACAGAAAGTACACTATGGTGCAACAGTTTGTCAGTGCATGCACATACACTCAGGCAATCAGAACAAAAGATAAACAGACATCTGAGAATGCAAGAACAGCTCTAAAACTAAGGGTGTGTGTAGGTACGTGTGACCTTCTCCAACACTATTCTGTATCGCAAGTCTATGAAAAAAACAAAATGCCTCTTTTTCCCTTACAGCCTTGGTTATTTTGTATATTCCTTCTCTAAGTAAGTACAATGCATTTAACAATATTTAAGCAAGTGCATAAATATATTTCTTAATATAGTGCAATAAATAGACCTGCTTATAATATAAGCTTCAGTGGGAAGGCTAATGCTGATTGTGCTCCAGGGCAGGGCACCACCATGGCCTTATCAGGCTGTGTGGCAGTTCCAAAGTGAAAAGGGGTGGGTGTATACGGTTTACTGAGAATTTGCCTTTTCTAAAACCTAACAACTTATTTGGCTGCCCAGAATCCTTTTCAGTATGCACTGCCTCTTAAGAATTTTTTTGGCTTTGAGGGAAATAAACTTTCCCTGTTATTCTTCAAGAGAAAAAAAGGAATGAAAGGCAAGGGGGGAGAGCAGCTTACCTGCCAGTGTTACTTTATATTAAAACTAATCCTTGCATGTAGAAAGATTCAGCTATCAGGAACTCCTTCTTGCCTTGCTAGATTTCTTGATGCAGTGAGTTTTTCCACAGCACTATGTATTGACCAGGTATCCCCAAACTTCAGCCCTCCAGATGTTTTGGACTACAATTCCCATCATCCCTGACCACTGGTCCTCTTGGCTAGGGATCATGGGAGTTGTAGGCCAAAACATCTGGGGGGCCGCAGTTTGGGGATGCCTGGTATTGACTGAAACTTGGCTTTCTGCATTCTGAACTGATCTATTCAAACTGATTTTGTAAGAAATTACCCAAGAAACAAATCTTGTTGAAGCAGAGGTGGTGCTCCCTTATGAAAATTTCCACGATGACTTGCAGGGACTGATTATATAAAATAGAGCAGCTGGGGCAACTGTTACACAAGTAACTTCTCAGGCTAAAATAGATAAGGGTATGTGTTCATACCCACACAGGAGCAGTTCTAATGCCTGCCTACGTGCCCAAGGTTACAGTAATAGTAGAAGAGGGTGGTGGTGCATTAGCAATTCTTGGATATCGTACTTTAGGGTGTACACAGCTGCAGAGAAAATAAGGACAGTTACTAAGAAATGGAAATAACCACCTCTTCCTTCCTCACGTAGTTAGGTTCAAAATAAGTGGCACTAATGCTAGGCTTCATGCTAAACGGACAGGGCAATCTAATTGACCTAAGGCAATAGAAAACCTCTGGCTAACAGTGGACTCAATAAATAGCCTACCATCTCATTTCTTTTTAAAACCCTGCTCTAAATATGGTAGCCAATCTACCCACCATTATTTGAAAGTTAGCAATGGATATTGAGCACAATGCAGCACAAAGCAATAGGCAAATTCTGCTTGTGGTTGAGGAAGTCACCAGAAGGCAGAAAATCAACAAAAGTTAGCACTTTTAACTTAAAAGACTATGAACCAATGAGATAGTAAAATGTATTCCATATATATATATATATATATATATATATATATATATATATATATACACACACACACACACACACTTCCGTTTATAAGTTGGTTCAGCATCCTTTTAATCAGTTTTACTAGATGCTGGGCCATTTTTCTCAAATCCAATTCGTCACCTTGGTATGCTTAAACAGCAGTGGAGGTTTGCTAGCTTTGCATCAACAGCTATTGTGCTTTGTTCTGGTGCTTACCAACTCCAGGCACTTGATTGAATGAGATAAGTGTAGCATAGGGGCTGATGAAAAGCAAGGTTTCACCTTCAGAATAGTTGGTTGTGAGCCAATCAAATGCCCAAGAGGACAGCACCAAAGTCAGACCCACTTCGAACAGTGAGGGTGGATCCTGTTGCATTGTCTACAAAAACTGAAGCATACTGGCCAGCCTGGAACAGAGAAGATAAAGGCGAGTAAGCAAAGCAAGACAGATCTTTGGCAAAATGGGTGCCATCCCTAGGATTGTTCAGATACAGCTAGTGCCTATGCTACCTTTTAAAGAGGCTGCATACTTTGCTTGTAGCAAATTGTTTTATAATTTCATGCTAAAGGCTCCAGTTACTCAACAGCTATAGGGAAGCCTGCCTTTAATAGCTGCTGCTTGCATTTTTTATTCAGGAGAGAGAGAACTAAATGAAGGTGTTTTGCCAGATTTGTGTCACTAAGCATGCAGGTTATGACAACATGTTACAACTTTCCTTCATGGCTTTTACTCACCTGCAGGAATAGAATTCCATGGATTGAAACTGTGAAATGTTCATTGTTTCTGTCCAACCTGCTCACTGTTTCCAGAGAACTGAAAGCAAAAGACACTTAATTAACATGAACAATCCTAGAAAATAACAGGATAGGCCGTCCACCACTTTAATTGATGGATGGTGGGTGCACTGGAAAGAGGTAGGTTTGGATGTGGGTGAGTGGGTCAGAATCCTCATTCATCAGTGTTCATTGTATCATTTGGACTAGTTCAGGAGTGCGGCCAGATCCTTCATCCCACCCTGGACCAACTTTTAACACTGTTAAAAGAGGCTCATTGTAATCCAGTGAGCCCCTCTGAAATCAGCTTGCAGGTATAGCACATAACCAGCCCAATAAGGTTGCTTGGAGAGTAAGAATATATGTGAAAATCCATGCATATTCAGCCTTGAAGGTAGGTCAAGAAGGAAGTTACTATTTCCTCATTTATAGGTTGCCCTATACCCCAAGGTTCTCAGGGTAGCTTACAACAGAGTTAAAATTAAATGTGAATTTCATACAGTAAAACATAGAAAGCAGGAGCATGTAGCAGAGTGGGAATGAATTGGAACTGAAAGAAATTATAGCCGGCTGCTTTCCTAAACAATACTATTTCTACTCCACACACTCACATGTTCTGTCGGCAGAGGGACTCGACGCAGATCAGCAAGCGCAGGCGTTCGTGGCTGTGGGGCTGGTTCTTCTTTTGATGAACCTCTGGAACTGCAACAGGCAGCAACTAGTCAGACCAGAGGACAGAGGCGGCTTGTTGCTGGGCTGGAATCCTTGACCCCAGCAGCTGGAGGCTATCTGACAGTGTCTAAAAGGCCTACCCAAGGTTCAGAGCTTCACTGAACTTTGCTCTGTTCAATATGCAACCTTTATGCTGCTGTTCGTCTTGCCTCAGAGAATGCTCAACTGAAATCAGACATCCACTTGAAACTGATAAGCAAATTCCAACACTAACATTACACTGAAAAGTCAACTTTTTATGTAATTACTAAGGATGCTTAATCCTCCCCTGCTAAGTTTCTCCTTGAATTCAGGGGCTCATCATTACCCAAGATGTTTACAGAACTGGAGCTGATAATGTCAATGCTTCCAGATTATTTCTGGAATGTGCACTTTACTTTACTTTTAAAACATTGGTAAGAGAGTGGGGTAGGGATAATTAACTGCCAGCTCCAAATTGCTTAGCATTTCTATGATGAAGAACCCAACACAGTTTTGCTTTAAGTTAAACACTTACCAATATGCAATGTGGCAGTGAAGATGTAGTATCCACTGAAAGGTGCTATGTATTGTCCATTGTTAAGGTTTAGCCCAAGGCCACGGTGGAACATCTCTTCTTTTTTAGGCTATGCACAACAACAACAACAACAACAAAAGGATTATGAAGCGGGGGAGAAAATTGTTCCAGCTTTCCCTGTGGTGCATGGAAGTAGAGCTCTGAAGAAGGCCCTTCAAAAACCAAGGTTCAGTCATTCATAAAAGGGAAAAAGAACCAAAAGTGGATCACTTGTGAACATGCTTAAGAGGGATGCATAGTTATGAGATGAGCAACAAAATATGGCAATATATTTTATAACGGGGGACAAATGACTAGCTTGGCCAAACAAATAAACTCAGAGCCTGGTGCCCGGATATTTCTCCATCAATGGTGGCAGCTTTCAGAGTTTTTATTGTGTATCTAAACATTTTTTCCAGGGACGACTTAAATTCTGGGAAACCAGGTTTCAATTATTTAGATCGTCAGTTACAGAACACACTCCCTTAGAAATCAGGAGATTTGGAGTGGTTTTAAGATAGGATTTATAGGGTTGGTTGTCTTGTTAGGGATATAGAAGCAAAAACTACCTTCCCTTTTGCTGACATTTGCAAGAAGAAATGACACCAAACCAGCCAGAGGCAATTCCCTTTCCCTTTGCTACTCACTATGTAATAGAACTGAAGCTCTTGTAATGACCGCCGTTCAATTGAAATGTTTCTCCGGGTCCGACAATGGAAAGCTGCCTGCACTCGCCCATGCTCCCTGCTTTCTAAAAGTGGTCCACTAATCTGGGCCAGAAAGTTATCTTCTCCTCTGGACCTGTCATCTTCTTCTTGGCAGTTGTCACAGGCTTTCTGACCGATCCTTTCCCGTTCCCTGATTACACCTGAGCAGCCAAAACACAAAGCCCCATTACCTACTTGCTTTCAAACACAACAAGGTCACACTAGTCAATATGCCTATAGCCATCTTAACATAGGAAGTCCCAAGCCAACCCCAAGACTTTGTGAATCCGTATTATTTTAGACAGCTGGCTTGTTGGAATGTATGTTCACCTGTTTCTAGAGCAGTAAAAATACTGGACATAAGAGTCTGCAGGGTCAGACCAGAGCTCCAACAAGTCCAACATTCTGTTCTCACAGTGGCCAACTAGATGCCAAGGCAGGATCTGCAGCCTTCCCATGTGATTCCCAACAAGTGGTACCCACAGACACATTTTGCCACCAGCATCAGATGTAGTACATAGATACCATGGCTAGCGATAACTGTTAGGCAAATTCATGGAAGTTAAAGCCCTTTTAAAGCAATCTCCATGGGTGGCTACATCTTTGTGGTAACAAATCCCACAGTATAAGAGTGGAAATCTCCGCTAGGATCCTGGTGACTGCAGCTCAGACCCATGGGTGGGGAAGGGAAAACGTGACTACTGCTAGGCCACATCTTCTCCTTTGTGTCTTGTGCATGACATCCTCAGTCGGCTCCCCTTCATTGACTTCTGTTTAGTGGTGAATCTGAGCATGATGGTGTTAAGGCAGAATCCAATTTGGATTGCAAGGGTGGAGAAACCGGGGGGGGGGAATCTAGATGCTGGACTCCAACTCACGGGCAGCATGACCAATGGCTAGGGCACAGCCCCCAGTTAGCCCCGGAAGAGCTGAGGCAGCATTGGGGCCAGGGGACGAGTCGTTGGGCAGCAAAGGGTAGCACAAGATGCTGCAAACCCTCCCTCCCTCCCAGCCAACCCAGGAGCTGGGGGATAACCAGGATACTGGCTATTAGAAGGAGGCACTACCACCGCCCCAGCCCCGAAGGCCATGGCTTGGCTTACCTTGCTTCCCCATAGGAACCTGTAGTGGGGGTGCCTGGTTGTGCCCTATCAGAAATGTGTGCCCAGGGCCATGGCCCCCTGCCCGCCCACCCCCACGCTTCACCTCTTCAGTTTCCCTACCAGCTTTGGCTGGAGAAGATGCAATCAACCAAGGTTGAAGTTACTGAAGGGGGTGTCCTAGAGGCCTGTGTAATAGCAGAAGCCTTGGAGGAAATCGTGTATATGAAAACCAGTATCCTGGAACAGAAGGTCCACTTGGAATTTGCATTCCAGTGTGAAATTATGTGCCGGCACATAATGGCTGCCATGGGCGGCAAAAGAAGGGGAGCTGGTACTCTATACTGGTGATACGTACCATCACACACACAAAACACTGACTGAATCTGAATTCCAACAGCAGAAAAGTGGCATGGATTACACTCCTCTTAGAATATACCTTTTTAACTTTGATATCGCACTCTTGGATTAATATTCTTGGCCTTGCCAAGAGCCACAGTTTTAATTGCAAGTTTAATCCTGTTTGTGGTTTAAAGAAATTCAAAGCCGGGGCAATAACCCAACAACAGAGAATCATAGAATTGTAGAGTTGGCAGGGGCCACAAGGGTCATTTAGTCCAACCCCCTGTAATGCAGGAATCTAATATCATATTTTAAGTGTATCTTAGTCCTAAAGAGTAGAACTCCAAAAGTAAAGTCTCCATCCAAACCCAGAAGGTACATTAAAAACAATAATGTCAAATAAAATCACCTATTATTAAGGGCTCGATTTGTTATTCTGTGCCTAAGGCAAACAAGTATGTTTGGTTGGAGAGCAACAACCTCCGTACCTTTAAGCAGCAATCTGAATTCTTTCAGCAGCTCCTCCTGGGCGATTAAGGCTCCTGGGGGTCCTGGAATGCCAAACTACAACCGAAAGAAATAGAGGACAGTATTTTAGAGCCGTATTTATCCACACCAACCACCAAACCTATTGTCTGTCTAGCTATCATCAATTCTCAGTCTCTGGGCTCCTAAAGGCTGCTTCTGTTTGTTTGATGTGCTCTTGCTTCAAGATGCTTTACTTAATTGCCTGAAAGGGGCTCCAGTACTAGGAGGGAAGAGAAAGGTCCTTTTCTGTCAGGGGGACTCCCTACAGGGACCCTCCCCCAGTCATCCTGACCAGCACTTCACCCAGTGACAGCGCAAGCAGCGGGTCAGGAGGAGGGAATGAAGCGGAGTGGAGAGGGGGCTCTCAGACGTGTCAGAGCCTCGGCACCAACCCAGCTGGCCAGAGGAGGAAGGACAGCGCAGTGACGTGTCAGAGCCTCTGCAACACTCCAGCCAAAGGATGGGGGAAAGGCACGCAGCCCCTTCCGGCGCCCACGTTGGGTCATGCACCCAGACGTAGGGCAAGGGGGCGGCGTTTTGGGGTTCCCAGACTATTATGCTGGCGCAAGAACAGACAAGAGCCATTGATTCTGATTCTGAATCAGACTAGGCAGTCATGTTTTCTGATGTCTCTGCACTGTAAATAGTATGCACAATACAGCTCTTAAAGACAGAGCAGGCTGGAGCGTCTTTACTCGAGAGTAGCCACAACAACCCCCTGACATTTTCACTTGCAAAAGTTCACATGGGAAGATAACATCTCATATCAACATCAACATGACTCCCTCTCCCCAAACCATTCATGAAATAAATATTCACCTTTTATTTATTTTACTGTTATTGCATTTTAATCCCACCTTTCCTCCAAAGTGTTCAAGGTGGCACATATGGTTCTCTCCCCCCCCCCATTTTATCCTCAAAACAACACTATGGTGTATGCTAGGTAGAAAGACAGTTTCTGACCCAAGGTCGCCTAATGACTGACTGGGGATTTGAACCCTCGTTTCCCAGGTACTGGTCCAACACTCTAACCACCACACCAACACAACACAACAACACCACATTGAACATTTATATTCAGCCTTTCTTCTCTCATGGAACCAAAGATGGTGTATATGTTGTTCCCACACACCATACAGACCATACTCTAGGAACTTGTATGCTGAAAATCCTACGAGTGGGACTTGGTGAAACACTATTACTAGAGGGAGCATTCTTTCTTTCACAAGGTTTTCATTTCCATGTAGCAATTTCTCTGTGTCTCTTAAAGTGCATGCAGCCATGAACCGCTGCTTGGGGACAGACGGACTTTAAATTGTCTTGGTTAAATTTAGGGAGGCTCCAACAGTTAGGAAGAGTTAGGAAGGCTCAGAATGTCAATCTGAGGACATGTTCACATTACCACCTTACAGTGCAGTGAAGGGTTCTTTGCGGGGGGCGGGTTACCCGCAGCCCCCCCCAACTGTACACATCAGCATAAGTTTCATTAGTGTCAGATTTGTTTCCGTAGTTTCCCCCCCCCCCCCATGCAAAGGTGTTTACACCCTGAATGAAGATGAATTAGAAACAGCTTAAGATTTCAATCAGCATGAGCCTGGTTTGAGAAAGAACTCATGCTGTTGTATTGTTGTTGTAAGTGGTATTTTATACATATCCGCTTTGGATAATGTCATGTGAACACTGATTAAAGAGCTGCTCTGGAAACGCAGTGAGTGCACAGCAGACATGAAAACAGAGTATGAAAACAGTCTCGGAATCCCTTATCTGAACAGACTTTAAAGAGAAGTGTGTCAAGATGAGGACACTGTTAATATTGCTTACCTTGAACTTTTTGGCTTTATTTTTGCTTCTTTTTTTATTGTTCACCCCGTTATTTATAAGAAGCATCCAAGCAGCCCGGGATTCATCCCTGCGAATCTTTCCTGCAGCAGTTTCCTTTTTGTAATGGGAAGTAAAAAAAAAAATGCATGTGAAAGGCAGAGACAACCAAGAACATGAACACACACACAAACACAAACACAAACATCATATTGTCCTAAAAACATATTGAGGATTATCTTTGCTCAGCATCTTCATACGTTCTGCTGTATCCATGTATCAATTATGCTTCCTTCAGTCTACATCAGAGATGGGGAACCTTTTACAGCTGCATTTCCTCACCAGCAATGAAAGTAGGCAGGGCAGGGGGGTCCTACAGGATCTCCCCCCTCCCTCCTACAGCACAAACCCATACACACACTCCATCATCTGCCTTACTTGCCATGATTCGTTTTGCTGCTGAAGGTGCCTATATAGAAAACAGAATGTTACATTATTTTGCAGCAAGAATACTTTGCCAGATGTTTTTGTGCTTTCAGTCTGAACAATGGAGACACACCATCACAACTAGGAGAGCTTTTATAGCCCTTTACTTAATCTTTCCGAAGAGCGATGATATTTCTCAGCTCTTTAACATTTTCCTTCTGAGGAAACAGATATTTTCCAGTGAAACGAGTCACTTATCCGGCACCTCGTCAAGGTTTACTTTCTTTAGAGGTTATTTTGAGATTTTTATTTCTTTTCTATATCAAAGTTTCTTTTGGAACATTTAAATCCATTATGTTTCTTTGATTAATTATTAGTTGAGTTTTTTCACCTTACCAATATCTCGTTTCAGGGATATATCACGGCATAGTTTTGTTTTTGCGCTGGTTATACATTTCCGTGATTGTCTTTTTTGCTATTTTAGATGTTTTTGTGCTGGCAGATGCCCCCGGTCTTTGCAAATGCCCCTGCTTAATTGATTTAATCAGTTCCCTAGGAAAGGGACTGGTTGGGAGATGGCCAGAGAGGGTCTGGGTAACATGTTAAGAAGTGCATCCTGCTGTCATGCTTGACTATATAATTTCCATACTAACAAGTTGCAGGTGTCTTGGTATTTCTCTCATACCAGAGGAAACAGCTCCATTTCAAAACATCTTTGAATCACAGAATTGTAGAGTTGGAAGGGATTCCAGGGGTCATAGTCTGACCACCTGTAATGCCAGTAGATGGGCTAGCTGCATTTTTTTGCTAGTAGAATTCAGTGTAATTCCAAGCCTTCATTTATCTTCTATAGTTGGTCTGCTGCAATTGCTGTGAACCAAGAATGCATAGGAGCCAACTTCTAGGAGCCGAGGTCTCTTCGCCAACCCTAATATTTGAGGGGCCAGGGCCCCCAAAGTTTATGGGCATTGCCATTCAAATGGTGTGTGTGCACTGTGCCTTGTGATTGATTATGCAGGGTGCAGCTTACCTGCCCCCCCTCGAGTATATTATTCAAGTTGGCACCCCTGAAAGGATGGCTAGATAACTTGCAGTTCTCCATATGTTGTTGGACTTCTAACTCCTTAGGAAGCATGGCCAATGGTCAGAGGATTATGGGACTTGTAGTCTAGCAACATCTGAAAGGCCGCAGGTTCCCAATCTCTGCTATAGACAAAAGACCAGTCAAGGTGGAGCATCTCCATGTTGCAGGATGAGGGGGCAGTTAGGAAAGTGTTAGCTCCCTCTCTCCTTTCTGCTCAAGTATATAGGTTGCTATCCCTTGATCTGTAGTTCTGAACAATCTAGAGAAAGGAGTGGTATTTAAAAGTGTTACTGCTAGCCAGGAAAATGGACAAAGTGTTATTCCTTTACCCAGTGAAAGGTAAGCAGGTGGGCATACTAGGGCAGTATTTTAACCCACATTGAAATGGCAACACACATAAAACAGAAGTAAAATGGATTGCTGCTATACATACCTAGTTCCACTAAGCTTGGTGGGAACTATTCCCAAGTACCTACCTGCACATAGGATCACATAGGAGTAGACTACGAATACCCCTCCCCACCCTCACACTATATATAAGGGTCTGGAGCAGGGATCCCCAAACTAAGGCCCGGGGGCCGGATGCGGCCCAATCGTCTTCTAAACCCGGCCCACGGACGGTCCGTGAATTAGCATGTTTTTACATGAGTAGAATGTGTCCTTTTATTTAAAGTGCATCTCTGGGTTATTTGTGGGGCATAGGAATTCATATATTTTTTCAAAATATAGTCCGGCCCCCAACAAGGGCTGAGGGACAGTGGACCGGCCCCCTGGTGAAAAAGTTTGGTGACCCCTGGTCTGGAGACTTCTGTTTCAGTGTATCTGAAGAAGTGTGCATGCACATGAAAGCTCATACCAAAGACAAACTTAGTTGGTCTCTAAGGTGCTACTGGAAGAAGTTTTTTTTTATTTTGTTTCAACTACGCCAGACCAACACGGCTACCTACCTGTAACTATTTTCAAAAGACGGAGACATACATTCACACTTGCCTGTGCAAATATTCTCCTACATGACATTCCAAAGCAAAACCTACTCCTTCCTACTTGGGCACAACTTTCTTTTCTCCGTTCTCTACCCCCATTTTTAGCCCTTGCAGGGCTAAATTCAAAAGAGAAGGTTTACTTCAATTAAGGCATGGGTTAAAGACACCCCAAATAGTGAGCCGAGAGTAGTATTTGTCCTTACCGGGTCATTGGATGATGACAAGGGAGGGCTGCTTGTTCTTTGTCCCGTGAGAGAGTCATTCCATCGGGATTTCTTCTCCTGGCTCCTTCTGTTTCCATGTTTTTCGGTTTCCATAGAGCCAGCACAAAAAGTCATTGCTAGCAGCCCCATGGCTAATAATCGAAGTGGACAGCTGGAAAGGAGGGGTCCAGCCATCCTCCAGCTGCACACAGGCACGCTGGTAGTTTCTATAGAGACAGACTCCTGGATTTAGGCCTTGGCAAAAGCTCCTCCAGAAGAACAGGGCAAAGATTAAGCTGCGGACCTTCAGATGGGCAGCAGTCGATATTCCTGGGGGGGTTCCAGAAAGGAAGAATGGAGTGCAGGAAGAAATTATCCGCTGCTCTTTCCAGCAATGCCTGGCTTGTTTAGTTTTTCAGGGCAGGCCCTATCAAGACTGTCAGGCTTCTTCAATTAAATAATAAATAATAATAATAATAGAAAAAGATAAAAAAAGTAAAGTAAACACTATGGTACCCACACACCTCACCAAGTCAAGGCCCTGGAGTTTCCAGTGGATTTATCAATTGCCTCTTTTTGGAGGAGCAGAAAAAAATACCATTGGATGGTCCCCTACAATTTAGAAAGGTTTAAGTCAAGGGACTCGGGGAACTATTTGTCCTTCGACTGAAAAGCTCCAACCAAATGGCACAGGGCAATTTCCTGGGTCTTCTGTTGGACAGAACTCTCCTATCAAGGCTGCAGAAGTCCTGCGGTTCTCTCCGCCCGCGGCTCTGGCTGCCTGGGGGGCATCTGGCTCGCCCTCTTTGCAACACCCCCTCCAGTGCCCTCTCCGAGACGCCTCGTCGTCCCCCTCGCCCCTCTAAAGACCTCCGCTGCTTTCCCTTCCTTTAAAGAGCTTGAATTCCCCGCCTCACCGAAGTCGCCGCCTATGTCCACTTTAGGCGAGGGTTTAGAGGGCCACCTACTGGCTGTAATTGCGAACCACAACAACCGGAGGCTCGCTGAGCTCGCGTTGTAATTCGAATGCCGGGGAGCGGGAGGAGGAAGCAGGAATTATTTCATTTCTCCCATAGGAAGTGTCTGCTCAGGGAGAGACTGGGGGAGATGCAGATTAATGATTGGAGTTCGGCAACACCTGGAGAGCCAGAGGTTCCCCACCTGTTCTACACGCGTTCCCTTCCTGCACCATCTCCATTTTTATGTTATATAATGTTAATTATTTTGATTCGTCCTTCCATTTATTTAGCTGATGCATTTATATCAAGGAGCTCAGGGTGGCATGCATGCCCCCTACACTTTATCACAACCACCTTGCAAGGTAGGTTAGACTGTGACTAGAGAGGAGGGATTTGAACCCTGGTCTCCCAGGTCCTAGTCCAACACTAACCACTACACCATGTTGGCTCTCATTATTGGAGCCCATTACCTGAAGGACTCTGGAGGATGGGTCTACACCTCCTCTACACACTTGTACCCATCCGGCACCACAACTATTTTTATGTTCCGTAATATTGACAATGGCTTTTTATTCAAATTGGGGGGGGGGCAGTACATGTGAAATTGTTTTATGGTGCACATATCATCATCATTATATTTATATCCCATATCTTGACTCCATTCCCAAGAAATCATATGCCAACATTTAAACTCCATAGAGGGAATATAGGCAATACAGCTAAACAACAATAAAAACAAAACAGCAAATAAAAGCAATAAAAATAGCAACAGCAAAATACTATAAAAACACCAAAAGCAACAGCATACGCTTCATGTTCTCTCTCTCTCTCTCTCTCTCTCTCTCTCCGGGGTACCCCATTTTCACAGCACTCAAACAACTTTTGCATAGTGAATGGAGGAGTTCCATACCACACAAAAAGCAAAATGCTCTGATACCCAAAGCTTTTAGAAGGAAGGATTCTTTGGGTCGCCCCCAGACTGTTGCTATTTTGCAGGAAGGACTCGATTGCATGCCTAAACAAGGGTGAATTCCCATTGCCAAATGACCTCCCTGTAAACAAATCTGGATGAATGCTCAATGAAGAGCAGAAGTCAGATTAACCTCCGCATTAAGATTTGGCCAAGCAAATCTGGTTGAACGCTCAATAAACAGGTAATCTGGAGGGGTTTTGAGTTTCAAGGCTGTTGTGGAAATATATTTCTGCTGAATGTTAAACAAGAAGAATGTTGTATGGTTGTGTCTCAGTTAAACACAATTGCAAAATGGCTAGTAAAAAAGAACAATTCTCGGCAGGTATCACCAAAGCAATTTTGTTTGTGTGCGTGGAATGACACAAATTCATTATGCTGAGGGAGGCCAAAGGGGTGGAGGAGAAGGGAGGTAATATCACAATTCTTTGTCCATGCCTGGTACATATATATTAGAAGTATTAATGATAACAAAAGAGTTTGCCAGCAGATCAAATTGGTTTAGATCAGGCATCCCCAAACTTCGGCCCTCCAGATGTTTTGGACTACAATCCCCACCATCCCTGACCACTGGTCCTGTTAGCTAGGGATCATGGGAGTTGTAGGCCAAAACATCTGGAGGGCCGCAGTTTGGGGATGCCTGGTTTAGACCTTCAATAAATGCATAGTGACATCTCCAAAACACAAGCTAGAGAATAGAATGATGAAAGTCTACAGAGAAATCTTCTGCTTTGGTTCAAATGCTCATGGAAACATGAAATGATCTCCTCTGTAGAGCCATACTCAGAGAAATACCCACTGAAACAATGGACTTAAGCACCACTGATTTCAATGGGCCTGCTCTAAGTATAGTTTAGGCCATACTTGCACCAAAGCATGACAATACTGTACCACTTTAAACAGTCATGGCTTCAGGGCAGACCCACCCATGAAGTGGGGTGAGGCAGCCCCCTCCGGCAGCAGAAGCCCCTGAGACAGTGCCCCCACAGGTGCCCCACCCACCCTGCCACCTCTGCCACTGGCGGAGAAATGGAGCTGGCATTGGCACCAATTTCCTATGATATCCTGCCCAAATCTCATGAGATCACACAGAGTGTGAGATTTCCAGGGAGATAATGCTGGCAGGTGGTGGGGCCGAGGTGGTGCAGCAGAGTGGCAGAAGAGGGCAGCACTTCCTGTTTTGCCTCAAGCGGCAAAATGGGATGCACTACCGCTGCATGACTTGCCTCAAAGGATTCTGGGGGCTGTAATTTGTTATGGGTCTCCAAACAACTCCCAGCACCCTTATTCCTCCACCGCTTTGTGCTGTGTACGAACCCAGATTTTAGTGAAATGCTGGGAATTTACTGACAGGATATAGATGTAGAACTACCATGAAGGGGGGGGGGACGACGAAATCAACTCTCCTCTCCACGCTTGTGTGAAATCTGTGCTTCATTCTTGAGCTCTCATGTCATTGCCCTGGCCCCCTGTTCCCAGCAGAGTGATGCAACCAAGCTGTTTCTCTCGCTCTCGCTCTCCTTTTCCTTGAAGGGAAGGACCACACGGATGAAGTCATGGGAATGAAAACTCCATCTGTTCCTGAAAACAAATGTAGTGTAGAAGGGTTGTCAGTGTATACAGATTCCCTGATAACTTGTATTCTATTGCCGGAAAACTGCTAACTCTGTTGCATCAGCCACATCTAATCATTTTTACACTGGTGCCCCATTGTGTGGCAGAAAGTGCCTGTCCCAATAAGACAAGGGTGGGAAAGCTGTTGTCCTCTGAATCTTGTTGTACTACACTTCCCATCATCCCTGACTATTGTCTATGCTGGCCAGGGCCAATGGGAGTAGAGTCCAACATCTGGAAGGCCACACCCTGCAGCCTGTGCATTGATTACAAATAATTTGCTTTTGTACTATTATCTAAAGTGTTTCTATTCTGCCTTTCCTGTCTGATCTCAGGCCTCCAAGGCAGCTGACTACAAGCAAAAATAATGTACAGTGGGACCTCGACTTACGAATTTAATCCGTTCCGAATGCACACTCGTACGTTGAAAACTTCGTAAGTCGAGTTTCCCATAGGAAAAGCGGTTTCCCATAGGAATGCATTGGAAACGGAAAAATTTGTAAGTCAAGGAAACCGCATCTCAAAACTCGCAAGTTGAGGAAACCGCATCTAGCCGCGAACTGGTTTTCCGTTTGGATGTCGAGAAAATCGTAAGCGCACGGCCACTTTTTCCGCTCGTAACTCGAAAACGTCGGATGTCGAATAGCTCGTAAGACGAGGTCCCACTGTACAGTATAACAGAGGTGTGAGTAAAGTATACATATACATACACACACATATATATGGCTCAGTATTATAAATACTGTACAGTGTAGAATGAACACTTCCCAGGCCTTTTCTTCTTAAAATGATTCTTTTTTATAAACTGGATGCAAGTTTACAGATTACTGTACAGTATTAAATAATTCTGCAATGATAAATGATAACAACACCGGACAGGATTTTATAGGAACATTATGTGCAACTAAATCAGCAAGGAAGCTTTTATGTATTCCTCCACTACTCTAGCCTTTCATGCTCCTGTTTTTCTATCTCAGCAAGTTAATAAAAGCAAGTGATGTGCCAACATGTGTAAGTCTGGCCACCTCTGGGCCCCCCCTACCCTGGACTCAGCTCTTACCTGTGGCTCCTAGAAGCTGTCAGCATGCACCAGCAGCCACACCCTGGCAAATACCTTCTGACTGGCCAGCTAAACCGAGAAAGGGTAGCTGATGGGTCTCAAACCCTCACAGAGTTAGGGACTTCCCCTGCATGCATAGACAGGCTCTGGAGGATTGAGTGGACAAGACCAATAGAGGGCCCAATGGTCAAAAAGGTGGTTTCTAGAGGGAAGGGAGGCAAGCTCCATTATCTCTTGAGACAGACAGATGCCAACAACAACAACTATGGACATAATTTCAACCTTGGCTGGCATTTTGAGTTTCAAAATAAGGGAGCAGGGTGGGGTGGAGCAAAGCAAGAGGTCTCCTTACCCATCCACTTGGTGTCCTTTGACGTCAGGAGGAAATAGAAAGACAGGCCAGCCTTTCCACTGCTAGATTCTTCAGCAGCTGTTCCTCCCTTTCAGTTAGAACACAGCCAGGTGTTGCGAGGCAGCTGTTAGCAGGTGGCTGCCAATAAATATTATCAAAAGGCTCCAGCTGTTTGGAAGCCAATCGGAGACTGGGGGAAACTTACACCCTGCAGCTAATAATAACAATAATAAAAACAATAATAATTTTATTATTTGTACCCCAGCTGGCTTGGTTGACAAAGGAGTGGGGATATGGGGATGGGGTATAAATAATACATTCCTCCAGCTGTAACTAGCAAAGACAGAGGCCTACATCATAGGTTTGTTTGAAAGATAAACCACCTAAAAGAATGTAGTTATCCACTCTGAAAAAAGTCAGACTTAATACAGAAATCAGGGTTGCCATATTTCAAGAGGTAAAAACGCGGACACAAAAAGTTGCTGAGCTTTTTTAAGTCAATCGCCCAATAGCCCCCTCCACCCATGGCAGAGCCCGGGTCACCTGTGCCAGAGCCACCCACCCACACTTAAACCCCAAATCCAGGACATTTGCTTTAAAATGTAAAATTCCTCCTGGTTGGGCATGTAGGACACCCAAAAGAGGACGTGTTCGGGAATTCCCATACGTATGGCAACCCTACATGTAAATCCAGTCATATTGATGTGGGATTATTATTACAGTATTATTATTATTATTATTATTATTATTATTATTATTATTATTATTATTAGGATTTGATGAGTCATAGCATTCGGAGGGGCTCTATGCACAAATCAAAGTAAGAATTTCATAAACATCTCACAAGTCAAGGTAAAGAATTTAGAGAGCTACCTTACAAGCTTTCATAGAAGCAAGCTTTGTCCCAGGCTAACCTGGACAAATAGAAATGTCCCTTTTTTCCCTAAGTTGTCACCTGGCCAAGCCAGAATGAACTCTTGTGTTTATTGAATTTCATCTTGCTGTGCTCAACCCCACAATCTCAAGTTTGTCAACATTATAAAGGTAAAGGTAAAGGGACCCCTGACCATTAGGTCCAGTCGTGACCGACTCTGGGGTTGCGCGCTCATCTCGCATTATGAATTCTAATTCCCCTCCTTTGCATTTTGTGTCATCGGTAAATCTAATAGGCAGTGCTATTTTTCTATAAAAAGAGGTGCCAGAACTCACCATGAACACCTGTCTTGTTCTCTTATAACGGCAATTCTGGTGAGTTCCAACTGAAAAAAGCCCTGCTAATCTTTAACATACAACTAGTTCTGGGTTTAGACTGAGAAAACCCTTGAAGAAGCCTGCTTTTAAGCTCTCCTGCTTTTATTAACAATAATAATTAGCAGCCTGTCAGTCCTGTCCATTTCCTTGATAATTGTCTGTGAAGGCAGGCATAAATAAGAATAAAGAAAAATTATAACATCTCCAGGAAGACACAACGCACAACTAAACTAGGTACAATTAAAGGTACTTCTAGACTGCAGCTATTTTCTGGTGGGATCGTGTTACATACCAGCAATAACAACAACAATTTTTTTTATAAGCTGCCTATCTGACTGGGTGGGTTGCCAAACCAATCTGTGTGGCTTCCAACAAATCAAAACATCAAACACAGTAAAACATCAAGCATTAAAAACTTCCTTATACAGGGCTGCCTTCAGATGTCTTCTGAAAGTCAGGTAGTTGTTTATTTCCTTGAGATCCGACAGGAGGGCGTTCTACAGAGCAGGCACCACTATCGAGAAGGCCCTCTGCCTGGTTCCCTGTAACCTCACTTCTTGCATTGAGGGAACCACCAGAAGGCCCTCAGTTGATTTCTATGGGCCATTAGTCAGCTACATATGTATGATTCATATAAAACACTCCTATAATGACCATGGAAGGGGGCTTCTGTGACTGCCCAGCATTTAAAACCTACCTAAAAGAAAATATAGTTACTTAATCAAGCACCAACAGTAGAAAGAAAAGACTACATAATTCACGATGAAGTTATTATCAGTTTTCTTGACCAGACTGATGAACTGTAGAAATCAACAGGAAGAGGCAAGTCTCCATTTTACAGGTAAAATTCATACAGTCCACATGCAAGATATTTAAACTGAACAGAAAATGTGCCTTGTGAAGTGCAGAAAGAATCCTAGGGCAATAAAAACAGATATAAAAATAAGAATTCCAGAGAAACCAGAGAAACCTCTGATAAATGGGTCATTGATGTCACCACGATCTCAAATTAGCACTGAGAGACTTCTAGTTTTAATTTAGAGCTGGCTCACGTTACTTCTGGCCCCTTTCGGACTCTGGCCATAGTCCAATAGAGTGAAGTAACCAATGACATCAATGGACTTATGCACACTTAACTTAGCATTGCTCAGGGAAGTCAGGTTCTCTAGTCTAGCATAATGAGCATAATATTCATCAAGTGCTGTGCACTGGAATCTCACAGGTCTCAGAATGGACACTGAACAATGTTTTTAAAATTGCCAAGTTCTCTTGGCCAAGTTCCTAATTCACACATTATGTTGGTAGACACTGTCAGGGCAGCCTGGCACTATGTTTAACCATAGAGGTTAATGCAGTCTTTTGTTTCTGATGATATGCCCATTGCAGGTTGTTTTGTTTTAACCCCTTGCCATTTATAAAGGCAGGTTATCCTTCCATGTTCTCCACTGGTGCTTTAATGCTAGCGCTGTGACCAAAGTTATCCATTCTAATTATGTGGGCAAGTTGATTCAGCCCAACAAGAGCTGTAGTGGGGAGGTTGGGGGGATGGAACCATTCAAACGGTCTGAACAAAAAAGGCAAAAGGAAGTGTACAAATGTGATATTGAAAACTCTGTTCCTTTTCCGAATTCGTGGCAGGAGCTGCCTGTGCTGTGAGGCCTTGTTCCATCCTCTGTTCACAAATGGTCTCCTAGGAAAGGTTCCCTCCACCTCGAAGTATCCATGAAAATAGAGGAGGAGCTGTGGTAGAGCCATAAGCATGGGAGGGATCCTTCCCTTCTCCAGACATCCTTAGCACAGTCATAAATTTCCATCTCCACCTGATAGTCACCGTCCATGCCCTTCCAGTATCCTCCGGTGACAAAGAGTTTACCTCCAAGAGGTACCATCCCTCCGTTTTCATGGAGGGTGTGAAGCTGTTGCACCTGCAAACAGAATGGACATGATTTGGATCTGTGTTTATGTGGCAAATCATATACAACAACCACTGTAAACAAGACAGCAGATTGGCAACATACAGTATGCACCTAGCTCCTTGGTGTAATCATACGATGGGGGGTTGTGCTGCCATCCAGTGGCTGAAATATATAGGTAGGTAGCCGTGTTGGTCTGACGCAGTCAAAACAAAATTTAAAAAATCCTTCCAGTAGCACCTTAGAGACCAACTAAGTTTGTCATAGGCATGAGCTACCGTGTGCTTTCTGAAGAAGTGTGCATGCACACGGTAGCTCATACCTATGACAAACTTAGTTGGTCTCTAAGGTGCTACTGGAAGGATTTTATTTTGTTTTGACTGAAATATATAGTGCAAGTTAATATCATCAAACCCCTTGGGGGTCTCTCACCCTTTCCTTAGCAGAGTTATTAAGTTGTTGTCTGGGTATTTCTATAAGAGGTAAAAAAAAAAAGGTTGATTTGGTGCACACTAGCCTCAGATACCTTGTTCAGCAGAAAAGTTCAAATGGGGTCCTTTTTGCATCTCTTGCTTGAAATGTGGTGTGCAAAAAGTTTGATTATAGTAGCCCGTACTTCAGAGAACAGGTCAAGACACACATGTGTGATGGAGGAGCATGTGAACCATCCTCAGATTGGAGGATGAGGCTCTTTGCAGTGGCAGTGAGTAACATACTGTATCTACAATTACATGAATGCAGGATATATTTATTTGTATATTAACAATACAGTTAAGAGCTCTAATTCCCAAGTGCAATTCTATGCATGTCTATCCAGAAGCAAGTCCCTTTAAATTCAGTGGGACTGACTCCTAGGTAAGTGTGTACAGTATTGCAGGATTCGAGACAGATGAACTGATTGATTTCATTTACAGTACTCTTAAATTCAGCTTACAGATTTTTTTTAAGACATTGTGGAAATTCTTCAGCACTTTAGTGTAATTTCATTGTAATGTTCACATTTTTGTAAGCAAATTTGCCTAATACACACATTGTTTACAAAGCAATTTCCCCTAATAGAATGCCTTCTATTTTCTTGAATACAGTATATGCATTTTAAGCACACTTTAGCTATACATTTTTGACACATTTACTTATTTCTGTCTACTAAGCCAAGCAAATCTGAAATGCTACATATACAGTACTTGAGTTCACCTTGTCTCGTTGCCTATGTATAGGCATGTATAGGCATGTATAGGCATGCCATCCCTGATATGGCATAGCAATGGGTGTCCAATCTAGTAGGGCGCATATGCCAGAAGTGGTAGATGCAGCAGGAGTTTGTGGCAGGCTGCCCCCTGAGCCTGTGGCATAAGGTCAGGGCTGCACGCCAGCTGATTTCTTTAACGCTACATTGCTGTCTGCTTCCCAGCTCAGTAGAGAAGATCCTAAACTGTCATGAAGCACAGAGGGAGGCCGTGTGTGTTCTATAATGCCCCTGCTATACTGCAAACTTAAAAGGTAAAGGGACCCCTGACCATTAGGTCCAGTCGTGACCGACACCGTTTACCTTCCCGCTGTAGAGATACCTATTTATCTACTTGCACTCTGACATGCTTTCGAACCGCTAGGTTGGCAGGAGCTGGGACAGAGCAACAGGAGCTCACCCCATTGCGTGGATTCGAACCACCGACCTTCTGATCAGCAAGCCCTAGGCTCAGTGGTTTAACCACAGCACCACTTGGGTCCCTTACACCTGCCCAAAAGACTGGGCACCAGTGGTGTAGTCCTTTGAATTGTAAAAGTCGCCCCTCTCCTTTATCCTCTGTCTCCCTCCCCCGCCCAACGGTATGTAGTTACACCATTAACAAGGCTGGGCTATATTCTTGTTTGTCATAACTTCTGCTTTAACCTCTCCTGCAGAACACCATGAGAAAATCACAAGGTGAGGTTGCAGAGGAATAGTTATTGAGTCCAACCAGGCAAGACGCTTGCTGAGAAACTGCTTGATGATAAGATGTTACCATGAAAGTGTTAAAGTGTCAAGAGCATAACCAATGGATGGCCAGAAACTGACGGCACTAACCATTATTCATAGATCTACGGAGATGGAGAGACTGGCAGGGCATTCTTTGCACCTGTCCTGAGGACTGGAGTGGGCGCTACACAGTCAGCTGAGCACTGACGCCATGCGAACAGCTGCCGCAGGGTTTGAGAATGACGCTGCGTAAACCAACCCTCCAACAACATTACACACATCTTCACTGAAGCCAAACAGGCTGGAGGAACAGGCCATGCTGTGCTTGCTACCAGGGGTACCCTCACTCAAGGAATAGGCTTCCTGCCATGCTGGAACATGGACACTCATCCTTCAGGTATTGTTCACATATTACTTTGTGTTACGCATTCTGGAAAAGTGTCAAGGGGGGGGGGAAGCAAGGGAAAGAAATATGGCATTTTAAAATGCCCCCTCCCCATAACAAACCTATAGGCCACAGAAATCTGTATTTACTTCTTTGGGTGCTACAGCCACATACCTTCCCTGGAAACATAGCGGTGAAAGAACATTAATGCCACGACTCCCTTACCCACCTTCTGCCATATATTAGCATCTGGATCATACACATAGACTTTCTTTGTGTTGTCGCCAATAAGGTAGATAGCTCCATGCAGAGAGGCACATCGAGGAGCAGAGAGGTATTTTGGGATGAAAGGGGATGCAATTACACTCCAAACATCTAGAAGATAACAATAGTAGTAGTAGTAGTAGTAGTAATAATAATAATAATAATAATAATAATAATAATAATTTTATATATTAAGAACATTCTATATTAGAATGACATATGAATCTCCGGGGGGGGGGGAGCTAAAGAGGAAGATAGACAAGAAATGGAGCAGGGGCAGATTGTCACAAGAGACTGCCCTAGATCAGTCCTGCGAAGGTCAGGATGGTTTACATGTAAAACCAGCATCAGTGAAAGCAGCCTGTCCTGATTTCAGCCTGGCTGCAAGAGACGTGTGTGTTTATGTGAGTTTTCAACACACATTGTCCTAGTTTTGATCACATCATTCCTGTCATCAACACTGCCTTCAACAGGCTAGAAAGCAGCAGAATCACAGGAAAACAACGTCTGCCTAGGAGGTTCACAGGAACTGGCCTTCTACTGAGTCAGACCATTGGTCCAACTAGCTCAGTATTGCCTACCCTGACTGGCAGTGGCTCTCAAGGGTTTCTGGCAGGGGGACATACCCCTACCTGAAGATGGCAGGGATTGAACCTTGGCCCTTCAGCATAGCAGAAGCCCTACCACTGAGCCACAGCCCTTCTACGTAACCAAAGGAAGAGAATACAAGCTCTTCTGGCAGGTAACCATGTAAGAGGCCATGAGTAAAAGCCACATTTAAAAGTGTCAAATGTATCAAGAATACCAAAGCACTACTGTATTAGTGCTTGCTATGTAACATCCTGAGATGGGGTTTGTGGGCGGGAGCTGACATGGCAAACGGATGAACAACGTCCTTCCTATATAGCATATCATGAGACAAAAATGGAAGGTGCTGCAGTTTGTCACATGGTCCCCACAGGCAACTAAACCTGAGTCACATTGCACCAAATACATTTCCTGGTTACGAGAAGCAAATTGATGCTAGCTGTCAGGGTTGTAGTGACTACTCTTGAGTAACGACCTTCCACATGCTTGTCTTTCAGACGATTTTATTTGTGCACATTATTTACAGTGTAATGAACTGCTGGTTCCATGTCTACCCGTTCGAGTCAGATTCCTGCACTGCCCCCCTCCGCGTTCTGGACCAACATAAAAGCCTCGGAACTGAGAAGTGCCTCCCTTTCCTCCTCCTCCTCAATTCCGGCGGGGGAGGAGGGTCTTCTGTCTGACCGATTCCTGTCCTCTCTTTCCGCCTCCCTCTCTTCCTGCCTATGGAGCAGGGGCTCTTGGATGTTGCCAGAGCCCTGGCACTCAATCCCCCTTTACTGACTCCCTCCATCAGACCCTTCGCTCTCATGACTGCTGGGAGATGGGCTGCTTCGGATGAGGGGGGGGCGGTTCTCTATAAGCCCTCCCCCTTACACTAGCTGAGAGTTTTTCTCAAAGACATGGCAAATAGATCACTTGCACATCTGAGTATTGGCAGCTGGATCAAGGAGCACGAGGAGCAACTCCAGAAACTGAAGTAGGAAATGGTGTAAGCTGTGTCTCCAGCAGAAAGGCACAAATGAAGTCTAGCATTAGCTGCCGGAAGATACCTGGGCTGCGAGCCAGTACAGGAAGTCACACCCCATTAACAACTTCTCCCTCCGCTCCGCCCCATATAAATTAGCTTTTTGGACACAGACAAATTTTAATAAAAAGCCATACCAAAGCAGCATCAGGATTCAGACAGGTCAAATGGGCCACAGGCAATTAACAGCAAGCCCACCGTTCACATCTGCATACATAAAACTGAGCTGCCCACATTCCACAACACATTGGCATGGCCAAGAAACAGAAGGAAAGATGGGGCTATTCTGTGGGTGGGGGAAAGCACGATTCGCTGTCATCACCAGAGGCTGGCAGCAGATGTAGGCCACTGGCATGCCTGAATGCACACCTCTGCCCTTAAGTGGGAGAAAACACGGTTGGCATTCACTCAGAAATGGAAAAATAAAGCACTGCACTTAGGCAGGGGTGCTCAGCTGCAATGAGAACAAAACTAAAAACAGTAAAACAAACTAAGCAAACCAAACCAAAAGAAAGCAAAACAACATCATAATCATAAAAACCTTAAAACAATAAAGCTTCGTTTAAAACACTGCATGCAACAGCAATCTAAAAGGTCAAATTAAAAGTATGTGTCTTCTTGACACTGTTTCTAAAAACAGAGAGAATGGGGACTATCGTAGCTCTGAAGGGGGTGCATTTCACAATCTGCTAGCAACACAAAATACATCCCTCATGCCCATAAAGTGAGCCTGCTCTGTAAGTGATGGCGTTCTCAAAAGGGCCTCTACTGCAAATCAACAACCTGCCAGGGTTTTTTATTTATTTAATCCAACGGGAAGGAGGGGGGAAGTAATGTATCCCTCAACACACATCCCACCCTTTATCATGAAAAGAATTTTGCAAGTCTCGTATATTCTTCTAAGGACATGTGGTAGGAAGTAATGTCTTCAGTTTCAATATCAATGATGACAAAAACATTTTCACAAGGAATTTAGAACTAAACCAGAGCAGGGGGCATTGCTGGGCATGGGAAGGGAGGCAATGGGCAAAAGTAGGAATAGGCAAATTCAGTTTCACATCAGTTTCACTTTCTTTCATTTCCTCTCATTTTTCCAGTCTTAAGTTTGATTCATCACATTTCCTCAGTATGCAGTTTTTAAAATATAAATGTCCCCATTAAAAAAAATTCAGCATTTTTGTATGAAATTCTCCTTAAATATACATCTTCATGCAATTTTGTCTAATACACATTTTTACAAGCAATTTTGCCTAATGCAAGGTGTTTTGTATTTATTTTCTCCAATATGTGCAACTTTATGCTTATTTGATCCTAGTAATTGCATTTTCATGCACATTAATTGGCTGGGGAACTGCATTGTGAAATTAGGAGAGGTGCAAATTTCAAAAGAGCTGCGTTTCGGTTTGAAAATTGTTTCAGGAAGTACACATAAAGTAAGTTCGCTTTTAAGTATGATCTGAACCAAATTTTCCCCCTATTCCTAGCTGTCCAAGCTCTGGGTCTTTTGCCCTGGGCCCTGGATATACTACCTCTTCCCCTCCACCCATTTTCAACCACTCACACCCTGCAAGCAGGGCGGCTGGACATGTTACAATGCACAGTGCCAGTGAGACCCAACATCTGCCATTTTGATTTTTGCAGAGGCAACTCTGTGTCCTGGGTCTATGCCCCAGGTCTTTTAAGTACCTAGCAAAGCCCCTGCCCTGGGGCCCATTTCCAAGTTTGCAGAATAGAAAGGATTCTGGTTTTGCACCTGCCCCACCCCGCCCCTTGGCCTGCTCAGTGAGCCCGTGGCCTGCTTTGGAAAAGCCATTCATACACGTTCCCCTCTGTTCCTTCTTACCAATTGCAGGGTTGTAACACTGCAGGGTTAATGCGTTGTATTTGACAGCACAAGAGCCAATGAGGTACAACTTCCCAAGACACCCGGCAATGGTGAAGTTGCTGACGTACTTCAAGGCAGGGCTCACAAAGCACCAGCTGTCATTATAAGGATCATAACACTCCACCTCCACGACGTCCACCGCAGTGCCTACAGACAATGTGAGAAGTGGGGGGAAAGGAGGTTTGAGCACAGTCGAGGCCTGCATTGAGGAACACTAGTGCTAAAGTAACCCACGAGTCAGGGCATTTCCCTATGAATCTAATATGTAGAGTCTGGGTTGTGTCTCCAACTAAATCATAGTCACAGTAGTCCAATGAAATCAATGGACTTAAGCACCCAAGTCCTCTGAATTTAAGTGATTTAGACACAACCTTCTGTATGAAATTCAGGCTCTTCTGCTCAAGCTGCAGAATAGGGATTTGGAATGGCCAGAGGGGCACATTATGATACTGTCCAGACTAAACCGGCCTCATCCTTGTTAGTGCCTGGTGTTCCCATGCATGTAAAGCAGGAGTCCCCCCCGTTACAGATCTCGTTCCCTACCACCAATGGCATAGATCTCTCCATTGAGGACAGCACTGGCGTGGTTGGTTCGTGGCTTCAGCATTGGTGCAATAGGCTTCCAGGCACCATCCTTGAGGCAGAAGCACCAGGACTGAGTTGTTGACCATGTGTCATTCCGTGATCCTCTGGAGCCACCTGAAAACAGAAATAGCCATCATACTCACACAGAGTCCTAGTAGCCACTTTTGTACCAGTTTAAAGCACTTCAGTATTACGGCTTAATACATTACTGCAGCTTAACACCCGCGTGATATTTTTGCTACGAGTTCTGTTTCTCTTGAAAATCTTGTGGAATTAGTGAGCAAAATATGACTCAAAATGGTGGGTTGTGGTTTGGTTTACATTTTATTAGATAACTATGCAATCTGGCTGCCCTAATTTAAATTATCTGTTTTAGACCAGAACACACCCCAAACAACTAAATCCCTCCTCCCAAGATCTCAGCAGAATGTCTTAGTATGGGAACACACCAAAATGGTTCAAAGGCTTAGTAACAATACAGACTTGGAGAGAGCACTGCCCTTACCTGTGACATAAACATCATTATTTAGAGCAATCACAGAAAAACCCCATTTATTGTAGTCCGGAAAATCAGGCAGAGCATTCCATCTTTCTGAAATAATAGAACCAAATATGTAAGTGGCCTCAAAGAGTTATAACCAGGTAACCAGTATAACCAGTAAACACTCTTTTTTTCCCTGAGACTCTTTACTACTCACAGGTGAAGAGCCCCCTATGGGTTCCATCACTCCATAGTACTACCCTAAATCAAGACCATGACCCATGACAGTGATATGGTTAGACCAAATACACTTCTTTTCCATGGAGCATTTCCATATTGAAACAGTCCTATTCAAACCTACGTGTGTTTGAAGGTAATTATCTATGGTAATTATCTGCTTCAGTGTTCACAGTGTTATCAGAATACATTCCGATTGCATCATATTGCGTAGATAATGCCAACGATGAGAAAGGTCCTCTTCTCCAAATTAGTTTTTCTACCCAATGCACTGCATTTGCAGGCCTGCCCGACAGCTTCCAACGTCAACATTGGCCTGAGATGAATGCAGCTGCTCAGGAGTCACCAATGCCAAAAGAGCACAGAGCGTTACATCATACTGAAATCCTTGTTTGTCGGTGCCTGCATAATTCTAGGTCAAAGTCCAAGGCATGGTTGCTTCTGCCCTCACCAGTGTTTCTGCTACAGAAAGTGGGAGTGGATAATGTTAGGTGTTTTGGGATGGCAAGCCTAAATGTTAAACCTTTATATACCTATATTTTTCAAACATTTTCACTTAACAGCAGCAAGATAAAGGCAAATCTAAGAACTGGATGATCACCAAATAAATAAATAAATAGCAATAAAAGAGTGGAACAACTCTGCGGAGGAAGGGCGAGAGGTTTTATTGTTGATTCCAGAGGAATTCCGTAAAGGAAGATGAAGCAAAGAGCTATGAGGACAAATGAAGTTAAACCTCCAGCCCATTGTGTTGTGTGTTTTTTTTGGGGGGGGGGGCTATGATAGAAAGACAACAGCACACATAATATTCTACCAAACTGCTTTGCTAGGAGCTAAAACAACATGACAGGTGTACACAAAATCACTGAGATAACTGGCAGGACCTCCGGATTTTGTTGCAATGCAGCTTCCATCACCCCTGACTATTGGTTGTGCTTGCTGGGGTTGATGGGAGCTGTAGTCCAACAATGCCTAGCAGGCTCCATGTTGGCTATCCCAGTGTTTCCCAACCAGTGTGCCTCCAGATGTTTTGGGACTACAACTCCCATCATTCCTGACCACTGGTCTTGCTAGCTAGGGATGATGGGAGTTGTAGTCCCAAAACATCTAGAGGCACACTGGTTGGTAAACACTGGGCTATCCTTGCACTAGACTAGAACCTTACTTTTAAATGTTACAAAAAAATTAATATGTAATACAACTAAATAACTTAAACAAGTATACTAGGCCCTCTGTATTCATATTCTGGTTATTCTGCAATAATTAGTTCTCTGTCTTGTTTCTGAGGGATTCAGGTCTCATCTTTTCCACCCACCCACCACCAAGGGTCTGGAAACACGCATTTCCCCAAAACACTAGAGAGTGGCACCATCAAGCATATCTACCCTGTAAAGGCCAAATCATAAAGATGATAGCAACAGATATCAAGGTAAAGACTGTATTTCCCCTACCTCTAAATGCTACACCAGTTCAGTTGTTGCCATCCCCTTGCGGTGCCTAGCACCATGAGCCTAGTTGCTCCCTGACGTAAAGATGCTCTGAGCTGGAGAGTGCAAGTTCTGGCATTGTTTGGGGACAGGTACTTACTAGTCTTAGTGTTATAAAAGGCAAAATTCCTGGAGATTAGTGGTTGCTGTTCATCTTCTTCATTCTCTTCCAGAGCTCTGCCTCCCACCACCACTAGCACCTCCTCAAGCTTTTGTGGCAGGGCCTTCAGTCTCTGCTGGACAAATGGCCTGTTCTCCAACTTAGACAAGGGGGGGGGAGAAAAACCAATGATTCTGGAAGCCCAACACCTCTCCCCTTTCTCCAGCACTTTATACAATGACCTTGTATGATGTAATTCAGTAAAGCAAAATTCTCCAATAAAGCTCTGGGATATTTCACTGCAAATGCTAGACCATGGCAAGGACTTCTAGCTGCTTTCCTCACGGGAAAGCCACTTCCCACTGTCTTTTAGACTAATTTGGATGCACTGATTTAGGCACCTTAAAAGTTCTTCTTAAAAAATAAGGGCTAGAACTGACCTTTAACATGTGTTTCTCTGGAATTGTGATCACTTTAAATTTGGGCTTTGGGGCACACATCCCTTCATTAATTCAGATAGGCCCATCTAAATAAACTATCCCTTTTGGTAATGATCCAATTATAAGTGTCTTTGGGAAAGACATAACCATAATCCATGTACACCAAGTCAATCATTGCTTATCACAATGGCATCTCTAGGAAAACTGCATGCACACACACCCTTGCTCCTCCTGAGTCAATGGACTTAGTGGTGGATGGGCGGGCGGGTGGGGAGAGGAGAAGAAAGAGGGGAACTAGTGGGGAAAGGTCAGGAACTCTTCCACTGCCAATCAAAAGTGACAGTTCATAGCTAATTAAGAAATGAAAGCTTATCTTGAACAATAAGTTGGCATACCAAGATGAACAGTCACAGATTCTAGGCACTCCAGTTAAGGACACCTATAGCTATTGGATCACAGCACCCCTTTTCTAGCTTTGGGGCTGAAACTGGCACTTATTCAGGGTACTGTGGTGCCTCCAAAAACTGACCGTGCTACGATGTCTAGTGATGATGGTCTTGCAAGCCTCTGATTCTTGAATCAGTGGTTCTGATGACAAGAGGTTCTGCAGGTACTGATCTGGCAATGACACCAGATGCACTAGATCAAGGAGTTCTGGAAGGTGAATGGCTCTAGCAGACTTTTCATACTTCACCCACTTCAGCACAGCCTTAACTAGACTCTGCTCTTCTTGTACTTGGAGCAAGTTGTTGGACAGGTAGATAACCAGCCTCTCTTTGGATAGCTGCAGGAACTCCTCTTGTTGAGACACAAGTTCAAAATTCTCCTGCAGAAATGACCAGGCCTTGGATGACACTTCTGGGCAGCCATGCAGCTCCCCAAATTCACAAATGCCCAAACAGTTGGTTGCATCCATCTGCTGCCTCAGGTACCGACTGCAGACTTTCCGGAGGACGGGGAAGTGGAGTTGGTTGGATGTCCGAATTAAGGCTTCCACATTACCTTGGTTGATGGTCACCTTCCCTGTGTAAGCAAAGTCAATCAAGGTCTCCATAATGGCTGGATCCACCTCTTTGATCTCTACACGAGCTGAAATGCTTTCCAAGAAGTCACCAGCAAACATGGCATTGAAATAGTGGCTGCAGAGGGCCAGGATACTGCGGTGGCAGGGGAATTCATGCCCCTCAACTACCAAGGTGACATCGGAGAGTTTTGGATTGGAGCGAAGGGTCTGAAGTCCTTCCAGAATAGACTGGGGGTGGGATGGAAGGCAAAAATCGAAGTCATCAATGTTCCTCACCATGCTGGTGCTCCTCTCCTGTCGTGGGAAATGCCCTTAGATGACTTAAATGGAAAACAAACTTTCCCTAGTCCTAATCAGAAAGCAAAGAAGAAGCAAATAAGTTTTGTGCTTCAAATGGGAAATATTTTTTCCTCAACTATGACTTGAAGAGAAATCTCCTTAGGGACATTTTTGGATCAATGGAACTCCTTGAAAGGAAGGGCAAACTGTTGTGACCTGGTATGTCCAAATAATAACACACCAGGCTTATAACCCCGTTCCCCAAAACAACTGAATATAACAGTGCCATATGTGTGTGTCCTGATCAAAGTATCTACAACGAACTTGCAGGGATAACAAAGGAAAAATCTATACTGATGCCCCCCACCCCTGAAAGCTTTCAGACTCTCAAACGTACTTCCGTCCATTTTCCTTGCATAGAACAAGGAATGAGCTACCGACCTTATTCAAATCTCTCTGTTCAGAAACTCCACTTTTTTAAACGGCGTTCTCAAAAACAGAGAAAGCTGCACCTTGCTTCATGAAGCATTCTGGGCATAGCTGCCAAGTTTTCGCTTTTCTCGCGAGGAAGCCTATTCAGCATAAGGGAAAATCCCTGTAAAAAAGGGATAACTTGGCAGCTATGATTCTGGGTAATTGAAAGTTGCCACATTTTTGTGACTTTTTTGTTCTTCCCAATAAAGGTACTTACCGACCAATACAGCTACCTTATACCATGGGGCCTATCTAGCTCAGTATTGTATACACTGGCTGGCAGCAATTCTCCAGGGTTCCTGATTTCCCAGCCCTACCTGGACATGCCAGGGATTGAACCTGGGACATTTTGTACACAAAGCAATTGCTCTGCTATCGGGCTTCCTTCCCCTATGACCCTAATAACAAATCCGGTGCTTTTCTGAGCTTCCACAGAAACATGACACACACAGTCCCATATATGATGTGTGGAGACAAAACAGTATTGTAAGCAGCCTTACTCCAGTTGTCATTCTTAATAAAGGAACAGTTTGTAGTTCGTAAGCAATGAAATTTGGTGGGGGAGGCGGGTAAGTATCTTTTTGTTCCTGCCTTCCCAATCTACTCTACCAGGTCCTCAGTGCTGACCTGGAAAGTAATTGAATATTGGATCTATGCTATATTAAGTAGCAAAACACTAGCGATAAAAAAACCCCAGTCACAATATTACTGGTTATATTCTCGTTTTTGTTAGTGGTTATATTGACCTCCTTTTCTTCCAGGAAACCTGCCTCCCAGTAGTTTGCTGTTCAGCAGTGCTGCATTGATAAGAACTTCTTAGTATTTGATCTCTGGAAAAGTTTGATATTTAGCTTCCTAGCAGATAATGGTTTATAACTGTGGCAGCTCCTTGCGCCTCATGTTAATGGCCTGTACACTATTTTTGACTTGACAGCTCCACCTTCCCAAATCCAGTTTGCTTGTTCCCTCTCATCTCATGTTGTCCCATTCAGCCCTGCCAGAAATCAAAACCGCCTGGCCTCCGGTTCTTACCTTGTTAACTTCTCTTACATCCAGTCGGACAGTTGGAGCTCAAATAATGCTTGGGGAATGGCTTGCCTTGACACTGGGAGGAGGCAGTTACCCTGAGTTGGTTTGGGTGGTGTGTGTTTTTTAAGGCAGTTGTAGGCTGGAGGCAACCAATGCTTGTTTCTCTACATGTATATATATATTTAGACTGAGGCTTACAGCCAGAGAGGGCTGGGAAGTGTGTTGACAGTTATTCTCTCCAGGCCACCTGCTCTTAAAGAAACACACCAACAAAGAGATAAGAAGACATTGGAAGGAAAACATGTCATGTGCCCACGGGAAGCAGAGATGAAGCTGCTCAAGACATTGTGTGCTTACATCTGTTTTCAAATAGGCACACTGTGGGGATAATTCAGAATCAATCTGCAACGAGTTTTTATTTTCGGAATGAAATCAGTTTCTCAAGAAGTGCATTTCAGGGGCAAAAAGTATGCAACAGATCCACATTGTGTTTTGATTCCATAGAAAAAACAAGTACTCAGTCTCCATTGATTCTAACATAAAACGTCCTGTGGATGCAGCCATTGTCAGTGAGGAGGAAGTGGGTGGAAAAAAGGAGCTTGTTATGGAGGGACCAGAAAGGACCAGCAGGGGCTTTTTCATTACTTGTGCCCCTGTAGGCAGGTGGGCAGCAGGGGTGGAGTGACTCAGCAAATTAGGATTAAGCCAGGATGCTGAATTTAGGTGTAACAGCAAACCACCGTTAAAAGGAGCTAAACCAACTTAAAACCATGGCCTCAGAGAACCATAGTTAATTGTTGGGGGCAGGTTGAGACAGACAAGCATTAGCTAATCAGACTGGAAGGTTTGGGGCAATCTTTTTATCCCTGAGGCCAGCAGCAGTAGTAGGTGGGAGCTGCATGCCCCCCAGGGCCAATCAGAGGAGGGGGGGCACTGGGCCTGGGCCTCATGTTCAATGGGACCTCAGATTTAGACATTTATTGGGGTTCTTTTGGCATCTGGTAAGTTTCACAACTTGTTTTTGTGAGCATTGGACCAAAATGTGACATGCTGCCTCACTTAAAGCTGCAAATTAAAGCAAATAGGAGATTCTTGTTTTGCAAAAGATATAATTCTTTTGTTAGCGGATACATAGTCATAGTAAAGAGTTAAGAATGTCAAAAGAAAAGAAATATATTGGTTTAGATGGCACAAGTTTGGGTTACAAACATGCCCTTTCAAAACGTATGATTATATAAACCACTCACTCTTTCTCGTGCCTTATATTGTTTTCGTTCGTTGTCATGTGTTGCTGTCGTCATCGCCGCCATTGCTGCTGCTAGAGGCATCAAAATCTGGAAGTGATCTGGGCCTCTCTGGATCCCTGAAAGGGCCTGCATTCCAGTAAGAGAGGCCAGAGCCAGTGTGGGGTGAGGCCATTCACACATTCATACACACACACACACACACACCCGTTTGGCAGGCTAGGAGAAATGCAAAAGGACATGAGAATTGCGATGGTCCTGACCTTTGCACTATAGATGTGTGCCTTTTTTGAACTAATAAAGTGCAAAATTCAGGAGGAGGGGAGGGGTAGCTTATGAGCCATGGACTGCTAGAAATAGATTAAACACATGTCCTATTATTTAATTAGAAACTGTACAAAAGGATAGCAATGTAAAAAAAAGTACCTCATCCCCGTATTTATTCAGCGACAATGATTCAAGCACTCACTCTCATTCTGTAAACCTTTCTGCCAGTCACACTGTTGGTTGCTAAATATAGTGCAGTGAGCTACTTATACTAGAGCTTGCGGTGGGTTGCCTATGTAGTGCCTTGCTGCTTTCCCAAGAATGTCCACAAATAAACCAGGGCAACAGTCACAGAGGGTAGCATTTCCCCCTACAGTAAAGAGTGAGCTACTTTTACTGTCCCACATCACGTCTTAAATTAAGGGTCTGATTGTGGCAATGGGCAGGCAAAAGGAATTGTATGGAGGTTCTGTGGTGACTCAGCCTGACTGATGCTTCGCGCATCCCAGATCTCTTTTATTTGCCCATTCCCAGCACACTGGATCAGTCGCTTCCTTGTATATCTTAGCAACTGTTACTGCAGTGGTGAACACAGAAATTTTGTTTCATAATTTTAAATTTTAAATTGTACATTTTTAAACCATTTCTAGTCTTGTATTTTAAATTGTTCTAACCTGCCCTGGGGCCTTAGAGTGAAGGGCAGGCAATACCTCATCCTCATCATTATTAAACATATACTATGAGTGGTTTCATGCAGTCCCTAAACAAACCCATTATATTTCCTTCTGTAAGAAATGGCCCCTAGTTTTGTGTTTCTAGACAGAAATTCTCAAGTAAAAAAACCCTGCATTCTTTCCGATCTTTTTTTAAGAACACACACAACCTAGTGATTTCTCCAAGTAATAATTTGATGGAAATACCTTTTGTTTCTACTGAGAGAAATGTTTTTATTAAACACACAATCTAATTCAAAATAGAAAATGTATGTACAGTTACAAAATGAAATTATTTATACTTGGACATCCGTTCAGGTGTTTTAAGTCCATGAAGCCAAGCAAGCAAGTAGCAGAACATGAGACCTGTGCATTTCTGGTTCAGCAGTAAATGACTAATTGCAGCGGATGTCAAAGAAACTCAAATACATGCCAAAAGTGGATAACAACAGTTGATATCTCTGGTGAGTTGTGGGAAGAGAAACAGTGAAAGAAACAGACTTGGGGGCCTTTCCAAGTTGGATCATTTTGCTGATACACTGTTTGTAACTTATAAATATAGATATAATGGAAATATCTGGAAAACTCATTATCTCTTTTTGAACTCTTACAAAAACACACTGAATACAAACTAAGCAATCCCAAGGTGAATATTTCATGGCAGGGAACCCATCACTTCCTAAGCCCTGCCAGCTCTGCTCAGGATGGAAGGCGGGAGGGAAGCTTTTCGCTCTTTTTTCTTTCTGTTCTCCGTTATGTTTTTAAAAAACGAATAAACTTGCGTTGACATCAGAGTGGGCATAGTCTTTTTGCCCTTTTCAGGGTGCTTGTGTCAAGGGAAGCCATATGTAATGAAGCACTGGCACTTCTTGCTCGGTTTTTTTTAAAGTGAAGAAGCAATGAAGAGGAAGTGAAGGCTTGACCCTTCATCTGTATCACTTGTCGTTTACCCCTTTGCAAATGAATCTTGCAGGCATTTGTAGCCATTTGCAAAATGAACAGTTGATGTCTGTTTATTCCATGTCATAGTGCTGACAGGCCACTCTGTGCGCACTGAATCTTATAGACACCTATTCACAAATAAAGACCGTTAGTGTAAAGGTCCTCACCCCTCTAAGCTAAAGATCTCTGCTTCTTTTTCTTTCCAGAAAGCAAAACTCCTGTTTATATACCTGCAGATCTCATCGTTGCTAAAGGTGTCTAGTTCAAAGCATTTTCCAGGGGCAGAGTCTCCCTCCTCCAGAAAGATGCTTGGGACCCTTGTTTTGGGAATTGGTTTTTGATTTGTTTCCACTGGTGATCTCTTTATTTCCATGTTCACACTTGGGTCCTTGTTACTACCAAAAAATTGTGTCTTAATATCCTCAAAACTGTCTTTCCAGCTTCTTTTGCCTGCAGCAATCTCATCAATCACTGCTTTGTGGAAGGCCCGCACTGTTTCCCACCGATGCCCACCCAAGTGGTCAAAAACTTCGAAGCAAAGAAGATGCCTAGCCTTACGTTCTTCTGGAGAGAGGTCCAGCTCTAGGATGTGGAAATAGCCGAGCATAAACAGGTCAAGAGTTAAGCTATTGTAGTCAATAGGCTCACCATTGACATATGGCAGGAACTGTTCTGGAGAATAGATTGCATGTCGGTGATTGAGGCGCCTGATCTGTCGAGATGGTACAAGGGAGATGATGTCTTTCCAGTGACTGATCAGATTCTTGATAGTGTATCTCTGTTGAACTAAATGGCCAAGCCTGTTCATTTCCATCAAGGGCTTCTGCATTGGAGGCTGCTGTTTCTTGAGCTCTGCCATCACATCTACCAGTCCCATTTTTCCAGGCAGCTGGGTGTCAAGAGTCCTCCTGGCCATGAGTTTCAAGGAAGGCGTATAGGCAGATTTCTTCCAGTGACTGAGAAAAAGAAGCACAATGCGCTCTTTTCGGAGGTTGCTAGACTCTGCTGTTGAGACGCAAGAGCCACTCACAGAGGCTCCCTCACAGCTGATGCCAGAATCACTGGCATTCTCCATGTCCCCAAACTCATGTTCCTCACAAACCAATGGCTTCTTGTTTTTACAGGTACCTAGAAACATTTGAGGGGATGACTCCTTGGCTGTCCCGTGTTCCCAGGGCATGGCATTCAACCCTCGCTGCTCAAAAGATTTCTCTTGTCTCCAAAGATCCTGCTTTTCAAAATTGCCCCTCAGATTCCTGACAGAGACACCACACTCCAGGATTTCTCTCTTGACAGTGCCACCTGAAATACACTTGGTCTTGCTTGACTTATGAGAATCCCTTAGAGCTGGCTTCTCATTATCTGCTTTCTTCATGCCATTGACATTGGTGAGCAGCAAGGACATGCTTTTTACCAGTCCAGACACATGGCTGCACCAGGCAGGGAGCTCCTGGCTGCCATCCTCTGAGCCCCGTTGCAGAAACTGACGGTTGACTGTGATATTGACGACGGGAGCAGGGAGAACAGTCTGCAGCTCCTCTGTCAGGCGTCCTAGCTCACTCTCATACTCCTGGCATTTCTTCTTCATCTGCAGCTTCTCAATCTGCTTCTCTAAGTACAGCAGGTCATCTTCAGTGAGTAATTCCCCAAAAGGGCCCAGGATGGCATTGTAAGACTGAGAATATTGCCAGTCATCCATCTCCAGGGTGCAACTTTCCTTGTTCTAGATGGGGGGGGGCAGCAGGGAAGAAAGAAAGACTGCCATCAGTTCAATTCAAAGACATCACTTCAGGTCCCTTTCCCCAGCCTGCCAATGATGAAGAGTCAGAGAAGTGATCAGCACATCACAGATTCATAGAAATATAGGGCTGGAACAGATCTTACGGTAGGCATCAAGTCCTGGCCTCAGTCAGAACAAAGAATTTCATCTTGTCACAGAACTATTTACCATCAGCTACACTTATACCTTGGATATACAACTTTAAAGTGAGCCACCTGATTGAATATAGATGTCCTTCCTTCCTTCCTTCCTTCCTTCCTTCCTTCCTTCCTTCCTTCCTTCCTTCCTTCCTTCCTTCCTTCCTTCCTTCCTTCCTTCCTTCCTTCCTTTTGGGACCTGCCTTTTGTCTAACATGGAATCCAAGGCAACGTATTTATTTATTTTAGTTATTCATTCCATA
Organism: Zootoca vivipara; assembly: GCF_965207765.1. Classification (NCBI taxonomy): domain Eukaryota; kingdom Metazoa; phylum Chordata; class Lepidosauria; order Squamata; family Lacertidae; genus Zootoca; species Zootoca vivipara. The sequence goes on along the minus strand of NC_142588.1, from coordinate 58,475,808 downwards.
AAATTTATATACTGTTTGACTATTTAAAAAAAACCCACCTCAGAGTGGCTTACAAAAAACTATTTATTAATAATAATAATAATAATAATAATAATAATAATAATAATAATAAAGAAATAAAGCAATAAAAATATCTGTAAAAGGAGTTCAAAACAGCTATTTAAAATATTCAAAAAAATAAATAAATTCAGTGATAAAAACAGATTAAAATACATATCAGCATTCTACATATCTGTGCAGGCTTGTCTAAACAGCAGGCACCAAAAAGAGTCCAGTGAAGGTGTATACCTGATGTCAATACTACATGTTGTTCCTGGACAATCCCCCATCTAGGAACTGACCTGGCCAAAACCTGCTAAGCATGGTGGTGGCCTTATGCGCCTTCAGACCAAACCATTCACATTAATAAAATAATAATAATAATAATACTTTATTATTTATACCCCGCCCATATAGCTGGGTTTCCCCAGCCACTCTGGATGGCTTCCAACAGAAATATTAAAATACAATAATTTATTAAACATTAAAAGCTTCCCTAAACAGATTCATCTATAATGAATCCCTAAACAGATTAATCTATAATGTTGTGGCCTATTTGACCCCAAATTTACATTCACTGTCTTGTCTGGTTATTTATTGATCCAGGAGCAATGGAATCATGCAAAAGGAAGTCCTGGGAATTACTTTGAAATCCAAATTTCCTAGATCTTAGCAGAGCAGATTTACAAAACATAGACAATGTGTACTGTATATTTTTTGCCCATCTGCTCTTAGGGCAACCTAATTGCAATAAAAACGGAGGCCAGTGTGTGAACCAGGTAAGACAGTACAGTGACACATTTTCTTTCTATTGGCTCAATACAGTACCTTCCTGCCCATCCCTTCTTCAGATGCCAGCTGCGCCTGTAATTTCCTCACCATCACCTGCCGCTTCCACTCTGGAATTGAACAACCTTGCTCATCATGAGTAGGCACCAAGGCATCAATGTCCGATGTTCCTAGCTCATCCAGCATTGAGAGCAGGTTGCCTGGTACTGCAGCATCTGGTGTCTCTCTCTTCTCACCCTGCGTGGAGGACACCTAACTTGTTAGCGACTTTTAAGGAGTTTAAAGAAGAAGAACAGATGCTCATGAATCTACCATAATTGATCCCCAAAACATTATAGCACGTATCTTCTCAGGAAGCCCAAAGTTATCAGAAGGGCTACCTACAGCAAAGCTGGGGAACCTGTGGTCCTCCAGATGTCGCTGGACTCCAATTCCCATCAGCCCCAGTCAGCCTGCTCAATGGCCACATATGATGGGAATTGTAGTCCACCTAAATCCAGAGGGTTGACAGGTTCCCTGTCCCTGTTGTAGAACATAAAGCTAATGCTGTACATCTCCATTTGTGGGTTATTTTTAACCCTTCTGAAAGGATGTGTTTGGAGGCAGGTCAGCCTAATGGCTAAATCTAGCAGGAAAAGAGAAAGAAAAATAAAACAAAGGAATTAGATGGAAGAGAACCACAGGAGAGATCATGGGGATTATGAATATAAAACAGATGAGAGACAGAGAGGTGTAGATTATCATACAACATACAGAGCTTGAGAACAATGCGGTGATTCTCGCCTTCTGCATAGATTTATTGATCTTCAACTCGGGTATCAGTGATTTGTTTGATTCAGTGGGTTTCACCATGTTGAACGACTTTGAAGCTGGAAGAAAGACAAACACAGTGGAATCTTACAGTGATGCTCCAAAATCCACACTGAGAGCTAGACGATTGAATTGACCACTCATAAGCTTAAAACATTTCTGTTCTGCACCATTGAGAACAGGCTAATTTCCTTCCAAATTATGTAGACACCCACACAACAGCATTTGCCATGCCAGCAAAGGACGTAAACAAAGGAACATTGCACAATTACACCTACCTACCCCCATAATATAAAGGGCAAACTAGACATGATGTGGAAGATCTGTTAACAAGATCTCCCACGCTGTTGTTTTTAAAGAGCAAAGGAGTTACTGCAGGGGACCGTCCATCCCTTGACATGATTGAAATCAACTTCCACAGAAAGTAGCTCTTTGAGATATTCAATATATCTTATTAGATCTCATCCAATGTGTTTTAAACTAATCTTTCTCACGGACACTCTAAATCACAAGCAAACCAAGTTTTTTTTTATCTCTGGAATGGACTCCACCTCCCATCAGAGCCACCCAACATGATCAGGGATGATGAGAGATGTAGTTCAGCAAGATCCAGAGGAGAGCATTTTGGCTACTTCATTGTATAGCTTTTGCCATATGCTGGAGATGATGATCAATAGTTTATTCATATATAAATGTGTAAAGTGGTTACTCATATACACATCTTTGCCCTGGCCTCTGACAGTTAAGGTCTCGCCTTTTTTGTGAGACCCACCTCTTGTTGAATTTCTACTGTTCTGTTACATTTTTGTGTGCTTTATCATTGATTTTATAATTGCCTATTCTGTTGTTGTAACCTGCCCTGGGAACCTATGGTGGAGGGTGGGTAAGAAATCTTATAAATAAATAACTCCTACTCTAACATCTCTGTGGCAAATGGGATATTGATGTAGGTCTAGATGATACAGTCACTCCTATCCTGAATTGTGAGAAGAAAGAGTCTGTTTGTGGCATAAACTGATTGGCCTTCCCATGACATCCCCTCTGCATTAGTCTTTTGCAGGTGTTTAGAGAACGTATCTAACTCCACATCTAACACTCTGTCTCCACAACCAACCCCCGTTTCTTTAAAAGATCTAATGAGGTTCCTGCAGACACGTAGGCTCTTTCTGCACAACTGGGAACCCTTTAAAAGGCAGGTTCTCCTATTATGAAGGTCAAGTTTCAAGCTTTATATGAATGTTTTGAGGTCACTTAATATGTGAAAGAGTCTGTTCTACTGAATTTCAGGGATGCTCAGCATTTATATTTGTCACAGGAAAGTTAATTGGGTGGCATTACTCACCAGGTGCTCTATGAAGAGCGCTATTAATATCTTTTTTCTGCATATTTGATGCAGCACTTACATCTGATTGGAGCGGTCTCATTGGCTGCTGGATCTAAAATTACACAAGGGAAGATTAGAGACGTAATCTTTGAAAACTAAAAGCGGTTTTTCTGTCTCTGGCATGGTTTGTTTTGTTGTTGGCATCCATCTGCCTCGAGAGACAATGGAGTGTGCCCCCAGGGGTGAGAGTCTGGTAACTCTGCCTCCCTTATTGATTTTGCTGTGTTAACAGCACCCAAGTGACCCCTCCAGGGTCCAAGCCCAGCCAGTGTGTATGGAGGTCCTGGGGTGCCCAGACGACAAGACCCACCCCTTGGCCTCACTGATGTGGATCAAAGGAAAGCAGAGCAATACTGTATGTTTGGAAGTTCAAGCAACTTAAAGGCAGGGTACAGTGAGGTTTGTTTGGTTATCAATTGTGGAGTATAGATAATAAGAGAGGAATCAGTACATCAGCCCCAAGGAAATCATCCTGAAGGTTCTAAATACAAATGCTTCTTGCACATTTGCATGGCTGTACAGTGGTACCTCGGTTTGCAACCGCAATCCGTTCCGCGGAGGCGGTCGCTCGCCGAAGCGGTCGCTTGCCGAAGGCATGCTTCTGCGCATGCACGAAGCGCCAATAGAGCACTTCTGCATCTGTGCATCCGACCCCGTGGAACCCGGATGTAAACACTTCCAGGTCCACGGCGGTCACTCGCCGAAGCGGTCGCTCGCCAAGGTAGGTGTAAACCGAGGTTTGACTGTATTGCCATTTCCACTTCTAGTCAATCAGAGCATCAAGAATTGTAGAAGATAGCAGAAAAATTCAGCACATAGTACTCCCTTGTAAATCTGTATGATCCTGAGGAAAAACATTGGTGTATGGCGGGGGTAGTAGTGAACAATATGGGATGCACAGCTTTCTGAATAACAGCACAATAGCACAAGTCACGAGAAGAAAAAGAATAAACATTGAAAGGAATTGCAAAGCATAGGGCTGAAGGACTCAGTTACATGGCGTGATAGAAAAATGCAAAGCAATAACCTTACAGTTAATGAAACTAAGATAGAAAGTTATATACATTGGCTTTACAACCTGATCCCATACTGCATCTAAGATGCGCTCCTGCCTACAAGCTAGCTGGCATCCTATCATTCAATCTACCATACTGTCATTCACTAAATTTGTGCTTAATTGTACTTTCTGCTGTTTGCGGTCCACTTTCTGGTTTGTGACTAGGCACAGAGAGAGTATGTATGGGGATCTGTTTTAGAGGACTGTCTACAGTTGTCAGGGGTGACCTGTGTTGGTATAAGTTTGTCATTGTATCCATGTCCATTGAATGGTTGTGCTATTTGCCCATTACATTACATTGAATTAACATAAGGGCTGTGATCCAATTAAAAAACATTACATCATCACCATCATTATTATTATTATTATTACTCCATTTATATCCCACCTTTTCTCCAAATAGCTCAAGACACACTTATTTTCCCCTCCATTTTTATTCTCACAACAACCCTGTGAGTTAGGTTAGGCCAAGAGTGAGGGATGGGCCCAAGGTCACCCAGTGAGCTTCATGGCCAAGTGAGGATTTGAATCCTAGTCTCCCAGGTCCTAGTGCAGCACTCTAACCACTACACCACGCCGGCAAAGGTGCTTGGTTGATAATATTCTGCCATTTAGCAACCATTTGATTCATTTGACTGGCATAATCCCAGGATCATGGGTTTGAGCCCCATGTTGAACAAAATATTCCTGCATTGCAGGAGGTTGGACTAGATGACCCTTGTGGTCCCTTCCAACTCTACAAATTCTATATATTTGCATATCACCAGGACCTCAATATAAAGGCACTAAAAGAGCTGAGAGATAAAAAGCTATTTCTACCTGTTACAATAAAACACCAGTACTTTTAATTCTTCAAAATATAAACAAGTGTGCCTTTAATTCTAAACACAGTAGAATAAAAAGAATTAAAAAGGCATTAGAATTAAATTAGAGATATATTCAGCTAAATCAACAGAAACATATTGAAACATTCCACCAGTGACACTGCATTTCAGAAAACCAATCGAAAACAAACATTGCACAGCACAGCTGGAGTTCAAGACATTAACATGCTGTAGGTTTGTTCTGTATTTCTTGAATTGACACTGGAAGGCTAGGTTTTAGATTGTTACACCACCACCCAAAGTGCTAACCCCAACTCTACCACAACCAGCAGGGGTCAACTTTGGTCTTTCAAATTTCAGTGGTGCCCTGTGTGAGCCCAAAATCTGGCATGCCCCCCCTTCTGTTCTGCTGAATTCACTATGCCATAGTTGTGATGCCCTGCAGCACACCCTAGGCTCGATACACAGTGTGGCAGAACCGGTCGCCCTGCCCTGAATTCTTCTCTGCCACCAGGGGGCCCCCATATTATCCACCAGGCAGAAATGACAGGCAGAAATTTATGGAACTGCTCCAAAGATGTACATACCAGTTATTCACCTCCTGTCCTTTGTGGGGTCCATTTGGAACGGAAGGGAGAAGATGAACAAACGCTGCTCAGATTAGATCCAGCCCTTAGGGAGATCAGAATTTCATAACAAACCAGGGAATATTAATAACTACTCTTAAAAGGGGGAGAAACTGGAGAACTCACTCGGTCTAGAGGCAGCCAGAGACTGCATTGTGTGGCAAATGCCAGCAGGAGAAAGGGTGGAGGTCAGGGAGTCACAATTAGCATTGCATTAATATTTGAAGGCTGGGCATCAGGTGGCAACTGGCAAAGCAGCCCAAGGGGTCCAGAACCTTTAGCTGTAAGCAGGAGACTGAACTGCCTGCACCTTTCTTCCTTTTCCATTCATTTTCTAAAATGTGTAAGTTTTGTATGGTAAGGGAGTGCTCAGCTGGGTTTAGTGGAGCCAACACACACACACACACACACAAGTCTCTTGTGGTCACTCTGAACCCAGCTGTCTGTTCGTAGCCAGCCCTAGAAGTCAGCAGGGTCAAGAAAACACTTAGGCCCAGAAGCTGCCTGAATTGTTCCAGTCTCTGCAGGCACCCTAAGGAAAATGAGTTGCTGGATTCTCCCATATTCCTCTGCAAAGCCTTAAGATAAATCATGTTGTGACTTTTTTTTAAAAAAGCAAATAAACTTTAAAGCAGTCACATAGCACTGCAATTTTGATCACAGCAGCAGCACTGTGGAAAGAGTATTTGATTTTTCTTTTTCCTCATGCTATTTTGTACACTTATGTTGCTACTCCCCAGCCCGAAGCTGCTATAAACTGTGCAGTTGGGTGGCAGGAGCACTTATATCATGCCTGTGTTTTTTTTAAGATGCAGAGCTAATGTCAGGTTCAGATTAGTTATTTCAGAAGTACAGCAGAGAGAGAAAAGGGCTAAACGTCCCTTCTTCATCATCATCGCTTGGTTCAAAATAGGAGCCAGCTCACTCAGTGACTTTAATTTTTTTTAAAAAAAAGTTGAGAGATCTGACCATGGAATGCCCACGTCCTGTGTGGTATGGTCTTTACATAAATAACTTCTCTCATCAGATCAGCCTCCATACATTATATATGGATATAATGGATTGGCAGTGATAGATTACAAAAGTGTAATTTAAGTACAGGGTTAGAATAAAATAATGAACTATGAGACTAATGAACTCAGAGCTATTCGCAGAGTCCAGGGAGATAATTACTGCCCCCATCCAGCTAGCAGTTTTCAAGTGGATTAAGTTTTCAAGTGTTAATTCCAAAATAATGCTTCTCTCAGTTTCCTAAACATTTGATCTATTAATCTGATTTTACTGCTCGCATTAAGCCCATCTCAAACTCTTGGGGGATGTAAAAATGCAAAATGTCACATTAACACTAGATTAAAACAGTAACAATTTGATGGCCAAATGATAAAGAGCGTGCTTTGGGTTAACCTTCCAGCTCTGAGCATGACTGAGAAAGATGGCTTCCCCAGAAGGAGGCATTCTTAAGAATGTTGCAGAGGAGCTGGCACACTTCGCTCCTCTAGCAGCCGCCTCCCAAAAGGCTTCCCCTGACATTTACTGTAAGACATTGCACAAATGCAAGAAGTAACCGGCCCATGAAGGAACAAAGGTTGTGCTTGCAAGGAGGAAATTGGATCAAAGTATGTGTGTCAAAGGTGCTGAGAAGGACATGTAATTCTAACCAAGGATGTTAGTGAACAAAGCCTCTCTCAGCATAGGCAACTATGTACAGTGGTGCTAATTACAGGCAGAGAACAGAACACCAGCAAATGCCTACCACATAAAAAGCCAGCGTCCTCTTAGCCAGGCACCATCTTATGCTCACAGTTGCTTGGGGAAAATAGTTAATTTCATCCTAACACACTCTGTACATTATGCGACTTTGGCTATGTACACATAAGGGATGGAGGAGAAATATGGTTCAGTTCAAATTTTCAGATTCTCACTTTCTGAAACAATATGAGAACAGAAATACAGCCATCCTTCAAAATTCAGAGTTATCCAAATTTTGTGATGTAATTCTCCAACCAATGTTTAGAAAAATGCATATACCTCAGAAAACAGGTGCATTGAAAATGAATATATTACAGTGGTATCTCGGTTTACGAACTTAATCTGTTCCGGAAGTCCGTTCTTAAACCGAGGCGTGCTTTCCCTAATGAGGCCTCCTGCCGCCAGTGCCCTTCTACCATTCGGATTCCGTTTTTAGACCAAGGTAAAGTTCGCAAACCGGGACACTACTTCCAGTTTTGCGGAGTTCGTAAACCGAATCATTCGTAAACAGGACTGTTCTTCAACCGAGGTACCACTGTAGTGGAAATAACATAGAAAAATCCAGAAATGTGGAGAATTGAACCAAGATTGGAAAATCTAGGAATGGGGAAGATTGAAATTGACAAGTTCTTCCATACCTAGTATTTACATTTAGCATATTTAGCAACAGTATTTCAATGATCATATCTTAGTTTATTAAGCCAAGAGATGCACAAGTCTCTTGCCTGAGCCTTCAGTCTCTGCTTGCAATTAAACGAGGAAATATGTAATGAACCATATATTTCCATTTTATACAAACTATGGTTTACTTGCTTTGGAACAAAGCAGAATCTTATGTTCCAGAGCTGGTAAACAATGTTTCCTGGACAATAAGAAACTATGGTTAGTTTTGGACTTCCTGGCTTAGTCATAGCTTGTGCAAAAAGGGGTTCCTCCAAACATGAGGACCCAGGACCCCTCAAAAAATACATGGGGCCCCCCGAAACTGCCTCATCCTCTAGGAGTAGTCGCCAATGAATTACAGCATGAACAGAACTGGCTGCGCTCATCCGTGACTGAAGTTGCTTTAGTCTTTACCCCTCCCTCAGCCCATAAGGCTTGAGCAAGAGAGGTCCACAGGCCCTTGTGTCTCCAGAGTCCCGACCCACATGTGGGCGTCAGCCCTGTGTTAATTAGTCATCGCCAAAGAGTGTTCTGGAGAGATATTTTTCCCCCCATTAATATTTTAATGGGAAACTGAGTGATGGGAAGGGGTTCTGGTTTCAAAAGTTCCCATTCCAAATCTCAGGCTGTGGCAAGGATTTGCTATGCTTTGTTCAGTGAAACCTAAGAGCTTGATTAGGATTTCAGAGCCAGCTTCTCAAGTTAGCCACAGTGCCATTCTGATGCCCCATGGTGCTTCTCTCTTGCTGCTGAAGAGCCTCAGCCATGGAAACTTGCCGCTGCCCTACTGAAGGCTCTCACTCAGCAGCCTCTGAACTCCTCCTTCAGACCCTTCTTATCTCACCACCAGTTGCCAGCTAATTGCTGTCTAGTATCCATGTCCTCACACTGGCAGAGGAATCCAGGAGGCTCTTCAACATGCTTGCCCACTTGTTGCCCCATGCTAGGGACATAAATAGGTGAAAATTTTCCACTCTGCTCAACAGCATGCCAAAAATAGCTGCAAAGGCAAGAGGAGCGGAGAATGAATTCCAACAGGGCTGCAGAAGGGAGCCAACCACTTGTTTCAGAGCAGAGATTGTGGAAACCCAATGACATAACTTTCTAATATTTGTCTGGCACACAGCAATTGGTGAGATAGGGCAAAAAATCTATGTGGATTGAATGGGTATGAAGCAAACAGATCTAAGGATTCAGAGGGGATGGGCTCAGTATCTAATTAGTCATCCAGAGACGAATATATCTAACAAGCAGAGCCTGCTATGCAAAGTTGCAACGTACTGTGCTCCTGCTCAGTGTTCCAGCCAGCCAACCAGTCATACCTTCGTTCAGGATACTCCATTTTCCCACCCCGCCACTGCCCGCCTGCTTCAATGAATGCTTTTAGCTCAGAACACCACTCGACAAGGGGACCAAAACACTGCACCAGGCAACAAAGAAAAGAAACAAACCTCTTGCTCCTGGCAAGCTGGAACATCAGGAACATCTGCCCTGGCTTGTCCACTGACCTGCTGCAGGTTGACGACTCATGGAAGTCAGCTTTCAATGACCATGAGCTGAAAATGCTCAATATTCACACTGCTCATTTTTTTTTAGAGTAATGTTTTGAGAGGGTTTCTGCTTTGATTTTTAACAAGGGATACATAATATTTTGGAAGCCTGGATAATTTACCTTTCTTGTGTCTTGTGGTGACATATCCAGCTCACCGGGCAAACAGTACAGAAGCCTCTGTCTCCAGTGACTCACATGAACACTAAGACTTGTACAGTACATGATCAAAATATAATGTTTAGATTACCAGCTTCTCTGCTTCCTGTAGGTAACATGCACACTGCCTGTGTCCATTGTATTCTGCCAGGTCTCGCGCAGTGTAACCATCCCTGTCATGGATGCCTGGATCTATTTGGTGGGAGATCAGGGTTTGACAGCACTGCAAATAAATGCATAAACAACCACCATCAACCCTAATCAGTACAACCAATTTATGAGCAAGTAAGGGAATCATGAATGCAACGGGGGCTTTTTCTTCAATTTTTTTGCCAGTGCAACTGTCACAGCTGAACAATAATGTTCATAAGTCAAATAACTGATTGATACAAACACAAGATGCATGAGCTGATTATTTAAACAGCCAAGTGTGGGCTACTCTGAATCTGTTAAGTAAGCACACAGATGGTTTCCTGGGAGGCAGGTGGGGTGGGGGAGAGTAAATGTTAGGGGAAACCAATGCTTTTTCTGATGGAACGCACCAGAACACAGTTCCAGGTCTTTTTACTACTACTACTACTACTACTACTACTACTACTATTATCTTGTCAAATCCTCCTCTCAACCACATAGGAGAGGAGAGTGATGGCGTGCACACATCATGATCAACCATGGCTGAACACACCGTGTGAGTACGGCTGCGCCATCAATTGAGTTCTGATCCAATACTCATTTCCCTCGCTACATGGTATCACCAAATACCTCAAGATGCCCATTCTCAGCTGCATCATGAAGTGGGGTTCCTCCCCAATGGTCCAGCACCACGTTAGCTCCCATAAGGAGGAGTCTGTCAACAATTGCAGTGTGTCCCTCTCTGGCAGCAAAATGGAGTGCAGTGGCTCCTTCTGCATCCTGTGCTGTGAGGCCGAGATCAGTGAAGGTAACCTACATGAAGGGGGGGGGGAGAGGAGGATTACGTACGAGTCAAAGCCAAATGGTGTGTTTTTAAAGATGAGCTGTTGTTTTTTCATCCACCTATTTCTGCAGCTGCCTTGGGTACTTTAGTGCAGAAAGCAGAGGGAATTTTGCAAACAGATAAATAGCGTGGAAGCACCCTCCGTTTCTGCAATTTGTTTTCTATATATACTGCATGCCATACGTACCACAGAATTGTGCTTGACATGGGGGGTGTTAGAAATTAATGAAGCTAAGACTGCATAGCTTTTATATTAAATAAAGAAGGGTGTACAAGGGCAATTAAGCCTTTTGGTGGCAGACCTCTCTATTCTGGAAGTTTCTGATTATTAAAGATATGAGTGGCAATCAAATTAGTTAACAATAGCAGCATTTAAGAACATGTATGATAAAAAAAAGGGAATATTGAGCCCCATGGCTGGCATATGACTGCAGAACAATCCACAGTGAACAAAATGTCATGGGTTGATTGACATATTATACTCCCGTTGCTAAAATGTAAACGTTTCTTGCTTATCTGGATTTGAAGATTGAAAAAATACTGGTTTATGGAAGACAGAATGGTTGGATGTTAATGAGTGAATACTATATTTAGCTGTAGGACAGGGAATCAGAAGTCTTTTTTTCTTCTTCTCTCTCTCTCTCCCCTTTCTTTCTTTCTTATACTCTTTCTGCCTCTGTTCTTTTTTATATTAAGTATTTCATTATAAAAAGATAGTTCATAATGGGTATGAATTTCTGTATATCTTTGGACAAGTATCAATGAATATATTTTTTAAAAGAAAAAGAAAAAAGTGGGATTGTGTGGGACTGTCCCAATAACATAATGAACAGAAAACATCATGAATGTGCAATAAAAAGGAATTATGGAGGGGCCTTCAGTGACACAGTTATCCAGAGGAGCATATTCATATTCTTGTCAAGAAATGACACTTGCTACCTAAAATGTAAAAGTACAGGTTTACCAGCCAGACGACAACAGCGTAGTGACCACTACAGGCAGCTGCATGGAGCACTGTCATGCCATCATGCGCTCTCAGGTGCACATCAGCCTCACAGTCCTTCACCAGGAACTGGACGATGTGCAGGTGGCCCTCCTGGCAGGCAAGATACAGCGGGGTAGCTCCACTCTGAGTTTGCTTGTTCACGCAACTGTTGGAGAAGAGGAATTATGCCAATATTAGAAGCGATGGGGGTTGGGAATCCATTGCCTCTGTGTGATACTTACTTAATTAATGTATTTTTGCATGTACACAGGAACATTCCCAGAGTGACACATTGAGTTTATATATATCATGAAGCTGTCAGAGGCACAGATTCTGCCAGGTCAAAGGTGACAAACCAAAAGCCCAGGTGATGAGGGCATCTGAGAGCTAGGCCGAAGGCTGTATTTGAAAGGCAGAGCTTGAGGAGCCAGATGTCTTATAGCAGAACTTTCCCTGTATTTTGAGGTTTTTTCAGGGGAAATAACTGGTTGAGGACACTGGGGAAAATACTCTTAACATGAAAGCAAAGGGGAGCACCTGATGGAAATGGGGGGGGGAATTGAAAAGCTCTACTAAAAAAAGAGAACAATGCAACAAAGCCCCAAAGCACTGAGAAATGTACCTGGCATCAGGTATAGTACATGGAATATGACACAAGTTATAAAGCAGTGCAACAGATAATGTTGGAATAGGGAGACCCAGGTTCGTATGTCCACTCTACCATGAAACTCACCAGGTGACTTTGGGCCTGTCATTCCTTCTAAACCAAACCTACCTCACAAGTTTATTGCGAAAATAAAATTAGGTTGTCTGGGGAACAGAGGAGAGAACCATGTCTGCTGCCCTGAGCTTCTTGAAAAAAAGAGGACAAATTGTAATAACTAAATACTGTAACAGTTTCCATTACCAGCAGAGGGCAACCATGTTTATTTTGCATCACTCTCCTCTTGCCTCCTGGTTAAGGGCTGGGTGGTATAGGATTCCTGGCTGCATTCATTAAAAAAGCTTCTTTGGACTAGAGGTGTGCAACAACAATCAGGTGGTAAATGCTTAGAGTGATCTAAGCCCTCCATGTGATAATGGCCTAGGCCAGCCTTCCTATCACCTCTCAGTGAGCTTCCCTCCCTCCCTGTCTTCTGTAGCCAATATTTCATAGTACCAGGGCCAGCCCAAGACATTTTGCTGCCTGAGGCACAGCAGCAAATATCCACTATGCCCCGCCAACAAACCAAGGTGCATGGCCTGTCATGTTATTCTTGCACCTGAGGTAGAAAATCCCACAAGCCTCTCTCCCCTCCCTGGCAGTAAAAAAAAATACTAGAATAATATATAATTAACAAAACTATTGCTCTTTCATGACGCCTATAATAAACTGCCTAAGGTAGTTGCCTCACTCTGCCTAATTAAAGGCCTGGCCTTATATATTGTTACTGTGAAAGGGAAAAGACACACAGTGTAGAGATAGGTGAATCAGTCAATTTCAGTTTCTCTTAGTTTCTCTCCCCACCCCACCACTTCAATTTTAAATTCATTTCTTGAAAAATTTCACACCAGTTTGCGAATTACTTTTTCTTTAAAGTCATCATGGAAATTCATCAGCATTCAAGGGCACATTTGTCCTTTTCTACACATCTTTACAGTGGTACCTCAGGTTAAGAACTTAATTCGTTGTGGAGGTCTGTTCTTAACCTGAAACTGTTCTTAACCTGAGGTATCACTTTAGCTAATGAGGCCTCCCGCTGCCGCCGCCCCGCCACCACACGATTTCTGTTCTCATCCTGAGGCAAAGTTCTTAACCTGAGGTACTATTTCTGGGTTAGCGGAGTATGTAACCTGAAGCATCTGTAACCTGAAGTAACACTGTATATGCTATTTTGCCTATCTACACATTTTTGCAAATCAGTTTCCTCTACCGGTAATAGCATGCATTTGTGTATGCCATGTTTACTAACACATGCATTTTAACACACACACACACACACACACACACACACACACACACACACTAGCCTATCTAATTTCTCCTCCATCCCTAAGAGCGAGTATAAAAAAGTTTATCACAATGTATCAATGTATTCAGCCTTTGGGGCAAACAAGCCAATCTTAAATATTGACCCCAATAGCTTTAGTGCACTCCACAGCCTGCCTCAACTGTGCTTTGATGGATTGTTCTACATTTTCCTCTCCCTTAGCTCTGCCTTTCCCAGCATTTTTGCTCCTCATGTTTCCCCAAGAGGAAGCAGAGTAAACAGCTGAGGGAATCTAGTGATACTAACAGATAACAAGCCTTTGGGGGCTCTGTGTGAAAGATGAGCTTGAGGGAATTGTAACAACACACAAGGGCTGTAGGGGGCAACAGCCTTCTGGAAATTAGGAATATCTATCAGAGACATATTGGAAAATCCACCTAAACGATAAGCACATAAGAAAGACATTGACTGGGCAGCAACAGCCTCAAGCATAACAAGAACACATTGCTTTGTACTTACGCATTTAACTCTAGATTGTTTCTTTTGTAATACTGTTCTATGTTTGCTGAATTGTTGATCTTTCTCTTCTTTGAATTTAGTGATACATTTTGTTAACGGTTTTCTCCCCCAACCTTCACCAACCAATGTTTTGTATATGATAATAAGTGGGTGTTTTGCTGTAGGCCACTCTGGGCACAGCTCACTGTGGAAAGACGGCAGATAAACACAAAGAACCAGATGGCCCTCACACGGAACCTGTTTCTCTGAGTTGGCTCACATCCCACTGAAAGAAAGGAATGGAAAGAGCTCCCAGATAGAATCCTTTGAATTCTAGATGCATTTAGGCAAGAGAAGAAGGCACCTGCTTTGAGTGCATAAGGTCCCCATGTCAATCTCTGGAATCTCTATAGTGAAGTTGCTCAGGTAGAAGCAAGTGGTGGGAAATACCTCTCTTGCCTGAGATCCTAGAGAGCAGTCAGAGTAGACAGTACTGGGCCAAATGGACAAATAGTCTGACCTGATATAAGACTAGGGTGGCCATGTGTCCTTGACCAAGGAGAGAAGACTCCCTGGTCCAAGATAAAGAACCATAAGGAGAGAGAGAGGAGGAGGAGGGGACTTGATGCTTCCCATCAGCTGCTAGCGCCTGGACAGCAGACTCACGGGGACATGTCTCCAAACAAAGCATGGTCTTCCCCACTACAGTGAGATGCATTGTGTTTCTATGTACGTTGTAGTAATTATGTCTAGATTTGTATCGAAGTATATTAAATTTGCACACACAGATGCCATGAAAAAATATGTCATAATGACCACCTTATAACAGCTCCCTATGTTCCCACAACTTGCATTGCTAATCTTTCATATCTGTCATTCTTGCACTGTACAGCTTCTGCATGGTTTTGCAGAATGAATGAGAATATATGGAGGGAGGGAGGAAAAGATTCTGGGCTGTAGTAGATGAGGGAAGAGATTAAAAGCACTCAGGCAGATGGTTATGAGATGTCTGCCTTTGGAAACACAATCCGCTTCAGCAATGATCTTAAGCGCCTGCCTTCTGTCCTGTCAACAAACAAACATAGAGCATCTGGGAAATGCTGTGGCATGGAAACAAAACACAAAGGAAAACGCTACGCTGCTAGGCTAACTTAGCTATGGTACTCTCAGAACTCTGAAAATGGTTGCTGTGAGCTGCTTTTTCCTCCATACAAGCTGTCCCAGTGTACGGTTGCAGGAAGAAAGTCCAGCAAAAAGAGCAAGTACACCGGTATGCTCTGCCCTGGGAAGCATTTCACCTGATCGCAGCATCTTCCAAGGTCACAGCACAATAACAGCACCAGAAAGCACAGTTGCAATTGTAGAAGTCATGCAAAAACATACCCAGCTCTCAGAGCACTTTCTTCATGCAATCCATCAGTTTTGTGCCCTTCCCAGAGGTTGTTGGACTATACCTCCCATCAGCCCTGACCACATGAATGGCCCAGGAGGGGTGTGCTGCCATCATGGTCAGCTACACCAATTTCATTTTACTGAATAATTTTGATATCAACAATGTGTGTTCTCTAGACCACACAGGCAGGCAGTAGCACAGCAACTCTGGTCAATGATTGTATTGGTGTACATTTGTTCCTTAGATGACTATGTGTAGTTTTACTTCAAAATGTGGTTATCCAGCCCTGCTGAGCATGGGAGCCCTCCTCTGAGTGGGACCTTGGACTTTTGCCCCAAGTCCTGTCTTGAGAACATCACTGCATGCAGCAAAAAGAGGTGGTAAATGTAGCACTGGGGCAAACACAGAAAATAATGTCGCCATGCATTGCATGTGCATAGTGCAGGCCTGAGTGACAGCTCCAAGTGGGGAAACAGTGCCTTGCAATGCTGCAAATGGGCTGCCCTCTGAATATCAGTATGCTGTGCTTTTACCTACCTGTGGTCTGCAGCAACTAGCAATTTGAGGCAAGTGAGATCACCCTTAGCTGCTGCATAATGAGCTGGCACGGCACCTTCCCTTGTCTTCATTGCAGTGTCAAAGCCTGCCTGGACCAGCCACTCAATGGCCTCTAGGTGTCCAAAACGAGCAGCTAAGTGGAGGGGAGAAGCCCCTGAAGCATCTTGCTCCTATGGAGTGGAGAAGAAACAGTTCAGGAGTAGTGGTTAATTCTTCCCCACCCACTCTCACTCCTTAACATCAATCTCATGACTGCTTTGTAAGTTTTAATTGTGACCCAGAGAACACTTGAAACAGCCTCCTCTGGGGGATGTTGAAACAGGCCCACATACCCATTTACCAAACTTAATGAGGTAGAATATTTATTGATGGACTATATAAATGTAATAAGTAACGGTAGTGGGTCATGACCCAGAGACCATGCACTGTGTGTTGGACTTGGAGGATCATGAGATCCTGCATCTTTCTAGGGTTTACATGCAAAAGGTTCCAGGTTCAATCCCTGTCATCTCTGGGAAGAGTTGAGAAAAACCTCTGGCCTGAAAGAATCACTCCCAGTCTGCATGGACAGTATTGATCTGTTTCAGTTTGTGCAGCTTCTTAAAGGTAAAGGGACCCCTGACCATTAGGTCCAGTCATGACCGACTCTGGGGTTGTGGCGCTCATCTCGCTTTATTGGCCGAGGGACCCAGCATACAGCTTCCAGGTCATGTGGCCAGCATGACAAAGCCGCTTCTGGTGAACCAGAGCAGCACATGGAAACACCGTTTACCTTCCCTGCTGTAGCTATTTATCTACTTGCACTTTGACATGCTTTCGAACTGCTAGGTTGGCAGGAGCTGGGACTGAGCAACGGGAGCTCACCCCATCGCGGGGATTCGAACTGCTGACCTTCTGATCGGCAAGCCCTAGGCTCTGTGGTTTAACCCACAGTGCCACCCACGTTCCCAGCTTCTTATGTTCCTCCATTAGCAAGCTGCTGCACTCATGATCAGCCATTTCGTTAGAATACAACAGAAGTTAAAGTATACTGATGATTTGGAAAATGGAAGTGTTAGTGTGAATATGGCCTGGAAAAGATGTAAATAAGTTCGTATGGAAGAAGGCAACTGTAGTACTGTACAAATGCATGTCTTTTGTTTTAAGAAAAACCATAGAGGGGTATAGGTGGGGCAAAAGGAAACATGACTTCAATCAACTATTCTCAATCCAACGTCTCCCTAGAGAGCAAGTAATAAGGTGATCGTTTCAGTGTGTTGCCTTTTTGTGAGCCTGCCTCAAGCCAGAACCATTAAAGAACCAATGTAGCATAGTGGTTAGACTGTTGGTCTATGGCCTGGGAGACCAGGATTCAAATCCCCACTTAGTCAAGAAACTCACTGGGTGACCTCAGACCTAAATTACATCGCAGGGTTTGTTGTGAGGATAAAATAAGGGAAACCATGTATGCTGCCACTTTGAGCTCTGGGAGGAAAAGTGGGATAGAAATCTTGATAAATAAGTAAAGCAGCTAAATCAGGCTATTTTGTTTGTACTTGTGTTGTAGGTTCTCATCCTGAAGGTGATCAGGATATCCCAAAAAAAAACTGCCTTAGCTGGCCTATCAAGAGATCCAGGAACCCAGAATGATTTTAAGCTACAGGCAATGCTCACTCTGTGCAGGGGTTACGTTCTGGGCCTGCATAAAACGTTCCACCCCTTTCAGGTACTATGTTTTCGGGTCACTTCCGGGTTCGGCGCCCTGCATGCATGTGCTATCGGATGTACATGAATTGGCCGTTGCCTGTATTTTCACTCATTAATGTCCATATGTTCATTAAACAAGTGGAGGAGGGAGAGGGGCCATGTCCACAGGATATGGCACTGATGGCATGCATTCACCTGAATGAGTGTAGGCAGCCCTCAGGCACAGCCCTGCTGACCCCCTCCATACATTTCTTGGATGAGTGAATGGGATTTTAATACAGTGTTCCTATGTGGTGACGCCTGGAAGCAGTAATTATTATTAGAAAGACAAACACCAGCTTTTCTGACAGTTATTGCAGTTATACTTTCATTTGCATCCTTTGCTAGCATATGCTGCAGCTTGCAGTGGAAGCCCATGACATTATGTTTATCAAAAAGCCAATTCCCAAAAATCCATTGTTACAGAGAAACAAAACTCTGAGTCAGCTACACAGACAAGGAGCTTGATTTTAAATAGCTGGGGCAAGAGGGGCAAGGAGCAAGTTAATGCTCCACCCCAATGATGACCCCAAGCAAACTTGTTCGCTTTCTCCATGTGGGAGTAGGGAAAGTCCTGCACTTGGGGGACATTGCCATGGGGTCAACATTTGCCCTTTCCCATTAACACTTAATGATCCAGCACTCGGTGAGAAATATTCTGCAGGAGATACAATGGGAGTCCTGTATTGGGAAGTTTTTAAATTTTGATGTTTTATTATGTATCGTTATATGCTGTAAGCCGAATAAACAAATAAATACCGTAAGTGTCTCCATGAAGAGCATATCCTGAACTCACTTCAGACTTTTGGCAATGAACAAGCCCACTTTAAACACAACACCTACCACAAAGAAGGACTTGCTAAACTCCCTTGGACAAGAAGAGTTAAATGCTGTTGGTAGTCCAGCAAGAGTTGTTTGCAGACAGGGGATGCCGGTACCCTCTGCCACCCAAGACTAATCTAAGAGCAGCAACCTGTGTAAAAACCCTGGGTGGTATTCAATGCTGCTCCTACTCAGGGTAGACCTATTGTCGTTAATGGACATTACTAACTTACCTTAATTAAATGAGCCCGGTAGGAAAACCTATTGAATACCACCCACGGCAAATATGTCTAGTTGCAACCAGCGTTCTACCTTGCTCCTGCTGTTTAGACCCCTTACCTGCATGCTGTAGCCTCCATCTTTGATCAGCCACTTCAGTTCAGCTAAGTTGCCCATGGCTGCTGCATCATGTGCTGGGGTTGCACCATTGTTTGCTCTCTGATTCCCGGGAAGCTTTGCTTGCAGTACCAGGAACTTGAGGCACTCCAGCCTGCCTGCTCGTGACGCATGATGCACCAGGCCTGCTCCCAAGCAGTCAGTGATGTTCTGGTCCAGTGTACCATCGATGTGCAGCTGCTCCAGCATAGGCAAGTCTCCTTCCTTGGCAGCTAAAATAGCCCTTTGGTCTCCCATCTCTGGGAGCCTTGCTGTTGTCTTCACTGGAAGGTCCTACTTTCTCCGAGTCTCTTGTTTTATGTACCAGCCAGGTGGTATGTGTCTCTGGTTACCGGGTAAGGTGCTGTAGAAAGCATATGTACTGCAGGGTTTTGTTTTTTTTTAAGAAGGGGCACATGGCCGGTGAGGGAGAACAGCTAAAAGCTCCTGGCAGAAGCAGGGATGTTTTTAACTCTTCTTCCGCTTGTGGCACTGAATCCTGAATTGTTATAAAGAGTGGCGTGATAAAATATAAAGTAAGCTTGGTGTTCGTTTGAAAAATACGAGTCAGGCTTTCAGGAGCAACAGCTCTATGATGCAATTAGCATGTGTTTCAGTTCCTACTGTATTTTCCTGCATTGACTGATAAAACACAGAAAATAAGCTGTGAGATGGTTTATGAGTTAGATTCAAATTTGTAAAAGCCACAGCTGTAAAGAGGAAAGCTAATATTTCCCCTATAATTGTGATGTACATGTCTCTAGTATGGTGTGGCTGATTTCTGTTCAAATAACAGAAATTCCAAAGAGATAAGTTAAATACTGATGATGATACAACACTAAACAATTTGGTTCTACAGACTTCTGCCACGTTAGGATTGCAACAATCCTCCATCATCAAAGAAATTAGTGTTCTAATATTACCAAAGTGGGCAAATTCTTGCAATTTATTGTGAATTAATAAAGAGCGTTTCCCCAGAGCCAAGATTTCTTTTCTTTTTTTTATAATCTATTTTTATTAGTTTTCCAATTAAAACACAATTGTATCACATTCATTATTTCAAATTATACATATACATATCAATTAAACCGAATATTATGCCAAATCATATAATCTTTTCTGGAGTTCCCATGCTTCAAAAATTTGGGGATTCCTCGCACCCGTCTACTGCCGTCTTTTTCTAAAGTCCAAATCTTCACTCAAAATCCAAAATAATCCCGATCTTTCCCCCCAGTCACTAAAATGTTTTCTTCTTTCATCCGATTTTTTTCACAGCTGCTGAAATAAGTATCAAACAAGAGTTCACATATATTCTTTCTCCTGTGTGGGTTTTAATCGTTCTGGCCCCCCCATATATCTTCTGTCTGGAATGTCCTGTTGCGTCAGTCTTTCAACACGAAGCAGCGCCATCTTAAAAAGCTTAGATCACTTTCGTTTTCTTAAGCTTTTTTTTTTTAAACCAACGATCTTTGTAAAATTTATAGCTTTTCCAGGCAAAGAAACAGCAGTCACCTTATGCATAGACTCTTGATAAGTGTGTAGCTCTCCTTGCCCTGTAGCTGAACTTAGCTTCAGA
This sequence comes from Zootoca vivipara, assembly GCF_965207765.1. Taxonomy (NCBI): domain Eukaryota; kingdom Metazoa; phylum Chordata; class Lepidosauria; order Squamata; family Lacertidae; genus Zootoca; species Zootoca vivipara. The sequence goes on along the minus strand of NC_142588.1, from coordinate 58,455,281 downwards.
TCGCTGTTCAAATTCAAAGTGCGTCACAACCATAAATCCACCGAACGCATTCCAGGGACTCCGACCATCCAGTTAAAGGGGGGCTTCTCTCTTCAGTGGTTTTACAACTTCAAAGGATATGCTCAATAAAATAGTTTATAAAGTTCATTACTCACTCAGGTATTCTTTATCTCTCATTTGTTCCAAACAAACAAGGACGTCCCGTCCGGGAAGGTATGGAGTAACTCGTAGAGTATATGAAAAAAAATAAAAAAGTTCGCTTCCCTTCTCGTTACGTCCCCATCAATCTTTCTTCCAGATAAAATACAGCTTTGACTTCTCACCCTCAGCAGCACAAATTCCTTGGCAGTAAACAGAGCTTCTTCCCCTCCTTCCAAAGCATGTCCATGAATACGCCTAATTATCTTCTTTAATCATGGAGATCCCGCCGTGCAGATTAGCGTCCGGGAGTGCCAACATTTCATGAGTGCTCTCAGCCCAAGCCCCCCCCCACTCCTTAAACAGTCGGAGTGGGTTTGGGGGCATCGCGGGCCCGCGGGCCCTCTCCGTAACCCCCGGAGAGGTAGGGGGGTTGTCTTTAACTCCCCTGGCAACCGCCGAATTCCTCATGAAGGTCGGAGAGATGGAACAAGGGTCAGCCTTTCCTGCAGGCGGAAGCGGAACTCCCCCAGAGCCAAGATTTCAAAGCTGCCTTATTATTTTACTCCATTTTCTTTATAATGAACTAAAACAGATACCGTGTTTCCCCTTTTTTAAGACGTAGTCAGAAAGTAAGCCATGGCAGCATTTTTTAGCATTAGTGAAATCTAAGACACCCCCCGAAAATAAGACATACCTCCATGCGAGACCGCCGAGCGCCCCAGCCAGCCAGAGGGGCCTGGAACCGGCTGCTGTTGCTGCAGCGAACGCATGGAGCGCCCTGCAGCGCCTGGCCTCTTCTTTTTTTCCCTTTTTTGGGGGGCTGCCCGAGGCCTGCCGCCCCGCCACCTGAACCGGCGGCTGCAGAGCGGAGCGCTCCGAAGCGCCGAGCGCTCGGAGCGCCCTGCAGCGCCTGGCTTCTTCTTTTGCGGGGGGGGGGAGCTGCCCGAGACCTGCCGCCCCGCCGCAGTAACCGGCGGCTGCAGAGCGGAGCGCTCCGAAGCGCCGAGCGCTCGGAGCGCCCTGCAGCGCCTGGCTTCTTCTTTTGCGGGGGGGGGGAAGAGCTGCCCGAGACCTGCCGCCCCGCCGCAGTAACCGGCGGCTGCAGAGCGGAGCGCTCCGAAGCGCCGAGCGCTCGGAGCGCCCTGCAGCGCCTGGCTTCTTCTTTTGCGGGGGGGGGGAGAGAGAGCTGCCCGAGACCTGCCGCCCCGCCGCAGTAACCGGCGGCTGCAGAGCGGAGCGCTCCGAAGCGCCGAGCACTCGGAGCGCCCTGCAGCGCCTGGCTTCTTCTTTTGCGGGGGGGGGGGAGAGCTGCCCGAGACCTGCCGCCCCGCCGCAGTAACCGGCGGCTGCAGAGCGGAGCGCTCCGAAGCGCCGAGCGCTCGGAGCGCCCTGCAGCGCCTGGCTTCTTCTTTTGCGGGGGGGGGAAGAGCTGCCCGAGACCTGCCGCCCCGCCGCAGTAACCGGCGGCTGCAGAGCGGAGCGCTCCGAAGCGCCGAGCGCTCGGAGCGCCCTGCAGCGCCTGGCTTCTTCTTTTGCGGGGGAGAGCTGCCCGAGGCCTGCCCCCCGCTGCCGGAACCGGCGGTCTGCAGCGCCGAGTGCCTGGAGCGCCCAGCAGCGCTGGGCGGAGCGCCGAGCCAGCAGCCTGCCGTCTCGGTGCCGCGCCGAGCGCCCAGCAGCACCCCGAGCCAAGGAGGCCTTAAGGTACAAGACATCCCCTGAAAATAAGACACCGTGTGTTTTTTTGAGTAAAAAAAGTTATAAGACGGTGTCTTAAAAAAGGGGAAACACGGTAATATACAATCACCACTAATCTCTATTTAACACACTTGTTCCCAATCCAAAATATTTAAAGCATCTATAAATGTTCCATAATCAATCTAAGCACAATACATTAGCAAGTAATCAGATAGAATAGTTTTGCTCCTCCCATGACAGTGCAGATCGTCCCCATGGTTTCCTATACAGTAATTGTTTCATGATAAATCTGTGGTATCACATGAACAAATGATCACATAGAATATTTTTCTGCCGCCTGAACACAAACAACTTTTCCCAGGGTCTTCCCATTTGGATCATTGCATCAGCACTTGTTGTGAGGGTACACAATCTACCCAACTGTGTTTCTTCTTTTGTAAATGCAGAATTTGCTATTTGAAGGAGAATAATAATTTTATCTCCATTTGCTTTCACTCTACAGCTGTGCCTGCAATGCAGATCAGTTCACTTTTGCTTGAGCTAAGACGGGCTTCAAACCCAAATCCCCATTCATTATGCATTTTGATAGGTCACTTACTCCTTCCAGTATCTTATACGACAAAATGCATTCTATGCCACACCTGCTGGATCATACATGAACACATGGAGTTGCCTGTGTCAGCAGTCCAAGGTCTTGGGCCATGTCATCCCTAGGCTGGATACCCCAAATTCTTGTGTAGTTACGAGATGCCAAAGCTTGACCCTATAAACTTCTGCATGTAAAACATAGGTCAGGCTTCCTCAACCTCGGCCCTCCAGATGTTTTGTGACTACAATTCCCATCATCCCTGGCCACTGGTCCTGCTAGCTAGGGTAAGGTTACCAGATTCCCCCCCCCCAATGAATCTGGGAACAGTTTTCAACTTCCTACTAAACAGATGGATTTGGTCAGGGGACTGATTTGTAAATCCGGGGACTGTCCCCGGGAAACGGGGACATCTGGTAACCTTAAGCTAGGGATCATGGGAGTTGGAGGCCAAAAACATCAGGAGGGCCGAGGTTGAGGAAGCCTGACATAGGGTGTCAGTCAACCAGCTGAGCACACAGAAGCGCCTGTCACCTTCACTATACAGGTTTCGACAGATGTTGAAGATGCACTTCTTTACTCTGGCCTTTCACACCTGAGGTGTTTTCAATTTGTTTTGACTGTTTTTAATACTGAATTTTAAATTCTGGTCATCCTGGGACCTGCAGGTCATAGCTGCCAAGTTTTCCCTTTTCTCGTGAGGAAGCCTATTCAGCATAAGGGAAAAACCCTTAAAATAAGGGATAACTTGGCAGCTATGCTGCAGGTGAAGGACAGGCAAATAAAATAAAATAAATAAATAAATAAATAAATAAATAAATGCCTCAAGTAGAGAAAATAAGCTGTGTGGCTTAGTATGTGTATTTCCATCCTTCTAGAAATCTTTCACCCTGTTATTAAAAAAATACAAAGAAAAAGCATAGAATTGCAGGTAACTATGGATCCCACTTCTTTTGAATTTTTGCATATGGGCAAATTACATGAAGCTTAATAATATAAGCCTCTGTGAATTCCACAAACACACACATTTTTGAAGTCTAGTAGACTGATGCTGGAAAATTCTCTTCTCTTCAATTTCATACATTATCAATGACAGCCACCCTCCACCTCCTTGTGGGCTACTCTTACTTTCTAGATGCTAACCAAGGGGGCAGATGTATTTTCTGATGCACAGTCATGGATGGCCTTTGACATAAAATGTTTTACAGATAGAGGACACACACCTACACAAGCCACAGGTGGCCAGAATACCAGACCTCTGGCCCTATTGGTGATCAGGTTGGAATAATGGACTATGATTACAAAGTTATGGCGCACAATAACTCAGCTGGAGCAATAAATTCAATGCTCAGAACAGCTGCACAAAAGTAATGAGTGGGTAAAGACAGCCTTTATCTTGACTGTGGTCCCAGCCAGAAAGAGGAAGTGAGCCTTTTGACAGAAGGGAAACTACCATCTTTTCAATCTGGGCAAGTCGTGCAAGGTGCTATAAGACTGAACTCCAGGTCTCTAGACCTGTGGTCAAAGCTAATAACTGGAAGCACGCATACTAAAGCAGGAGAAGAGGTAAGTGTTGAGGGATCTCAGACTGATTGGCTTTCCCCCAGACTGCAGAATGACTACATAGAAGCTCACAAATATCCTGCTGACAGCTCTTTGGCTACTTCTCTTCAAGTGCCCCAAAGCAGAGGGAATTGAGGTATTCAGTGAAGGAAGTATGGGGGTGCATAAAAATAGAATCTTCAAATTAGCCCTAAAGTATGATAAAAGTAAGTACAGATACACTGGCTGGCTGAAGCTTTCACAATGTAAAATATGCACTTCTGTGAATAACGAAAAATGCAAAACTTAAAAAATAAATCAGGCTGGCATTGATACAGGCTTACTTTTAACTTATCACATTTTAATGTATTTTAGACTTTAAGTTAATATCTGCTTTACAGTGTTACCCACCTTGGCTCCCAAGAACAAGGCTACAGACAGCAGCATGCCAGATTAACATTTTGATAGGTCAGCAAATAGCTTGTGATTTCACATTAATAAAAAGCCACAGAATTGTGAAACCAACCCTTGATCTTGTCTTCTTATCCCTATTAGAACATGAGCTAGACTGGCTGTATCGGTGTAGCAAAGTACGTTGAAATAGACATGAGCCTATCCTGGGCCCTACTTAATTGCCTTCTTTGAATTCCTTCCACAATGGTTCTGAAACTCAAAAGCTTTCAATAAATACACATAATGTAATATAGCATAACACATAACATTTCCAGACTGACATTTCCCCCCGTATATTTGTGCCTGGCTGTCCTCCCCAATCCAGCAAGTTTCATTTTATCAGTGTTTCCCCATCAATCAGGGCCAGCAAGACATTCTTCACAGCAGGCCTGATGTTTTCCTATGACAGTTAACTGAAAAGTAGTCCTTGGGGGTCTTCTTTTCATGGATACAAACAAAAGACAGTTCAGGGAGCTGATACAGATCTACAAAATCAGCTTACGTGCCAGGAAAACAAAGGAAGAGGCTAACCAGTTAAAAAAATAAAGCATTTGTTCCTGCAGATGTGACAAATCCCCTAAAAGCATTAGGCACCATCTACTGGGAAAGAGGATGCCAGGCAAGATTCTTATTTTCTCTAAATTCTCTGAACTCTTTTTAAAGGAAACAAATACTAGTACCCTATTTGAGGGCAGGCAGTCTAAGGAAATACAATGATTCCTGTCTCCCTGAGTTGAGTAGAATCGTTCCTTTTCCTGTAGGATTAGACCTACTAGCTTCCTATGCACAAAACTGAGGAACTGCTTGTGGGCATTTACTTCTGGTGCTAACAATTGTCTCTGATAATATACCCAGCCTACCTGTGTGCCTCACCTGGGACTTTGAATATATATGTATTGGTCCCTTCTCCTGCCCCCAAACAAAATAATATAGGACGGTATTCAGCTAAATAGTTGCATTAGTGCAATGGGACCCCAACCCCTCTCCTCCCCCTGTGCCTCCCCTCCATCACACAGTGTTACAAAGGGGGAGAATGTTCTGCTGCACAAGGAGAAATTCTTGCACCAACAGAATATTCACCTTAGCACTATGGGGTATACAATCCATCCTGACTAAATTACTATTTTATAATACCTATCAAGGCTGCAGCAATCCAGGGACCCCAGATAAGATCTGAAGGTGCTAACCAAAAGGAGGGAGAATATGAACTCTGCTTGCCTTGCCACTCTTCTGTCCTTGCCCCACCCCTTTCTCCAGTTCCCTCCTTTGTAACAAAAGCGCTGGCTCTTTCATGCTAGAAAAGAGAGCACCACACATCACAGTGTTTAGCACAGAGATGGACTATGGTAGCTTAATGTGCAAACTTGCTTATACAGTGGTACCTCGCAAGATGAATGCCCTGCAAGACGAATTTTTCTCGCAAGACGAATTCATTTTGTGAAAAATTCGTCTTGCGAATCGCGGTTTCCCATAGGAATGCATTGAAATTTAATTAATGCGTTCCTATGGGCAAAAAAAGAAATTTCAATGCATTCCTATGGGAAACCGGGATTCGCAAGACAATTTTTTCGCAAAACAAATTGACTCGCAGACGAATTAAATACGTCTTGCGAGGCACCACTGTATAAGTGAGAAGGCATAGCCTTCATCCTTCCCCTCACTCTCCATGCTACCAAACACAGTGCCTGCAGTGGCCACTAGGAAAGGCAGTCATAATATGCTGCACAGGTCAAGGTAGCAGCTCTTTAGGTATTTGAAAATGGCTACCCTATCTCCTCTCATTCTCTTTTCCAGGCTAAACGTACACAACTCCCTCAACAGTTCCTCTTCTGCACATGCTCTAGCTTGTCAAAATCCTGTTGACTCATGTTGAGCTTGTGATCTATTAAGACCCCTAGATCATTTTCACAACTACTACTGGCAAGCCAGGTGTCCCCCAATCCTGCCTAAGTGCAGAACCTTACATTTCATAGGATTATAGAGTTGGAAGGGATCCTTAGCATCATCTAGCCCAACTCCTTATTGAAATTTTGTTAGTTTTGGCCAATTCTCTAATCTGTTAAGGTCATCTTGAATCCCAATTTTGTATTTTGCAGCATTAGGTACCTCTCCAAGTTTAGTGTCATCTGCAAATTTAATTGTCACCCTCTCAATTCCTTCATGCAATTCCTTCATGCAGGACAGAACTCCATGGCACCTGACGTCACTTTTTTCCTGGATGATGAGTAACCATTACTGAACACTCTTTGGGTTTGGGTGCTACAAATCCATCTAACAATAACCTTGTCCAGCCCACATTTTACCAACTTCTCCATAAGAATCTCATGGGGGACTCTGTCGAAAGTCTTAGTGAAATCAAGCTACACTACATACACAGCATCCCCTTGATTCACCAGGCTCGTAACTTTCTCTCTATACATAAAATGCCAAAATCCCCCATGATATTCTTGCATACAGGTGCCTCCTTCCCACAAACAAGGCAAGCAGTTATTGCAATGGGTCCATGTGGTACATGTCCTTCCCTGTAGGGGGAAACTCACTGTAAGACTAACCCCTGCCATGCATCCTGACAAGGAAGATCAGGGTATTCAGAATGCCTTGTAGGCAGGACAAAGAGCAGCAGAAGAGAACTGCCTGGAAAGCTAGAATTCTCACTTCCACCTGTTCTTATGGGAAAGAAAACCATTGCCAGTCAGATGCTTGCTGTTGGCTTGACCAGATACAAGCCAGCTAGGCAGGCAATGACAAGAGAGCCAGCGTGCAGTTGTCTACCATTTGCTGATGGAAAATGATTGCTATGCTGGCTCTCTTGACATCACCTGCCCCATCGTTGGAGTATTTTTCCATTTAGGGTAAACCAGCAGTAACAGCTACCGTACAACCAGGATCTGTTGTTGCAAGAGCTATGTGAGAAGATGACAGCTATGATTTATTTCCTCCTCTTGGGAACTAGGGCAGATAGTAGCAGTAACAATTCCTGGTTCAAATACCCCACCATCACCATTGCCATTTCCAGTACGATTCTTTTCATAACTTAAATGGCCCTTTAACACTAGGGGATCATCCACACTTCTACTTGTGCAGGGCCTAGAAAGTATGACTTTTGAGTGGTTTTCTGCTTGACCCACTCCTTTGCAAGGGAAAATTCACTCTTTAGCAACAAATCAGAACAAATAGCAATCCAGGGAAAACCCAAATTGCCATTTGCTCTGATTGAGCACTAAAGAACAGTTTTCTCTAGAAAAAACAGCAGGACAATGGAAGTGTGGATAAAGCCTAGGTTAGAGAGTTTGGTATCTATGCAGCCTTCATAACACAAAACACAGCAATGTGAAATGAAGGTTTCTCTCTTTCTCTTTCTCTCTCTATTCTTCAGCTCTAGAAGAATGCACATTCTAGTCCCATTGCACACCTCAGTGCTAAACACAGTGCAATACTATAGCACCTACAACCTGCTGCTGCAGCAAGAAGAAATATTCATGTTCCTTCAGTGCCTATATGGAGGGCAATTGCTTTTCATTCCCAGTAAGGAGTACCCCAGAAGGGTGGCATCAAAAGAGTGGCTGTTTCCAGGTACCAAGGCAAGCTCCCAATTTTTCAATATTTTGGGATTCACCTGCCCATTCAAACCATAATATTTAGGCTTGTTTCCTGAACCCACACAAAAACCTCACTCTAGATCTAAACATCCAACTAGAAATGTTTATCCACTTCTTTGAGTAAAAACTGCTGGCAGAGTCTGCTCAGCATAGTGACTACATTCAGGGAGCACTGATTTTTGGCCTGCTGTATTCAAGGGCTGGGGAAATCACTAGAGATTATTCAACAAAAATTCAGTGGCCAGGAGCTGACTAGAATGTTATCTAGCCTCATTCTGTTAAATGTAAGTAGCACCTAGAGCAATGGAAAATCAGGGTCAGGTAAGCTCACTTCCTGGTTTTAGAGGGCTAAACTGCCTCACTAGGTGACTGAAAATATGACCTATTGTAGCTGAGCCACAGCCTGCTTCAGATCTTCCACAATCAAGTCCACATCCTCCTTGCTGGTAGCACGACCCACACTGAGACGCAAGGCGTTCTGTGCCACGTCATAAGGAATTCCGCAGCTAAGCAGGATAGAGGATGGCCTGGTGAACAAAGATAAAGTAAGTCAAGTTTAACCCCCTAAAATTCCCTACAGTGGTTCCAAGAAGTGAACAGAGGAAGGAGACAAAAATTATGCATTCCTATACTTATTTCTAAGTCTCATTAGTTTCCAATATGAGCCACAAAGAACTCTGCCCCTGTAGTGCACATTCACATCACTGTTCTTCCTAAGAATGCTGCAGGCAGACTCTGGAATATTGCCCAGGAGGGAATGTGGCTAAAAAAGGTTCCCCATCTACTGGTATGTAGAGTGGTTAGAGTGTCAGATTACAACTGGGGAGAGCCTAGGTCCCAGCTCAGACATAATTAAGTGACCTTGAGCTAGTGACTAGCTAACCTCCTCACAGGTTTGGTGTCAAAAGAAGGTCAAAGAACCGTGTATGCTGCTCTGAACACATCAAAGAATGAGGAAGAAATGTAAAAAACAAACAAATCCGACTTAACCCCAAACTAGATGCAACACCATCTAGTGTTAGCAATAAAGCTGGATGGGGACCCTGGCATGGAGGTAAGGGAGCTTTGACCCTGCTGTGGACCCTTGCCCCTGTTAATCACATTGGGGGAAAATGTTTCTATCTTCTCCAGTGGAAGCTTTCCCCCCCATGCAAATACCGGTAGTAGGCACAGGCAGCCCCATCCAGATTGGGAGCACCATGGCAGGTGAGGAGTGATTCAGTTCTCCCCCCCCCCCCATAACAGGGTGCCAGTCCAGACTTGCCCCTCATTCCTGCAGTTGTTACTTGTGTGAATGGCATCTCGATTTTGTTTGGCCCTTCACGCTTGCTATTCAGGAACCTGCTTTTGAATGTGATCCTGTGCGCATCCATGTGGAAACATGGAGTTGAAATGTATTATCTTTGGAGCAGGTATGTGAGCAAAAGCCTCTATTCTAGCACATTCTGTTCTCAGTTTTGGCTCCAGCATTATTTGGCTAATCAATTTGGACACAAGGCTTGTCATACTAATATGCTCATATGATTTTGCAGGTCTCAGACATAAAATTGAACCACAAGCATTCTAGGAAAATCTTTAGATGAAAGAAATACAATACAAGGCACTTAGGTTTCCACTGCTCTCTTCAGTATTTGAAACAAGCAGCGCACAACAGCAGGGGAGCAAGTTGCTGCTCAGACACATGATCTGTCACACTACACTGCTCTCTCTATTCAAAGGAAACCACTTGATGATATCCTAATCCTAGGCACTTAGTTGATCACCTACTTCCCTGCCCAGCTGGAACCATCCCCTGTGAGTTCCAAAAGAGTGGATGCCAAGGCAGAAGGGCCACAGCTTATGCAAATGCTGGCTTGTACGAAAGTGCAAAGAAAACACTTTCCACTAAGATACAATTACATTAACCAGCTTATGAACTTAAAGCAGATTGACCAGCTTCCATAATAAGCTCAGCTCCTGAATGAGCAGCAACAGTCTGCAACACTATCTCAGTAACCCCCTACTACTAGCACCCTTTCATGTGCTGCCCTTACCACCTGGGGGAAAAGTGGTACTGGCACTGTGGCAACTATACAACCCCTTCCACTTCTTAGTCCTGGACCAGTAGCTCTTTAAAGCCAGGAGAAGGGCAGTTCAGACAGCAAAGTGGAGGGACAGGATTAGTCTGCCCATTGTCCAGGGGCAAATGGCATGGCTTGGGTGCAGGGTGAGCGATTGTGGGAGGTGGTGTCACATGTCTCTGCCAGTCTTCTCATAAAGCAGGAGGATTTCACGTTTGAAAATGGAAAACGTTCCTTTTGTACATCTTTGGGGGGCAGGAGGGAAGACTATAAGATGTAAGGGCCGGCGTTACTGTCATAGGGTGGAATTCAACATTGTGCTCTTCCAGTCATTCTGCCTACACAAGCATTTCAGCTTGCCAGACAAAACAATCCCTCCTTCTCCACCCACTGTTGTGGGGTTCTCCTGACTCCCCTCCCTGAGCCAATTTTGGGGCACATGGTGGGAGATGGGAAAGTTTCATTGTGCAAGTCCTTGTGCAAGGCTGCTGCTGACAGGGCAGGTTAGGTGAATCCTATTATTGTCACACACACACACTATTACTACCATTAAGAAGCAGAGTTCCCTGAGGAGGTGGGTGAGTACAGCTGTTGCACCCTTTGCTTTCACTTTTCTACATCAGATGGATCTGTCCCCTCCAGCCACAGAATGCCCAGTTTCCCAACATGGTTCCTTACCGGTCACCCTTCTCGGAGTGGCATGCAGCACCAACACTGGCAAGCAAAGTCCTACAGTGAGATAGCACCAGCCGACCTGCAGAAAACACAAGACATAGCCATGCCAGGAAATACCCAAAGACCTAGTGGAGGAAGGAACCCATAGAATCGGTTTTCAACCTCCCCTCACGGCAATGCTTATCCCACCTACACTTTTGCTAGAACTGGCTTCTCACTAAAGCTGGAGGGGTGTGTGTGGAAATAAACAAATGCAAAAGTTGATGCACATCATACATATAAAATTGTCAAATGCAAATCTGAACAGGCAAAGTAGGGTTTTAATGACAAAAAGGTTTAATAGATAAAATCAGGATGTGGCTTTTACAATTAGAATCCCTCCTGAGATAAATATGAAATTCATGCTGAAATTATAAAAAAGCCAAAGCTTAAAACTCATTTCCTTTGTTTACAGTGGTACCTCCAGTTACGAACTGAATTCGTTCTGGAGGTCCGTTCTTAACATGAAACTGTTCTTAACCTGAGGCGTGCTTTCGCTAATGGGGCCTCCCGCTGCTGCCGCCACATGACTTCCGCTCGCATTCCGGGGCAAAGTTTGCTACCAGGAGTATCTACAGTGGTACCCCGGGTTACAAACACTTCGGGTTACAGACTCCGCTAACCTGGAAGTAGTATCTCGGGTTAAGAACTTTGCCCCAGGATGAGAAAAGAAATCGTGCGGCGGTGGCATGGCGGAAGCAGGAGGCCCCATTAGCTAAAGTAGTACCTCAGGTTAAGAACGGTTTCAGGTTAAGAACAGACCTCTGGAACGAATTAAGTTCGTAACCAGAGGTACCATTGTACTTCCAGGTTAGCGAAGCTCGTTACCCGAAGCGTTTGTAAGGGGGGTGGTACGTAACCCGAGGTTCCACTGTATTTGCAAAATTTCACAATTTGTAATTTCTTTGAGCAATTACAAAACCAATTTCCAATACCATATTTTAGCATCTCCCCACTCTCCCTCACACAGGAGCAGTCTGGTCTTCATTTGTTCTGAAACTATCTTAAGAGCAATGCAGTCTTGAGATCTATAGACAGGATTAACACGTGGTTATTTGTTGGTCACCGAGGAAGTTGTAGGCAAAAAAAAGAGAAAAACCTAACGTAGACTAACAGCAGCCATATAGGAATGGTGAAAATTTAGAGCCGTAGGGGATACCTTTTAGTCCTGAGCCCATGACAGAAAAGTTACAGGTGTTGCACAGTCGCCTTGAGCCTTTCAGTCTGCAGTTAAAATAAACTCCTTGCTCTTCAAACGCGGCCTAAAATGTGCAAAAATAATACTTTCAAGAAATGTTTGTTAATGATTGCCCTCACTTCACTATCCCCCAGCTTAGTGTTTCTACAAAGGAAGGCAGCAAGAAGAAAGTGCCATACAATTCTGTCTACAAACAGGGGCCAATCCTCCCTTCCCTATGCAAAGATTGCAGGCCAAACCAGAACATAGGCACCCAGAGAACTCACTTCAAGTCTCTCTTCCAGGTAATCCCGGACCTTCCTCATGTGAGCTTCATAAACCTCACAGTACCTGCTCACCAAGTCTGCTGCCTGCAAAGTAAGACAATAAGCATACCATGTTTTTCAGTGGCTGCAACAAGAGACAGAACCATGAAGGGAATGATGATTCCCATAGAATGTCCCCATCCAGACAAATGAAAACAGATCAGGATATTAGATGGAGTACTGAAATGGGTAGGCAATCTGAATGGAATCACCTTTTGTGCCTATTCATAATGTGATTCCTTTGGTCTGACAGTGATTTGTCAGAGACCAAGGAAAGTCTACATGGCACAATTTTGCATAAGCCTCTCTCTCTAGAGCACACCTGCAAGGTCCCCACCACTCTCAATCAACTAAAAGAAAACCCATTAACCATATAACTATATACTGTACCTGCAACCTCAGTGACATAAGCTCTCTTCATATGTTTACTCACCTGATCTACCATAGTTCTAAATTGCGTGGGGGCAGCCTACAGCGATAGTAAAGGCTCCCTGCTTTAAAACCGATTCCTCTATGGTGCACTGTTTTAATACACTGTTTACTGGGGGGGGGGGCAATTTGGCCAAAAGGGCAATAGCAGGAGCTGGGAGGAACTACCCAACCCTGGACATGGGGCTAAATATACTGACCCACAGCTCCTTGTATATATGTTGTCCCTTTGTGAAAGCAGCACATGAAGAGGGCTACTAGAGAAAATCTGGACATATTCTCCAACAGACCCTAAAACTGTGGCTGGGTGTTGTGTTATTGAGAACACTTTCCCCTCAACCCACCCCCAATGTATATAGGCCAACTTGATGTACCTTTCTTGTTCTGGCATGCTATTCACATAAAGCCGCAGGGAAAACTGTAAAGTTTAGCTGTTTGCTCTGAAAAATATGCCTAGAAGAACAAACTCTAGTATTTCACCAAGTCTTCAATAACCAGATCTTCACAATGATGGGAAACAACCGGAATTTACAGTAAAGCATTTGTAAGCATCCTTGTCTCCTATCAATGTCCCACTGTGACACAAACAGGCCTGAAAGGCAGATTTAGAACTTTTGCTCCATAGGTCAAATAGCAACTCCACCTCTGACATGAGAGCGCAAGGGTGTGGGGGAAGAGAAGCACCAGCACAGATAAGCAAAGCCTTTAAATTATTGTAAGAAGAATGTTGGGTTGAAATCTGAGCCTTGCTCCCAGGACAGCATCTCATGTTGAATCCATAACTGTCATTTTTAGCCCTCATCACTTCTGAGCTTACCTTGCCAAGGCCAGCAATCATTGGTGTATTCTCAGTCCTAGAACAGAGAAGTGCAGTGTGAATTTATTCCTAAAGCATAATAAAAGTGACATAAGCACAGGGGCTATATCTACTTGGGTAACTAGCATAAAGCAGGGACTGAAAATGGTGCTACTGCATGATATGAGCTACTGCTCCTGAGTTACTCAGTTGTGGGGGGGGAGGAGATCTGGTCTTTCTTGTTATCTGAATGTGACTTAGGAAGCTCAGGTGCTGCCTTATACCAAGTCAGACCACTGGTCCATTGAGCTCAGTATTACTGACTAGCAGTAGCATTCCAAGGTTTCAGGCTGTGGTCTTTCCCAACTCTACCTGGAGATGTTGGGGACTGAACCTAGAATCCTTTTGCATGCAAAGTGTGCGCACACTAGCACTCAGCCACAGCCCATGGCGTAAACCCTACATTGCATTTCCCAGCAGCTTATCCTGAAACTCTTCACACTTTGCCAAATGAGAAACATGATACGAAAGGGAAAGGTTTTCAAAAGCTGAGCCTTTCACTCACTAATCTATGCATCCTTGGAGTCTCAAAGAAAACTACCTTAAAAAAAACCTTCTTGGTGTCTTCTCTCGCAGCCCCTCACCCGCGTGAAGAAGAGGAATATGGGCTACCCACATATTGCTCCCACATCCAAGAGAGGTCCCCACCTTACTTGGCCTCTCCCTGGATTAAGTGGCTCCCTCTGTGCCCTCATCCTTCTTACCCAGGACGGAAGTTCCGTTCCTGCCCACCTCCAAACAGCATGGGATGGAGAGGATTGGTGACACCAGGGCCTCGCACATACAGCGCTCCAATACGCGGGGCATAGAACTGCAATGATAAACCACAAAGCTAATGCCTCCAGACAAGAACTAAGAGGTGTGTCCAACAGGAAACTGAGGTGCTTTGACCACATAGAAGTAAGGCTGATAAGAGCAGAGAAGCAAACATTAATCCTTGGGGAAATCATGGTTGCCCATGGGAGAGAAGTATGGGTGAATCCTATGCTCACTGCTACCCCTCCCCCTGGACTATTTCACACACAACAGAAGAGTTTCCTGTGTTTTCTCCCCCTGTTCATGTGACAGGCATTTGTGTGCTTCAAAAAATACATGATAAACATGTTCCCAGATGCCACAGTTATTAAACTAATTACGCCTGGAGATTAACTTGACTCATTACTTGGCTACTGGCAAAATAAATAAATAAATGAAAAGCTGTTTTTGAATACTGTAATGGAAAGTGATGTTGACACACTGGACACCTCCTGCTGTGGGTCATGCTCTCCTGCGCAATGTGAAAATGTGGACAAATTCACTCAACATTGTTCCCAGATTGCCATCTGGTGGAGAAGCTGTTTAGTTGCATTGCATCCTAAGGAGCGAGGTAGACTGTCCACTATGTTTTTAGGTGTCCCAAGAGTTCACGATGAAAATAAAAGACAATTTAAACAACATTTTCTGCATTCCTGTGCAACCATGCTAGATGCATAGGCTGCAGAGAAGAGGGCCAAGATACTGATCAGGGCAGAGTTTACATTACAGTCACCATATGACAACCTGCATGGCAGCTGTAGCAAAATACAATTGTCAGCAGCAAGTAAAACAACAATGGTTCTCAATTTTAAAAACCCTGACAAACTGGTGCTCTAGCACATGGAATCTCCCAAAGTTCACAAAAGGCCAAATTGAGATGGCCTCATTGTTTATTCTTTCTGTGTACATATTGTGCACTGTTTTTATGAGAGTAAGGAAACAAGGAAAAACTTTTGGAAACCAGGATGTAGATAGCATTAGACACATTTATTAAACAACATAAGAAAAACACCTTTAGCCCTAATAGAGTCAGTCGGCAATCCTGCACAATGAGAACTGTGAGTGAGAGAACCAATCATGAACACCAAAAGTTTTTACAGCCAGCTTTCTGCCATACAAAGCACCTCTGGATTATGGTCATTGCCTAGTTCTCAGAATGATGGCTGGTGTTCAGGGAGCCCTGATACGTTCTTTCTTATTTTTCTCTCATCTCACGCAGGATAAGAGATGTCCATGCATCTAGGTCTGGCATCCCCAAACTTGGCCCTCCAGATGTTTTGGGACTACAACCCCCATCATCCCTAGCTAACAGGACCAGTGGTAAGGGATGATGGGAACTGTACTTCCAAAATATCTGGAGGGGCGAGTTTGGGGGTGCCTGATCTAGGTCATCTCCCAACATGGTAAATCCAATACCCATTGAGCAGAGAGTTGCTGTCAGCCCAGAGTCATCCTTTATTGTTGATAAAACATTTAAAGGATGACTCTAGGGGCTGACAGGAACTCTCTGCTCAATGGGTATTGGATTTACCATGTTGGGAGATGACCTAGATGCATGGACATCTCTTATCCTGCATGTAGAAACTACATTGTAGGCCGAAGAGAGAAGCACCATACCTTGTGCCCCACAATAGTGAGGTAATCCACTCCCAGATCCTGCACGTCCACTTGACCTTTCCCAATCATCTGTGCTGCATCTGTGTGCACCAAGATCCGTGGCAGACCAGATGCCGTTCTCTTCCGATTGAGAGCCTGAATCCGTTGGCTGAGTTCGGAGATGGGCTGATAGAAGAAAACACCATCAGGAGGTATCATCTCACCAGGAACACAAGTGTTCTGGCTCTCTCTTTTGCTACTGCCCTACTGGCTGGCATAGGATGCCTTCACGGAATTACTTGCATGGAAAGCTGATGGTTGCATTTGAACTGTTATTGATGGTATTATATGGCTTTATTGTTATGTAGTACAACTGCCCCACCTTTGTGATCAAGCATTTGGTGTAACTCAGCTTCCAAACAAAGGACACCACATATAAACTCCACAGAACACACAACCCTACACAGGGAGACCATGGTTCATGGCATAGGGCTATGTCTCCAGAGAGCAAAACCTGTAATTCCAAACTACATTGGGGGAGCAATGAGGTGACAAAAATTGTAGAACTAAAGGTTTTGCTATACAGTAGACCTGTAATTTATGTACCGGTATATTTAACATGTGCACATTCAGCTTTAGGCTCTTGGCAAAAACAAAAGATTAAAAGGGGGCAGAAAGAGGAGAGGGCATCTGGAGGGAAAACTTTGGCAATCCCACCTGGTGTTGCATCCAGTGTGTTTTGACTATACATGATTTTGGCTTTATGCACTATCCCCAGAACCTAAACCCCTGTGTAAATTGTGGGGCTTACTGTATACCTAAAACATACTGAGATTGAAAGTTGGTGGAGTGAAAGGAGATTGTAATTATTTTGGGGGAGCATCAGCTCCCTCTCATTGGCTCTTGGCATCATCTGACCACATATATGAACCTCATATCCTTAAACATGTAATAAGAACTGAAGGCCCAACTCACCATGATAACCCCAGTTTCATTATTGGCCAGCATAATGGAAACTAGACATGTAGTTGGACGGATTGCTGCAACAACTTCATCGACTTCCACCTGTCCTGTCACTTTGGACACGGGGACAAAAGTGGCTTCTGTAAATCAGGATGCAAAAAAAGATGTTGACCCCATAGCTCGGTGCATTCATCAGCAGTTACTATGTATCTGGCAGCAGTGGAGAAAGTCACAGGGAATAGCAGACCTATTGCTAGGCAACAGGCAAGCGCTCCTTAGTCTTGGGAGATTAAGATATGGCTGTCATAAGGGAATTTGGGAGGAAGTGGCTGTTGGCTTAGAAGCAGCATTTAATGAAAGAGGCAGCTGAGCAAAAATGGATTTTCCTGGAGCTCAGTTGGATACTTGGAAGATAAGAGAGGAGGAAGCTGAGGGGAAACGCTGCATGCTGTTTAAGTCTCTTCAGTTTGCAAAAGCCCCCACTAAGAGCGCTGACCCTCATACTGAGTTCTGCCATGATCCTGCCCAACTGGAGAAGCACCAGAGATTAAACCTAGGACCATTTGAACACATGCAGTGATAAGACCACTTAACAGCCAGGTTAGGAATGCCATCTCTGACTCCACGTGTTGGTCACTTTTTGACAGGCGAGAAGGATAGGATAGGATAGGATAGGATAGGGAAATGATGCAAAGAAATGAATTTGAATTAAAGGTTCAGGTAAAGGTAAAGGGACCCCTGACCATTAGGTCCAGTCGTGACCGACTCTGGGGTTGCGGCACTCATCTTGCGTTATTGGCCGAGGGAGCCAGCGTACAGCTTCCAGGTCATGTGGCCAGCATGACAAAGTCGCTTCTGGTGAACCAGAGCAGCACACGGAAACACCATTTACCTTCTCGCCAGAGCAGTACCTATTTATCTACTTGCACTTTGACGTGCTTTTGAACTGCTAGGTTGGCAGGAACAGGGACCGAGCAACAGGAGCTCACCCCGTCCCGGGGATTCAAACCACCGACCTTCTGATTGGCAAGCCCTGGACCATTAGCACCACAGTGAAAGTACTGCTGAGCCAGCTTTAGACAGCTCACATTCGGAGTAAGCAATAAAAAGACAGTATACCAAAAAAAACCCTACATGGATCACTGCTTTGTCGTGGCGAAGGGGCTTGAATAACTCCAAGAAGCAGGGCCGCCCAAGACGAACAGGTCATAGCCGAGAGTTTAGACTAAATGTGATCCACCTGGAGAAAGAACTGGCAATCCACTCCAGTATTTTGCCAAGAAAACTCCATGGACATAAAAAAGGAGAACCTTTGAGAAGGAAGTGAGTGTTTCCAAGGCATGCTCTGGTTCACGTAGAGTCAAACACGACTAAGATGACTAAACAACAATACCAAAAAAAAGTAGTATTTGCTACTCAGAAACTAAAATTGCTAAATAAAAAAGAGAGAGCTTTTGCCTAAGCTGAATCCGACTAGTGCGTATAATTTATCGGCAATCTCTGACTACCTACTACAGTATACTCACCAGCCTCATGCTCTTTCACTAGGTGCTCCACAGGGAGACGGACTGAGTCATGCTCAATGCAAGATGTAATTAAATGTGGACACATCCCCAGTCTCTTTTCTTTATCTTCTCTTGGTCCATCAGAACTTTGCTGGTTGCTTTCCTTAAAATGCTTCACTACAGTGTGGATCACTAAATTGTTTGCCTGAATGGAAAAAGGAGGGATACAAATCCCAATCTCTTTTTATTTATTTATTTATTTATTTATTTATTTATATAACAGAAAATAACAAAAAATAGTCAAGAAATAATAGTACACTTACATACATACATGTCCATCATTTACTTCGTACATACAAATCTATATTATTATTATTCCTAATAGTAATTTCCAAGGTTAAAATCCCAGAAAAACTAAAACTTGGCAATTGTGTCCAGAAGGAGAAAAGCGAAGAAGAGAGAGAAGAAAGAAAGAAGAAAGGGAGAAAAAAAAAGAATTATAATGACAATAATAGTAATAGTAATAATACTATTATAAATAATAATGTTGGTAGTTATCAAAAACGAAAAGGGAATCACCGAAGAAAAGGAAGAGAAAGAAACAAACAAAAAAAAAAAGAAAGAAAGAAAGAAAAAAGAAAAAAGGAACAGACAAAGGAAAGAGGGAGGTAGAACCTGATTGACTGATTCAACAGTCATACCTTACTTAATTACATTTTCTTCTTCTGTCGCTTCCACCGCGCTTTGCACAGCATTTCACTCTTCTACATTTCTATATCTTGTCCTCTTGGTGTTTGTTGCACTGACTTCTGTTAGCATTCCTACACAGTTATTCTAAGCACAACCATGTTCTATTGCCCATTCCTATGTTCTTTAGATAGTCATTTAGACACTCCCACTGTTCCCTAATTTTATCTCTAGATTTATTACGAATCAGATCAGTTAATTTTGCCAGCTCTAGATATTCGCAGAGTTTATCAACCCATTCTCCTCTCGTTAGTATCCTAGGTTCCTTCCAAGTTTTAGCAATAATCATCCTTGCTGCTGTTGATGCATAGAGGTATACATTAGTCTTGTCTGGAGGTATTTCCTTATTAAGAATTCCTAACAAATAGGCTTCTGCTTTTTTATTAAACGGAACTTTAATTAATTCTTGAATTTCCCGGTGGATCATTTCCCAAAATGTTTTAATTACTGGGCATGACCACCACATATGATACAATGTTCCGATAGCTTGCTGGCACCTCCAACATTTGTTATTGCTATTTTTATTTATTTTGGCTATCCTTTCAGGCGTTAAATACCACCTATAGTGTATTTTCATAAAGTTCTCTTTTAAGGCATAGCAGGCTGTAAAGTTAATTTGTTTGCTCCAAAATTCTTTCCATTTTTTATATTCAATCGGATGACCTAGATCTTTCTCCCATTTTTCCATATAATTATTCTTTATTTCTTGTTCCCATTCTTGTTCACTTAGAAGTCTATACATTTTCGAGAGGGTTTTTTCTTTGCTGTTAAGAATTTCTGACTCAAATCTCGTTTTTATTTCTCCAAATCCTCTTTCCTTTATGTCTTTATCAAATGTGGCTTTTAATTGATAGTATTCCAACCAGGATATTCCTTTAGTCTTGAGATCTTCGTATTCTTTAAGTTTTATACTACCATTAACCTTTTCAGTAATTTCTCTGTACGTGGGCCAAACCTCTTTTTTATAGCATCTTAATGTGGCATTCGCTTCCACAGGTGATGCCCACCAGGGAGTTCTGTCTATAATTTTATCTTTTGTCCTCTCCCAAACCTCCCATAGGGCCCTCCTTAAAGTATGGTTTTGAAATTCTTTATTTTTCTTTCCTTTTTCGTATAGCAAGTAACCATGCCATCCGAAGATCTTATTTACACCTTCTAGTTCCAAAATATCCAATTTTTTTAACATTAGCCAATCTTTTATCCAGGTCCAGCAGGCTGCCTCAAAGTATTTTTTCAAATCCGGTAGGGCAAATCCTCCGATCTCTCTAGGATTCGTTAGTATCTCTGCTTTCATCCTTGCCTTTCTCCCCTGCCATATGAAGTCCGTCAGATCTTTTTGCCACTCTTTTAAATATTTAGTTCCAATTAGTATGGGGATGTTTTGAAACAGAAATAAAATTTTTGGTAGAATCACCATCTTGATCATAGATACCCTACCCCAAATAGATAAATTCATACATTTCCATTTTGCCAGTTTTCCCTTTACTTCTTTCCATTTCTCAATGTAATTATCTTTCAATAAATTTGTATTTTTGTTCGTTATCTGGATACCTAAATAATTGACTTTTTTTTCAATTTTAATCCCTGTTATTTTTTCCAATCTCTCTTGGTCTTTGGCTCTCATATTTTTCGTTAACATTTTAGATTTGTCTTTATTTAACCTAAATCCTGATACCTCTCCAAATTTCCCCATCTCAATCATTCCTGTTACAATTCCTTCCTCCGGGTTTTCTGTCATGATAATTAAGTCGTCGGCGAACACTTTAGTTTTAAAACAGTAAGCTCCCGACTTTATTCCTTTGATTGCATTGTTTTTCCTAATTGCTATCAGTAGGGTCTCCAGGGTTGTGATAAATAACAGGGGGGACAGGGGGCAGCCCTGTCTTGTGCCCCTCTCTATGTTAAATTCTTCGGTAATTTCATTATTTATAATTATCCTTGCTCTTTGTTCTCTGTAAATTGCTTTAATTCCCCTTAGAAACCTTTGTCCCAGTTTTAAATTCTCACAGGTGTTTATCATGAAGTCCCAAGACACACGATCGAAGGCTTTTTCAGCGTCCACTAAAAGCATTGCTGTTTCCATGCTTGGTTTAGAGTCTAGGTATTCCATTAAGTCAATAATCACCCTAATGTTGTCTTTTATTTGCCTCTCGGGGAGAAAGCCCGCTTGGTCTTTACCAATTATCCTAATTAATACACTCTTTAATCGATTTGCTAATATTCCGGAAAATATCTTATAATCAATATTTAGTAAAGATATCGGTCTGAAGTTCTTAACTAATTTCACACTTGAGTCTCCTTTGGGTATCAAGGTTATTAATGCTTCTTGCCAGGACCTTGGTGGTGAGCCTTTGTCCAAAATTTCATTCATTATTTCTTTTAGTCTCGGTGTCACCACTTCTTCTAATATCTTATAATATTTGACGGAAATCCCGTCGGGACCTGGCGATTTCCCTTCTTTCATTTTCTTAATCATATTTTTAATTTCTTCCTCCTGAATTTCAGCATTTAAGAGTTGATGTTCTGTCTCATTAATTTCTGGTAATTTATTTTGGGTCAAATAGTTCCGAATTGCTTTCTCATCTTTCCCTTCCTCCTTGTAGAGTCTTTTGTAATAGTTTATGAAGCTTTCCTTAATTTGTTGTGAGTCCGTAATTTCTTGATCTCCCTCCGTTATTTTGTTTATTATTCTATCATTTTGCTTTTCTTTTATTAACCAAGCTAGCATTCTCCCGGGCTTATTAGCGGATTCAAAATATCTTTGTTTCGTCCAGAGTATTTTATTTTTAACTTCACTGTTTACAATCTCTGAGAGGTGGTTTTGTAATCTCTTCACATGTTGTCTTAGTTCCTCATTATTTGGATCTTTTACTAAATCTTTTTCTTTATCTCTTATTTGTTTATTCATTTCCATTATACCTTTCCCTTTTTCTTTTTTTATGTTTGTCATTTGTTGAATACTAAACCCTCTCATGTAGGCTTTACTTGCCTCCCAAATTATTTTCCTATCTGTATCCTGTCTTTCATTTATTTCAAAATATTCTTTCAAAGTCTCTTTTGCTTTTTTTGCTCTTTGTTCATCTCTCCAGATCTCATCATTTAATCTCCACCTTCCCCTCGTGTTATTCCCGAACTTCATTTGGATCAGTACCGGGTTGTGATCTGATATCGATCTGTTCTGTATTTCTGCTTTTTCTAACTTCAACATTAAATTTTTCGTTAACCAGATTGAGTCTATTCTTCCCCCTGACCTATTGGCCTCGGAATAATGTGTGATATCTTTTACCGTGGGGTTTTTAGTTCTCCAGGCGTCATACAGCTCAAAGTTCTCAATTAATCGGAAAAAAGAGAGAGGCAGTTTACCCGAGTTGCTGGTTCTATCTTTGGATGTTCTATCCATTTCCATGGAAATGACCCCGTTCATATCCCCCATCAGTATTATGCTTTCCCCCATGTAGTCCCATATCCTCTCCTCAACATTTTGGAAAAACTCGTCTTTCCTAGTATTTGGGGCATAAATCCCTATTACAATCACCTTCCCCGCCTTGGAACATATCTCCACTCCTATTATTCTCCCTTCTTCATCACTAAATAGCAACTGCGGTTTCAGTGATGGGTTAATATATAACACCCCCCCCCTTTTTTTCTCCTTTCCTGCTGTCACAAAATCTAGTCCCAGCCTACTATTCTTTAGAACTCTCACGTGATTATTACATATATGTGTCTCTTGCAAACACACTATGTCACATTTTTTCTTCTTCAGTAAATGTTCTATTTTGTTTCTTTTGAATTTCCCATTCATCCCGTTCACATTCCACGATAAACATTTCATCCTTTACAGAACCTTTATTATTATTATACTAATATGGGCTACTTTCACGTTCTTCAGACTTTAATCCTCACCTTAGGATTTCAGAGGCAGGTCCAGAAAATCAAAGACAAAAAATTGGTTGCCCCCCCCTCCAGTTACTCAACCGAAAAGGGAAGGAATACAAGACAAATTAACATTAACCAAGAAACAACAACAGAAAAAAAAGAAAAAAGACAAAAAAGACAAAAAAAACAAAAATAAAAAAAATAAAACACCAACTGTAAAGTTAGGTACGGAAATCGAAAAAGGCAGGGTGATCTATTCCCCCTGAAGTTGAATTTATCAGTATAAATCATCTATTTTGATTCAAAAACCACTGTAGTTCTTATTCCAGTAGTTTTTCTCCACCTAATTCGTCACAATACTTCCTCCAAAAGCTCTTTGTGTCTTCTACTGATTTAAAATAACGTCTCCTCTCCTTATAAGTAAACGAAAGTCCCTCTGGGAGTTCCCATTTAAACAATATGTTGTTATTCCTCAGCGCCGTCGTTAAAAATTTATAATTGTCCCTTTTTTTCAATATACGAACTGGAGTCTCTTTCATTATCTCAACCCCCCTTCCTTCTATAGTTAGTGGGTCAGTCCTGCTTTTTTGTAAGAGTTTATCCCTCAACAGTCTTGAGTTCAGAAATAGTAAGCAGTCTCCCGGACCCCTCCTTGTCTTATTTTTATTTGGTCTTACTCTGTATATTTTGTCAATGTCGAGGGTCAGGTCGTCTTCTTCTACCCCCAACCAAGCTGCCAGTTCTTTGATCAATTTAGTTGCTATTTCCTCACCCTGTGTTTCTTTCACTCCTTTCACGCGTAGAATCATCTCTTTTTGTCTCATTTCCAGCATTGCCATGGAGTCTTGAATTTCTTCTTGGATTTTCTTTAACTCGCCAACTTCTTCTTTATGCTTTTCCTGAAGCCTTTTCAATTCTCTTTGTTCCTGTTGGACTTTTTTCACTGTATCGTCCTGTTTCTGTAGTTTAATCTCGGTTTCTTGAAATGATGTTTCTAGCTCTTTAAATTTTTTAGTTTGTTGACTAACTTGTTCTGCAAGATCTATGATTAAATTTGAGTTCTTTTCAATTTTGGATCCCATAATTTCCATTTTTCCATCCATTGTTTTTATGTTTCCATCTAGACTTGATATCTTATCGCCTAGATTTTTCTCCATTCTTTCCATCAATGCTATTAGTTCTTTCATATCTGTGTTGGTTTCTCCCTCCGCAATCGAGGTTCTACGCAGTTGATTTTGTGCAGGGCCAAATCCACTTGTCGTTTGGTGTTTCTTTGAGCCCATCTGGTCTTGAGCTTTATTTCTTTCTTTATATCTTCCTTTTATTTAATTTCAGAGGGTTTTAACTTCAGAGGGTTAATTAGGCGATTTTTGCACCTGGGAACCCCCTTTGAGTTAGTCTCTAGCAATCCATATTATAGTTTTTAACTGTCCTTACTTTGGGGTATGGTTATTCTGCTTTGGATGTGTTAAGCTAAATTAGTGTTTCTCCCCTTGAATTATTTATTGTTCTTCCAGCAAGGGTTGACAGTCTTTGGTTATTTATTTTGAAATTTTGGTTAGGTTTGGGTGTCGTTTCTCAACTCACCACTGGTGTCGCTGTTGTGGGAGGTCTCTTTCTGCGCGCTTCTTTCACTGCTCTCCTCTTCCTCTTTCCTCGTTGTTCTATTGTTCTGCTGATACTGATATCGCCGGCAGTGTTTGCTGCTCTTAAAGGTATCTCCTCCCTTTTCTTTTCTCTTCTCCTCCCCCAGGCACTCTTAGTTGATTCTCAGTCTCTTAGTTTCCCAGTTGATATTATTATTTCAAGGGTCGTTGTCTCAACGGTTTCAAATTTCTGTCTTTGGAGCCCAATAGAGAAAGTGCTGTAAAGATCTCTCAATTCGTATCGTCTCTCCTCCCGTACCGTCTCACAAACTTATTCTCGCTTCCCCTGTCTCTCACTCGTTCTTGGTTGCTTTCTCGAATCCTCCAAGCCTCCAAGTCTTGTTTTCCACTATAAAAAACGTCTGTGTATATTATTTGGACATTCAGACGCTGTGCTTAGCTACGGTCCCCTTCGCACGTCTCGGTTACAATTTGTTTAGTTTGTAACACTTTTATATCTCTTCCCCCTCTCGTATCCCGCAAGTTCTCTAGCAGCTTGGCGTTCAGGTTTGTCTTTATCGCCCCTTGTTTTAGTCCTTTATCGAAGAGGGGGGTTTAAATTTGCTGTTATTAATTGTAAAGCTTAGGAGAGCTTGGCGTTCTTTTGTCGGGCTTTTCGGGCGTTTCCGCAGGCAAAGAGTTGTTGCCCTTTAGCGCCGGAGTTCCCCGCTTCCCTTTACTTTCAACCTTTCGGGGTTGAAAGCTGGGGTGTTATCAGGGCTCCCCTTCTGACGCAGCCTCGGGCTAGTGCCCTCAGGATTCCCCCCTGAGGTCGGGAAACTTACGCCTAGTCCCCGTTTTGCTTTGCCGACGTTCAATCTGCCTCAGAGGTTACCGGAGCGCAGATCTCCGCCCGAACTCCAGAGCGCCATTCCGGAAGTCCTCTACAAATCCCAATCTCATATGTTCATATGAATATCCAGATTTACCAGTGCAGTCCTCTGGAGTAGACAGTGCTGAATTTCTTACCCAAAAACTATGGTAGATCAGGGCAGACTTGTCTTTCAGTCTCAGAAGGAGCAGAGGCAGAGGACTGATTTGTAGTCATTACCTCCATGTAAGCGAATCAAATTGCAATACATGCTCCTTTGCAGGTTTTAAATAAAAGATAGAGCCATTCAACAGAAGAGGGATAGACTTTCTTTTTATCTGATGGGTGTTTGATGGGTCTTACTTGGCACTAATTAAGAATGGAGTCGCCAATGCTATGAGAAGCAAATAAAGTCAGACTCCATTGAGAAAAAAAGACAGCTAGCATGTTATGGGTTGATCTCTTAAATGACTGCCAGGTCAAAACAGTGATAGCAGCATCTCATATCTCACCTCTGTCCCACCAGAAGTGAAGATGATGTCCTGGGGTCGTCCCCCTACCATTCTAGCCAGACTTTCACGGGCTTCATCTATAATATTTTTAGCTCTTCGACCTGTGAAATCAAAGGCACATTTACCTTATTATCAAGGCAAGGTTGGGGGAAGTCTCCAAAGGGTGGCATTAGGGGAAGACTACCACCTTGAGTTCCAGGATGTAATAAAGTGATAAATAAACAAATTATTAAGTCCACCCAAATTCTGGAAGAGTTTAATTGTTTTGATAGGTAAAGGTAAAGGGACCCCTGACCATTAGGTCCAGTCGTGACCGACTCTGGGGTTGCGGCGCTCATCTTGCGTTATTGGCCGAGGGAGCCAGCGTACAGCTTCCAGGTCATGTGGCCAGCATGACAAAGCCGCTTCTGGCGAACCAGAGCAGCGCACGGAAACACCGTTTACCTTCCCGCTGTAGCAGTACCTATTTATCTACTTGCACTTTGATGTGCTTTCAAACTGCTAGGTTGGCAGGAGCTGGGACCAAGCAACGGGAGCTCACCCCGTCGCGGGGATTTGAACCACTGACCTTCTGATCAGCAAGCCCCAGGCTCTGTGGTTTAACCCACAGCGCCACCCGTGTCCCATAATTGTTTTGATACAGAATAATTATTTCTGGTAACAAGAAGAAGAGGAGAAGAGTTTGGATTTGATATCCCGCTTTATCACTACCCTAAGGAGTCTCAAACCGGCTAACATTCTCCTTTCCCTTCCTCCCCCACAACAAACACCCTGTGAGGTGAGTTGGGCTGAGAGACTTCAGAGAAGTGTGACTAGCAGCTGCATGTGAAGGAGTGGAGATGGGAACCCGGTTCCCCTGATTATGAGTCTACCGCTCTTAACCACTACACCACACTGGCCAGAAGTGCCAGATTTGGCTCTGTGTTCCTTGCATGAGCATTTATTTCAGCGAGTGCTAGAGACTGGATCACATGAAGTAATAAATTCTCTTAAGGCCATTTCAATGCAGTAACTTGAATTTAAAAAGGCATATAAAATGAGATGGATGCTTTCATAGAATATTTCCATCCAGGCTTGCTCTCACCTTCTGTGTAAGAGCTGCTCGGATTGCCCCATGCTTCATGCATGGCTTCTGTAACTGTCTCAATCACCTCTGGAGCCAGAGGGGTGGTTGCATTGTAATCTAGGTATATCTTCCTGAAGGGAACAGAATGCAATAATACTTACAAAAGAAAAAAGAATGAGATACATTAACAGTAGCACTCTTTCGGCCAAAGTTGCATCATCGGTTATGAAAAATGCTGCCCTAAGCAAACCACTTCTGAAGTCATCATTGCTACGGCCTCTCCAAAAAGATGGTACAGTGGTGCCTCGCAAGACGAAATTAATTCATTCCGCGAGTCGTTTTGTATTGTGAAAATTTCGTCTTTCGGATTTCCAATTTAAACAAATAAAAGCAAAAAAAATATGCAAAAAAATCGTCTTGCGAAGCACAGCCATAGAAAAATTTGTCTTGCGAGTCAACAAAAAGATCACAAAACGCTTTCGTCTTGTGAGTTTTTCGTTGCGCGAGGCATTCATCTTGCGAGGTACCACTGTACTGGGGTTTTGAAATAAACATAACTATCTCTCCCCAAGCTTTAAAATGTGATGCCAGTTTTTATGAATACATCATATGACACACTCACATGAATGTGAGTACTAATCTTTCAGTTTCTAGAGCTCAATCCTATGATTTTTTTACTTGCTTGGAGTTTTGCAATCCAATCTACACACATTTACTTGGAAGTAAGTTCCACTGAATTCAACAGGACTCATTCCCAAGGTATATTGTGGGTAAAATAGCAAAATCTCAGCACTTACCATTGTCAAAAAATTGTCTTCATTTTTTTAAAGTCAAGGGAAGCTACAAACCTATTTGATGAGCTGTTCTCTTCTCCATCAAAGCCAATTTTTTCTCTGTTCTCATTTCCTTTGTTCACTAGTACTTTCTTCATTTGGTTCTCTTCCATTCTCCACCAACCTATTTTAAGAAAAACACAACCCACTATGTTCCATGAAACATTAGACTTAAAATAGCACACAAATAAATTCTGACATGCCTTTGCCCATTAATGAAAAAGACACCACTACTCGTTCTGGTGTATCTTCAGGAATCAGAGACACTGACTTGCGCCCCAGATTGGAGGGCCCAGCATCACACACAAGCGCAACGTGACATCATGACATCACATGTGTGAGGCCAATGGGTATGCAATGAAGCCCAACACCACTGCCCCTTGCTTGCAACTGCAGCTCAGAACGCCACCACCTGGGCACTGCCTTACCTCCACTGGCTCTCCACAGCCACTGCAACTGCTAGGTCTTTGCCACAAGGCCTGCAGCGGAGGTTAGGTGGCGGGCAGCGGCGGCTTGAGGTGGTCCAGGCTGCATTTGTAGGCAGGGTGGTGGTGGTGGGAGGAGCCCAAGAGTAGACACACATCTTGGGAGGCTTCCTCCACCCCCTCAACATTGGGAGGGGGGGCTTGGCCTGCCTACAAATATTGAGGGGGGCCCAATCCTATAAAGATGGCACCTATGTCAGGAATATTGCATTACCATTCTGTAGAGGTACCTCCAAAGATGGAGATAAGAATCCCTCAGATTCCCTGTCTTCCTAGGATTGATATGCTATCTTCCCTGGTTTCCAGTTGGGAGACAGTCAAAGGAAGAGTCACACACATTATAAAAAAGATTTGTATATGGGAGATATGTTTTAGCACTGACAGTGGTTCTCCAGAATTCCCCCCCCCCCCGTCCTACCTGGAAAAACCAGAGATTGAAAGTGAATCTGGACCTTTTGCATGCAAAGCATGTGCTTTACACTACCAAGCTACAACTCTTCCTCAAAGGTGGATTGCCTAATGTCCCCAAGGAAGCTCATAGTGGAGAGGAAAATATTATAATTATTTATTAAATTTCTATACTGCCCTTCATCCAGAGATCACAGGGTGGTTGACAATATAAAAACACAAAAATACATACCATACATACCATACTAGCAAACAAAAACAATACTCCCCACAGTTTAAAAAGCCATAGAAAGCCAAAAATTCTAATTTGTAGTTCTATCTGCAGTGATGGTAGTTATTCTGTTATAATTTTCACCTGCTACCCCATCTTCTCTCACAGGCTCAATGCATGGGCACTGTTTATGGGCAAAGACCTGCTTCTAGCTTCAGACACTTCCAACACATTACCAGAATAAAATTTTACTGTGTAGAGGGTTGTTGAGAGGAATGGGAAAGCCTCACACTATATGAAACACCCTTAGATGTCTTGCAGTCCTATCCACAGTTGCTATCGTTCCTCTCCGTGTGCTTTTGCACTGAAACCCCACCCTTTCCATTAAGACTTTAGCCCAACCTTCTAATCCCAATGCCCTATTGTAATTAACGCTAAATACATGTACCTGAAATAACTGCTTATCTAAGCCTTGTCTCTGCTTCCCTCTCTTTCTGTCATTGCCTATATCTGGATTGTGAACCCCTTGGGGCAGGGACCTATCAGCTCCTTTTTTGTTTTGTTGCAAAGCCCCATGAACGTGGATGGCACCATACTAACATTAACACAAGAAAACAATTTATATGAGTCACCAAGTTGGTTCCTTTTATTTTATTTATACTGAGATGTTTTTACTGCTGAAATTGTGCTAAACAAAAGGGAGAACTGTTATCCTCAGCTCTTGCCCACAAGACATAAACTGAACCTCCCTTTGGACTAGGGAGCGTATATCTTAATACTACAGCCTAGAAACAAAGAGAAGAGACGACTACGGCCACCCCCGGTGAGAGAAACTCCTGTCCAATAACAGCTAAAAACAGAATGCTGGACTGCACAACCTTCCGCCTCAACGCGACCATTTTTATACAAACTTCGAGGCGCACCGACCGCATGATTTCAGCTACGAACCAATCCGCGTCCTCCAACTCACCACGTAGCTATTGGCTACTGAGGAGGCTTAACACTCCAGCCATCGACAAATCAGATCCGCGCCACACAATTCGGACTGACAGTGGCAAGGCGGGTTGACGCGTACTAGACGCAGGAGCCGAGGCATCCGCTTACAGTACTCTCTCTTCCCACTCTCACTATCATTAGTAATATGACGACAGTCTCCCGAAAGAGGGCATGGTCTATGGTCGAGTCTGGTACTGGTGTGGCTTCAGCTTCCGCCCAAGAAAGGCTATTAGTTTAATCGCGACCAGGCGGGTCGCCTCCTCAAGGACCAATCAGCTTCCTCCTCCGCTAGGGCGTAATGGCACGGCTGCGTTAGTTAACCAATCGGTTGCCTCGCACTGACGATGCCCTGCCTCCAACCTTCCCCTTAAGAAGCCAGAACCCTTCGTCTATTTGCTTTGCCTGCGCTTACTAGTTCTGCTCACCTGATGGTGGTTGGCGACTGGGTTTTTTTTTTTTGTCGTTGCCGTCGCCGTTACTTGTTCGTCCTTTTTTTCACAAGGAGGCCTCGCAGGCCCGGTTTTCGCCTCAGCTGCAAAAACGGGACCAAATATTAGCTACCAACGCCCAATTTATTTTATTTTTTAAAGCAACCCGTGAATGACAGTTTAGACCATAGAGACGTCGGCATGAGAGAACACCACAGGGGAAGGGTTGCTCGCGCTGCCCTTTCTCAAGATGGCGGCGGCGGCACCGCTTTCCCTTTTCCCGCTGCGTAGGGTTCGCTCGCTCGCTCTCACTTACCAAGATGGCGAAGGATGGGCCGCGGGCTTTTAATTGACGCTTTACCTGTTCTGGCTGGTTCTGCTGATCGAAGGCAGGTCTTGGGAATAGGCGGGATTAGAGCCGGCCAGGCCGGGCTATTCAACTGTTGGCCGGCCGGGCAGGGGGAACGGCGCCTGGGCCTCAGGCGGCTTCGGCCTGGGAGTGGGGAGGAACTTGCCGGGGCCGAGAGGGAGGGCGGCCGGGCCCCACCCCCATCCGCCTCATGGCGCCTGTGGCGGCTTTCGCCTCATGGGCGTTATTTTCCAGGCAGGAATAAGGGCTGGTAACTGCCGTACGTGGAGTGCCTGGTCCCTGCCTTGCAGACGGGCAATAGAGTGCGCAGGTGTTCTCTGGTGCTCTTGACAGCCCCGTGGTTTTAGGCGACTGCAGGGTTGGTCCGCTTGACAGATCCCTTCTTTCTCGGTGGGCAGTTTTAAGCCCCCCTGTTGGCCTCCAGAACATGATCTCCGGACGCTATGCTCTCAAGCCTCTTTGGTTTAGTGCACTACCTGCGCTCATAGTTTCCAGGACCTGGAGCGGACTTTCATAAATTCCGTGATTGCATCTCTGTAAAAATCCAAGTTTTGAGCCATTCAGTTGAGAATTTGCTTACAGTTTGAAAATAGGAAATTGCCTGAATGCTAAAACTTGGAAGCATCATTATGTATATGCTGACAGGTGCTATTTGTATTTATTTGCCTGTTTCCATTCTGGGATTCGGGTTTCCTTTAGAAAATACTGTTCCATTTCAGATTGCAACACTATGCACATCTGGGAGGAAATGCTGTAGTCAACTCATTGGGACTTGCTTGTGAATATATATGCATGCGGTTTCACTGACAGGAAGATTAATGTAATTATACCAGGGCACTTCTTGCAGCAGGCAGCTGTTAAAAGGCAAGATTGAGAAAAAGGTACAGCTACTTGGAACTGTTGCAGTGCAATCTGTTAAAGGCTACCTGTGTGGTGGGAGAGCAGCCTAGAAATGTTGTAAATAAATATTTTTAAATATTTGAAGGTAACTTGGCCACCACAGATTTGAGTTAAAATGGACAGAATACAAGTATTAAGACTGCTTGTTGAGGTGATTTGTAGTTCAACTGTTAATCGGAGAAACACCTGTGCCATTGCTAGAATGCTTTTTGTGAATTCCCTGATAGTGTTTAATAGATGGTATCTAATGTTAATCGTGCTCAAAGGAGACTCACTGAAGTCAACGGACAAGTACTCTGGGTCTACCTTGTATGATACTGCACTATATTTTTAAATATTGAAATATAAGAACATACTGAATTATATATGAATGATTTAGCTGTGCCAATGACAGATCATGGGGAAAATTCAGACTGCAGCTAACATGAATTAAAAACTTTATTGATGCTTTACTGCTCAACAAGACAGTTTTATTTTTCAGATAGGAGCTTACTTAGTCCAGATGGGTAGAAGTAAGTAATGTTCTCTCCAGAAATTACTTGATTGTCTATGTTGGCTGCAGTCCTGAACACTCTGACAACCTTGACTTGCATATTCATAGCTTCACATAATTAATAGTTTTTCTTTTCATTCTTGTTGCTACTCAACTTCAGCTGTCTATTATCTCTTTATTTCAGCCTTTGGTATAAAGAGACACTGGAAAGGAATGATGGCGGCTTTGGATACTAAAGCAAAAGCAAAAAAAACTCTGGGAACTGTTGATTATGTGGAGTCATCAGAATTTGCACAAGGAATTCTGCCTACCAAGAAGGATGTCATTCAAAACATGCTATATCTATTGCACCCGAAAAGGGCTGGGCAAGCCCAGCGATCCAAAGAAGATGCTGCCCAGTTGCTTGCTGAACTCCTGCAGGAGCACTGGTTGTTTTGCAATTTGTATACCATAGCAACACAAAGCATAAAGAAGCATATTCTTAAGGTGTATGAGGAATTTTCAAAATTATATCAGTCCAGAAAGCGAAGAAAAAATGAGTTGTTTACACAGAAAGCAGATGATTTCAACAGGAGTTCAGAGCAGCTTTTTGACATATTTTGTACAGACACAGGAACAAGAGAGAAATTGGAGCAATACAGTGGTGTGAAAATGACTGACATTGAGTGGAAATTTCTTGAAGATCAGAGGAGTGAAAGAAAAATGTACTTTGAGGACTTCGTGGACAAGAAACAAATGGAAACAATAGAAAGACGAAGAAAAGTAGAATCACTGGAGCACTTCAGGAAGATTGCAGAAGAAGAGGGAGATGCATGTAAGCGTAAAGGAATGACTTCCAATAGAGATGAGCAGCCAGTTGAAGATGTCAGCAGTAGGAAGAAAGATGACCCCTGCCTTGGACGCAGCAAAGGAATTGGGAACTTTTCACATAAGGCAAAAAGAAAGCGCCTATCTTCTGGCTGGATTACTGGGACAGCATCTTCAACTAGCTATAGCGAGTCAGTTGCACCTGAATGTCAACATATACGTATGAGCATCAGAAAAGTCAGACCAGGGTTCTATGAGACTTTTGACAAATATGAAAACTGCTAGCCCAACATTCAAAATCTTTAGAGGAAGTTGTTTCTGTTGAAGTTTTGGGAGGTCTTAATACCCTGACTAATTGGAAGTTGATGTAGATAATTTTGTTGGGCTCCATTAATGTACAGCAACACCACCAAAGTAATGGCACCAGTAGAAATGGGCTTTTAGCTTACTGAGAAAGTAAGATTTGTTTAGGCCTGTACTGATACCTTCACAAGGTACTAAAAAGCTATAGTGTAGCAAAGGAAGACAGAAAAACCAACATTTGGATGTTAAAGCAAACCAAATGCACAATAGTAGGTTATGTTATATAATAACAATTTAACCACTGGAACAGACTTCTTAGGAAGGTGGTGCATTCTCCAGTTTATACAGTCTTCATGTTGGGCTGGATACTCCTAAAAAAACATTTTGCTGAAATGTTGTATAGTGGCCTGAAATAGAAATGTGAGGAGAAAATGCAGACTCTCCTGCAAGAGAGTCATATTATAACCTGTTGCCCATTCCAACCTCAGTGTCTCCCAAGACTGGAAGACCGTGTACAATTAAAATAAAAAATGGTAACTAATGAGATGGCAGCTAAAAGGAGAACATGGTCGTGGGGCTGTATGTCACAATGCAGGATCTTTTTGAGACTCACAATAAACTGCTGACTTCCTGCCTGTTAAAACGAGTAAGCACACCTGAAGGGAAAACAGTAATTGGCTCAATTATCTAAAAAGTGCAGTAGTTTCCTGTAATGCCCCCCAATACCTTGAATAATACTTGTATGGTCTTAAGAGATTGACCATATACAATTTGCCATTACTTCATTGAGAGTTGAAGGGGTTCTGCGCCTTTCAGGACTAGGTGTTTGCAGGCAAAAGAAAATAAATTTCCTCTGATCTTGCATATATTTAGTTCCTAAAATACCTATACAGTTCTGAAAAGCAGCTTTTGATAGATAGCATTGGCTCATGTGAGAAGAAAAAAAAGGGTCAGGAAATTTTAAAAATGGCTTTTGGTATAAATGTGGTGGCAACAACTATTTGTATATTTTCTGCATTCTTAGCAATTAAATATCAGTGGTGAGAAATATATGTGGAAACGTAGAATTTGTAATTGAAAATATTTGAGACATAAACATGTATAATGCACTGAACATAGCATGGGGTTGGAACTGCCTTTTAAAGGTGTTTAATTCTTCTTTTTATTGAGTAAGGATTGCAAATGAATGCACTGCAATGTTTGCTACAGTAGAAGGACATACTGTAGCTGCACTGCAGTTATAATGTCCACTGAAACAGAAGCAAGTCTTGAGAAATTTGTAGCTCTGCCTGCAGTGAGCGTTGGTAGTACAGATTGCAGCCCTTTCAAAGCTAGGCAAAACTTGTTTCCATACCTCACTGGTTTTTTTCAGCATACAGATGGCTAGTTTTCAATCTCATATCCAGACATATTGTATGCATTATGGTCTGTGTATGTACTGTTACATTACCTGACCTCTGGATCACATGGTGTATACACTTATCTCTGGAAAGTCACAAACACCCGGCAACACACACACACACCCATACCCATGTTTCCCATCATGTTGGGAAGAGTATATTACTCAGTACACTGCCCCATTGACTATATAGTAGTTAAATCCTAGAAATCATGTAGTATCGGAAATGGTTTACAGATATATGTACATCACTTGATCTATCACCACCTGATGATTCCTGGCTGAAGATGTGAACTTTGCACTAAAATGCTGTGTGTTGGAATTAATGTTGGGCGATATAACTGGCCTGCTAAAGTTAGCATAATATTCTTCTAAATTTTGCTCACATAACTTCCATAAATAAAAGTACTTCAAAATATTAAATGGTTACTTTCAGGCAAAGGGCACCTGTTGAGCCAGAAATCCTAATAACAAATTGCCATTGTTTATTTTGTTACCCTTTGCCAGAAATAGTTTTATTCCAACTGTTGCCTTTTTCATATGGACCAAAAATGTAACTTTATGCAGCATTATATCAAGCTAAGGAACAATGATTTATTACTGCATCTGCCCTTGCTTATACGGTACATTTGATTTCCCATATGAGAAGTAGCCCCGCTCTAAAACCATGTCAAAAAGGCTGACTGGAGGGATGTCAGTAATACAAGCAATTTTACTGGATCTTTGAAGCAATAAAAGCACCCTCTTTTTTGGGGGGTAAAACAAATGAGCCATCGCTAATGGTAGTGACAGTGCTTCCATTAAAATTTGTCTCCTTTAAAGTTTTCAGATGAATACCTCCAAATGTTTGCATTCAATAGTCATAGTTAATTCTGAAGTTGTGTTACCATTCCCAGTCAAGATAAGCTATCCAAATGCCTAAAATTATCATCCCTCATTGGTCCTTTTTCTGTACAGGCAATTTTAATGAACCTTTGAATGAAGGAAATTGTCAGACTGAGGTTCAGTCACTCTGAGTTTAATGTTTTAGGGATCAAAAATCTTTTGTTTCCTGGAAGGGGTAACTCAAATGATATCTGTTCTGTAGCATACATACAAATGCCTTGCTCCATACATTGCAAAAAAAGCAGCTAATTTTTCTTTTTCCATGTATTCATATTGATTGGTTAGGTTCATTTAAAACTCAAAGTAGTGGGGGGAATATATGATTTAGTAGTAAGTGTGTGATTGTTACATTACTCATGAATTCTTTTTTCTTTCCTTTTTAAGTACGAATAATCATGCCCAGTGCTAAAGGTTTCTGGAATTTGTTGATGGCAGGCCGGCCAAAAGATCATGTTGATTTTCTTGATAGACCGGTCATGTTCAAAAGTAGGAGCAAAAGACAAAATGTTGATTCTTTTTGCTTCTGAAAATTTTGACATTTTGTGTTCTCAGATGACATAAAATGTCAGATGCTTCTGCATGTATAGGAGTGTCTGATTACCAAGACTGCATTTCTGAGCAGACCAGTAAGCCTCTTGGTCTGCCTGAGGGTTTTTCATCAAATCCGTCCACTGTTGAGACTTCTCTTCCTACTTACATACTCGAATGACCTGATTTATTTACAATATATACTATTTTCCAACAAGAGCTAGAAGGAGAGCAATTAAATTATTCTCAAGCACATTCATGCAACACTTTCACCTGCGTCTTGTAGGCCTCAGTGGGCAGATGATAGCTGCAGCTTCTGCTTTCAGAACTCTCGGTGGAGGTGCTGGGGGACCAGAACTATAAGAAGTCCTCTCCCCAGCCCTCTTGTTGCCGTTGCTGCCTCACTCGGCTTAAGATGTGCACAGGGGAATAGCCCCACTGCCTTGAAAGTGTTGCCAAGCACCAGGCCTAGGTAACACAAGGTGTTAATGTCCTTGATCCTTGGCAGCAATAACGTTCTTTAACAACCACTTGGAAATCTACTCTGCTGCAACTGCTGCAGAATGTGGTGCCTTGTTTCTTGCAACAGGAGATATCTTGTACCAAAGTCACAGTATGCTTGTGGCTATCTGTCATTTTCCAGGTATAGCATGCTCCTGTTACCCAATAAAGTTTTTAAAAATTGAATCCTACATGGCTTGAGAAAACCTCACAATGATCTGCCCAGAGACTTAGAATTGGCTGTATACATCATCTTGATGGCGTAATCTTTGCACCATGGGAGAGGGGTTTTTTTTGGAAGTAGTGCCTAGAAAAAGATTGTTGGATGCCCCAAACTTTTAAACAATAATTACAATTTTAGCTAGGAACCTTCTGTTGTAAGCATATGAATGGCTATCTTTTGATCTCTTAGCTAAAACTGCAGCTGATTGTGGCTCCCATGGAGAATTCCAAATACTCATTTGCAGCCTTTCCTCACATACAGAAACATCAAGGGTGTGCATAAATACTGAGTCAAACCATTGGTTCTAGGATTTCAGATGGGAGTCTTAACTAGCCTTACCTGGAGATACTGGGGATTAAACCTGTGCACAAAGCTGTGCACAAAGCACAGTCTCCACTGCAAAAACTGGAGATGTGGCTGAATGCCTCACTCT
Organism: Zootoca vivipara; assembly: GCF_965207765.1. Taxonomy (NCBI): domain Eukaryota; kingdom Metazoa; phylum Chordata; class Lepidosauria; order Squamata; family Lacertidae; genus Zootoca; species Zootoca vivipara. Next base: position 58,417,983 of record NC_142588.1, on the reverse strand, counting down.
ATGGACACTGCTCTGTTCCTTGTCTTCAGAGGCATGTGATAGCATTGGCACCACTTTCTCCACAGGTGGACCATGGAGCCAAACAGCCATGCTGTGGTTTATCCTACCTCTCTCACCTTGCCCCCCTCCCAATCTCCCCTTGGGAAATGCTGATCGGGGTGGGACTAGGGGCACTGAATGCAGCTGTCTGAAGGCACCCTACATTGTATGTTTCCTCTGGAGCTCCAGCCATCCAACAGGTACAGAGGTGGAAATCCAGAATGTCTCTCCTGCTGCCCATTGGCTTCAGACTTTAGAGGAACAGTAGAGGCAGTCCCTTTTGTCCCTGACTTCATGCTGCATTTCGCAGATGCTGTGCGAGATCTAGGGCAAGGCAAGAAGACCTCTTGGGGCAGGGGCATGTTCCAGTGATTAGAAGAAAGAGAAAAGTGGGTGGCAGGAAGAGATGGCTCCACCCAATATAGGCTCAGACCCCAGCTGACCTTTGTGAGTCAGTGGCCTTCCATAGAAATAAGCTTTCCCACCTATGTATGATTTTCAATATAGCAAAGAACAGGGGTCAGCAAACTTTTTCAGCAGGGGGCCAGTCCACTGTCCCTCATACCTTGGGGGGGGGGGCAGGCTATATTTTGGAAAGAAAAAAAATGAATTCTTATGCTCCACAAATAACCCAGAGATACATTTTAAATAAAAGCACACATTCTACTCATGTAAAAACACGCTAATTCCCCGACCGTCCGCAGGCCAGATTTAGAAGGCGATTGGGCCAGATCCGGCCCCCGGGCCTTTGTTTGCCTACCCATGGTAAAGAGGATAGGGGCAGAACTAGAATTAGTTGGTTCTGGCTCCATCTCCACTTGGTCTCTCAGTCTTTTGCTCTACCAGTCCCATGGGCCATGGAGAGGAAAAGGTGGTTAAACGAGAATGAAGTTTTTAAAGGGGGGGCTGATTTGTCCCCCCAAAGTGGCCACAGAGTAATTGGAGTTGTGTATCCCTATTTTAGGTGGCTATAAGACTTGTCCCTTTTTTAGCTTCATTCAGTAGGAAGGGTTCTAAACAGTTAAGAGATAATAGCTAGGTATCAAAGTTTATAAACTCAGAGTGTTCCCTGCCACTGTCAGCAATGTTTCAAGGTGCTTTGAAGCCAGTGGTATGCTTGGGAGTTTGCATGAGTTTTCATCTCTGAACTTGTTCTCCCAGATTCAGCATGTAAAAAGTAAACAAACCCACCCACTGCTTGTAATTAAATGCTGCCAGCTATCCTGAATTACATTGGAGAACAATTAAGAGAAGTGTTTGGTTTCTAAAATAATTCTGGGAAGTCCATTGAAGTTTGGAAGGGTGGGGCAACCCACAGATCTTACTAGGAGTATCATAACAATCCTTAGCCACTTGCAGAAACGATTTGGAGAAGCAGCTCTTATTTGTGGACCTAAGGATTTCTTCCCTATCGATCTGAAAGCTGCCAACCTGCTTCCCTATCAATCTGGGCTGCCAACCAGTCAACAATGTACTTGTTTGCCTAGTAGAGCCATGTTCCATCAGAAAACTGATATCAGGCTCTAAATAGACAGTATAATCTGGGTTTTCCCAATTTTCTGCAAATCAAGATCCACCCACAATAATGCCAATCCAGTGGATTTCATGCTGGCTGCACCCGTGACATTGACCTGCCAGATTATATTATGGCTGCATCCCTGATTACCCCAGATTCTCCCTTGCTCTAGGCCCACCCAAGGGGTTCTTTAATTTGGCATTTGGAAATTGACAAATATAACTATATCTTCTGATATAGTATGAATCTAGGGTTTATTTCTCAGGGTGGTTGTGTGATGAATTGGCGTCACCTCTGAATACATTGTACTATTTTTTTTTAAAAAAAGCACTAACATAGCCCCAACACTGAGCCTATAGAGCCCAATCCATGTCTTAATTGTTTTGAAAAGTACCTCCCATAATCCTTCCATTTTCCAGTCCTGTAGGTGTGTGCAGATGGTGTAGGGTGGAGTGAAAATCTCTCAAGCATTTTCAGAAAACGAAGCAAGCCAAATAGACTTAATTGGAGATAGCTTCAGCTTCCCAGATCTATCAGAGGGTCACCACTGGGATTCTATTGGTTCATCAACAGGGTTCTTTGATGGTGGTTGTTTTTTGTTACACCCCCCCACTCCATGCTCCACAGACTGAGCATATAAAAAGCACAAGGAATCACAGAAAACAGGTTCATGTGAAATACAGATACCAGATAACATCTCCTTTTGACAGGTGGGGCCAATAAGACCACCTTCCTCCTTTGTTTAGCAAAGACAGAGCAAGCAAAACAAATCTAATCTGGATGTTCAGCAGTAAATGAAGAAGTGAAAGACACTGAGTAATAGAAAAGGAGTGATATAAAATATGAGTTTCTTTTTACAAGCTATACTTGCGAATCTGAATTTCCACAGGCAGGTGGTCTTGAGAGTGAGGTTTCTAAAATAAGCCAGGATCTGACTGCTTACCCTACCCTTTATGGTCACTTCTACCCAAGATGCATGTTTCTTCACAGCATCTGCCATGACCTAAGCAAGTGTACATCAAAACTAAGTTATCTTTTAGTAAGAGTTAGCAGCTGCACTGTGACCAGAAATGGGCATGGTAGATGCATGCGCCTAACAATCCTGTAAATGTTACCCTGCCTCAGGATGTTCGGTTCTGATAACAAACCTTTAGGAGAAGGAGACCTGCGGAAATTACTTAAACTTTATCGCACAGAGATCTCCATGGCAGTCGACGATGTCTTCCCCTTGCTCCACGGACTGGCAGATCATGACATTGTCACGGAAAAGATGTTCAAGGTGAGAGAAATAAGAACAGCGATGAGATGATATATATTTCAAGTTTCCCTACTACCTACTAAAACAATCTCTTTTGCAGCATGCATATAATTTGTATAGAGGATAAGTTATATATATCTGCCCTTTTTTGTGCACTGCTGGACTATGACTCGTTCCTAGGCTTCATTTCTTTTATTGTTCTCTGAAATTTTAATCTGGTGGTTTTATTTTGTATTTCATTTTCTCTGAACCCATTTAGGGAGGTCAGGTAGAAAAAGAGAGGTTTTTATTTGCGGTTGATGCTGCTTGTATCATAGCACCAATTTGTAGTCATGAATCTCAGTGTACATAGTATATTATTTTATACACCAAAGATCAAGGGTGTTGTATGAAAATCCTTGCAAATGGCACAAAATCCTAAGGGCTATGAACAATCAGAGCATACCAAATAAAAATTAATGGACATTACTAATTTAGTTTTATTAATGTCAATGGGTCTACACAAGTAGCACTACCACTGGCTACAATATTAAGCCTTGTGAAGCACTATTGATTTGTAGACCTTGTTTATTCATGAGACAAGCAGTTCTGGAGTGCTTGTGTGATGGCCCATGTTTAATTCATTAGTTTTCCCTTTTACCAGCATTATTGCCACTTTGCGGTTGTTGTTCTTCAGTCTATTATATGCCCCCTGGACTTTACCTGCAGTGCCAGAATTTGAGACTCTTGCTGTAACTGCAGAAGACAGATTTGACTGCAGTGTACCTAAGCAATTTAGGGGAGCAGTTCAATGTATTTGGAAAGTAAACTAGCCTTGCTTTTTCTTTCTCCCTGAAGGACACTCTCCATCTGAAGGAGAAGGATGGCTGCCACAAGGCCTTCCATGCCATGTTAACGTGGCTGTTGAGCCAGGACTCCTCTTCCATCCAGGACTTCTGGAGGGTTCTCTTCAAGGATTATAACCTGGAGAGATATTCCAAGCTCCAGTCCATTCGAAGCAGCTTTCCTAAAGGTATTTGCTGAAGTCATCATGTTGTTGTTTAGTCGTTTAGTCGTGTCCGACTCTTCGTGACCCCATGGACCATAGCACTCCAGGCATCATATGAAGTCATCATAGCCAAGAAGAAAAGATGGGTGAAATATAAGTGGAAATAGATTTAGAAATGCCTCTCTCATGCTTAAAAGCTGGGAATTGTTTGTTTATTCACCTTTCTTGTTTAGCTTGTTTATTTTACTGCATAATATAATGTGTTTTCCTGCTCCAGGGACAAGTTCCCCCCACCCCAAAGCACAATTTCTATAATCAGGCAAGAATCCCACAAAACAGAGTTATGGATGGGTGTTTATTGTGGATCCATGTTCCTTATGCATACACACATTTATTTGCAGTGTCCACGTATCTTTGGCATCAAAATGCCAGCCTATATTCCCCAACGCATCATACCTTGTTTAATCTGCATTTAGGCTTTCTGAGGAAAATATTAGAATAAGAAAAAAGCTTGTTGCTAGCAACCCATGGTTGCCTGATTTAAAATATTAACCCCTGTCTAGACATGCCTCCAGTCTCAGCATTTGTTTTCTTTTCAGACCTAGATCTCAGTAGGTATCACAGCAGGGCAAGGAAGCTCGCAACCAGTCCTAAGGTTTTGACTCAGCACAAATCCCAAGGGAAGAGGAAAGCGACAGATGAAAAAGATGCTTTGCACCTACCTCAGCTTTCAGCAAAAGGCGATGCACACCTTGGTATAGAACTGCTTGCTGGGCTTTTGCTGTGCTTTTTGTGGATGCGAGAGTTGATATTAAACATGCCAAAGAGGAATAGGAATGGATTTCCTCCAGGAAGAAATAAGGACCTGGAATGAGAATTTTCAGTTTCAAGAACATCAGCACAACCATTCTCTTTTTTGGTAGTATTTCACTACCTTAATTTGTGTTATTTATGATATTTATATACCAGTTTTCAGACGAGCTTTGCAAAGCAGTTTCCATGCAATGCTAACAAACTGAGTATCAGTTTAAATATACTGTACTGTATATTTTTAAAAAAAACAGCCAAGGCAAGAACTTTCTGAAAACTAGATCTCCTTCTTCTCAGAGCCAAAGCTCTCCTTCTACTCAGTCAGAGTGGTGGTGTTTAGAGAGGGAGAGGCCACCTCAGCTGCAATACTAGGAGCTTGGTGGTGCAAACGATGTTTCTGACAAACGTCAGGGCTTCCCATCATCCTAAACCATGGGTAGGCAAACTAAGGCCCGGGGGCCGGATTCGGCCCAATCGCCTTCTAAATCCGGCCCGCAGATGGTCCAAGAATCAGCATGTTTTTACATGAGTAGAATGTGTGCTTTTATTTAAAATGCAACTCTGGGTTATTTGTGGGGCCTGCCTGGTGTTTTTACATGAGTAGAATGTGTGGTTTTATTTAAAATGCATCTCTGGGTTATTTGTGGGGCATAGGAATTTGTTCATATTTTCCCCAAAAAATATAGTCCAGCCCACTACATGGTCTAAAGCAGTGTTTCCCAACCTTTTGCCTTCAGATGTTTTGGGACTACAACTCCCATCATCCCTAGCTAGCAAGACCAGTGGTCAGGAATGATGGGAATTGTAGTCCAAAAACAGCTGGAGGCACAAGGTTGGGAAACACTGGTCTAAAGGCCAGTGGACTGACCCCTGTCCTAAACAGATAGGTAAAGGTAAAGGGACCCCTGACCATTAGGTCCAGTCGTGACCGACTCTGGGGTTGCGGCGCTCATCTTGCCTTATTGGCCGAGGGAGCCGGCATACAGCTTCCAGGTCATGTGGCCAGCATGACAAAGCCGCTTCCGGCGAACCAGAGGAGCACACGGAAACGCCATTTACCTTCCCGCTGTAGCGGTACTTATTTATCTACTTGCACTTTGACGTGCTTTCGAACTGCTAGGTTGGCAGGAGCTGGGACCGAGCAACAGGAGCTCACCCCATCGCAGGGATTCGAACCGCCGACCTTCTGATCGGCAAGCCCTAGGCTTTGTGGTTTAACCCACAGCGCCACCTGTGTCCTAAACAGATACTTGCTGTTTATTCAGGGGGGGGAGGCCTTGTTTTCAGTATTGTAATGCATGTCCTATAAATCAACAGGATCCCTTCCAAAGGCAAAATCTGTGAAGAAGTCAGAGAATATTGAGACCCAGCATTATCCCCTTTCGCATGGCGGTATGTGCAGCACTTTGCCGTTCTTTGTTTCTATCCAGCATTGACCTAACATGGCACCTTGACTTACTTCACTCAGAAGTGACCGAACTCTGTTTCTTCTTATTTAGATTCTAGATCAGGGATGAGGATCCTGTGGCACTCCATATTTTGTTGGACTACACCTCCCATTATTGTTGCCTACTGGCCACACTGGCTGGGGCTGATGGGAGCTGGAGTCCCAACAATATCAGGAGAGGCAAAGGTTAGTCACCCTGTTCTACATCAAAACAAGGGCGTTAAGCTGATATATGTAAAAATGTAGACTCTATGAATTCTGTGTCCCTGCTTTGATGAGATAAATCCAGTGTGCTCTTCCATTTTCCAGGCGACACTAAGAAATGCATCAAAATTGGTGGTGAGTTTTATGCAGCAGACAAACTGGAAGAGCTTGGAGAGAGGAACAAAGCTCAGGAACTGAAGCCCAGCGGGAAAGCTAAAGAATCCCAGGTCCGTAAATACATATGCCACACAATATACTTCTAATCCTTTCACAGTTTCTCTGCCTCTTTTGCTTTGAAGTTCCTAGCAAACTTTGGGGGCCAAAGAGTCCCTCAGACCACAGTGCCAGGTGAGTGGATCGTGGGATTGGTTTCGCCAAGGGCAGACACTGCTGGCTTTTGTTTATGCAGCACCTGCAGTCAGGTGCTTCACAATTACTTCTGCATGCAATTACCAACCTCTCTATTAAGGGGCAAACCCAGCTTCGGCTCATGGCAAGTGAGTCACATGACCCACCCACCTCACTCAGGGAATTCACTGGTAGAACAGAACAAGCAGTTGCGTAAGTGAAGCCTTAGTCTAGTACTGCACCCGAGAGCCAGACAGAAACGGGGAGGGTTGGGCTCCTGCACTTTTAATAGCTGCTTCGAAGAGGGAATTGCAACAAGAGTAGTAGGTTAAATGATAGCTACAACTGCTGAAATTCCTTCTTCTGCACAGCTACTAAAGATTCAGGAGTCCTGTTCAGCTGAACACAGCAACCAACGCCCTTCCTTCAGGTGTGGCATGGGACTCTTTGCCTCACAACTCAGCTTGGCCCTTTTACCTGTGGGGAAGCTTGTGTGAGTTTTCCAGTCCAAAGGCTACGAAAGAGACATTTATAGCTGATCCAGTGTTGTTAGGTTCTGGATCAGTTGTGTTTTAATGTATGTCTGTTGCAAAGCCTTTCTGATGCTCTTTTATTGTTTTTAGGTTGTTTATGTGTACTGCTTAGAGATTTTTAAAAAATATTAAGTTGTTTAGAGGAGCTTTTAAATAATAAGCTTGTGCGCTATCACCATAGCTGCTGCAAAAGGCAGCATCAGAGAGAACAACATTAATTAATAACTTTACTGCAAGACCCATGGATGACCCATACCTGCCAGTTTTCTTAAGGAGACAGAAGAACATCTCCAGTGGCATTGGGGAGGAGCATCACTTTTAGCTTTTCAAAGTGCAAACACATTGAAGCACCAACACTATGCATTGTGGCCCTCATCTAGTGCAGCCTTTTCCAACCTGGTGCCTCCTTAAAGATGTTTGTGACTACAATTCCCATCAGCCCCTGCTGAATCTGGAGTGCACCAGGTTAAGGAAGGCTGGTCTGGGACAGTCCTACTTAGAATAACTGCTATGCTCAGTGGGGTGAGTGGACTTACTCCTTGGTTCATAATTCTTCTCTTGATTTTCAGAATGGAGATCAAAAAGCAAACTTGCAGAATAGGTGCCCTACCATCCCTTTCCCTACTGTGGATCCAGCCCCCCAGCAGGTAACAAAAAGATTGTCATTTTCCTTCCCCTGTGCTAAAGGTATGTCAGCTTCCCTCTGTCAGTGCTTTTCATATATGGCTATGTTTTTTGTGGAGGGGGTTTCTCCTGTTCTTCATATATTTCCACCTCTTCATATAGTGGGATTTCTTGCTCTCTCTTTTTTTAGTAACATGGAAAACTGTTCACACAACGTTGTTTTATTTTGTTGTTCATCATATTTGTATTCTACCCTTCCTGGAAAGGAATTCAGGCGGTTTACGTAGGATTATTTATCCTGCTTTATCTTCACCAGAACCCTGTGAGGTAGGTTGGACAGAGAGAGAAAAGGTGACACTTCCTAAAGTCTCCCAGTTAGCTTTGTGGCCGAGTGGGGATTTGAACTCGGGTCTTCCCAGTCCAGTTCCAGTGTGCTCTCCACTCAATCACTTTTTTAGTGTGCAAATAGAAGCAGGTGGAGTGCCCACCCTCATGGGATTGGTTTTGTCAGGAAGGGGGAAACCCTGAGATTAAACATAATCAAATGTGCATGCACACACATATGAAATGGGACAGATTTGTAGGTATTTTTAGCACCTGTATTTTCAGCATTAGGCTAAATTTATAGAGAGAGAGGGAAAAAGAAAATGTGGAAGGAGAGTACAGTAGTTGGGCAGTTTGTCTGTTCAAACAAGTTGAAGGCATAAGCAATTTTTAAGGAGAGATGCTTTGTGCTTTTATGCTGCAGGTGTATTTCCCAAGTATCCACTCCACATATAAGCAGTCAGCACTGTAGCTTTTGGAAAATACATTTG